>NC_068365.1:46114560-46438310 GCF_020536995.1 Dreissena polymorpha
AGTTTACAACTATCATGGGTCTTAGTACTTGTGTGATATCAATTTACACATACCATGGGTCCCAGTACCTGTGTTATATTAATGTACACATATCATGGGTCCCAGTACCTGTGTGATGTCAGTTGACACCTATCATGGGTCCCAGTTCCTGTGGGATATCAGTTTACACCTGTCTTGGGTCCCAGTACCTGTGTGATATCAGGTTACACATATCATGGGTCCCAGTACCTGTGTAATATCAGTTTACACATATCATGGGTCCCAGTACCTGTGTGATATCAGTTTACATCTATCATGGGTCCCAGTACCTGGTGCTTATCAGTTTGCATCTATCATTGGTCCCAGTACCTGTGTGATATCAGTTTACACCTGTCTTGGGTCCCAGTACCTGTGTGATATCAGTTTACACATATCATGGGTCCCAGTACCTGTGTGATATCAGTTTACACCTATCATGGGTCACAGTACCTGTGTGATATCAGTTTACACATATCATGGGTCCCAGTAACTGTGTGATGTCAGTTTACACCTATCATGGGTCCCAGTACCTGTGTGATGTCAGTTTACACCCATCATGGGTCCCAGTACCTGTGTGATGTCAGTTAACACATATCATGGGTCCCAGTACCTGTGTGATATCATTTTACACATAGCATGCGTCCCAGTACCTGTGTGATGTCAGGTTAGGCATATCATGGGTTCAAGTACCTGTGTGATATCAGTTTACACCTATCATGGGTCAAAGTACCTGTGTGATGTCAGTTAACACATATCATGGGTCCCAGTACCTGTGTGATGTCAGTTAACACATATCATGGGTCCCAGTACCTGTGTGTATATGAAGATGCTGTCGTAGGTTGCTGGCATCAGCAAACTGTTTGCTGCAGTACTGACAGCAGTGAGGCTTCTCATACATGTGGGTTGCCAGGTGCTTGCTGAGGTTCTTACGGTTCTTGAACTTCTTCTTACACATGTAACAGTCAGTTGTGTAACTGAAATTTGTGACATATAGCAGTCAGTAGTGTAACTGAAATATAGGATAAGAATGTAGCATTTAGTGGTGTAACTGAAATATAGCATACGTAGCAATCTTGAACTGTGGGATATGTAGCAGTCAGTCATGTAACTGAACTGTGGGATATGTAGCAGTCAGTCATCTTACTGAAATATGGGATCTGTAGCAGTCAGTCATGTAACTTACAATGTAACTATAGGATTTGTAGCAGTCAGTCATGTAACATAACTATGCGATATGTAGCAGTCAGTCATGTAACTGAACTATGGGATATGTAGCAGTCAGTCATGTAACTGAACTAAGGGATATGTAGCCGTCAGTCATGTAACTGAACTAAGGGATATGTAGCCGTCAGTTATGTAACTGGACTAAGGGATATGTAGCCGTCAGTTATGTAACTGAACTAAGGGATATGTAGCCGTCAGTCATGTAACTGAACTAAGGGATATGTAGCAGTAAATCACATAACTGAACTATGGGATATGTAGCTGTCAGTCATGTAACTGAACTATGGGATATGTAGCAATCTGTCATGTAAATGAACTATGGTATATGTAGCAGTCAGTCATGTAACTGAACAATGGGATATGTAGCAATTAGTCATGTAACTGAACTTTGGGATATGTAGCAGTCAGTCATGTTACAAAACTATGGAATATGTAGCAGTCAGTCATTTAAGTTAACTATGCGATATGTAGCAGTCAGTCATGTAACTGAACTATGGGATATGTAGCTGTCAGTCATGTAACTGAACCATGGGATATGTAGCTGTCAGTCATGTAACTCAACTATGTGATATGTAGTAGTCAGTCATGTAACATAACTATGGGATATGTAGCAGTCAGTCATGTAACTGAACTATGGGATATGTTACAGTCAGTCATGCAACTTAACTATGAGATATTATACGTAGCAGTCAGTCGTGTAACTGATCTAAGGGATATTTAGCAGTCATGTAACTGAACTTGGGGATATGTAGCAGTCAGTCATGTAACTGAACTTGGGGATATGTAGCAGTCAGTCATGTAACTGAACTTGGGGATATGTAGCAGTCAGTCATGTAACTGAACTTGGGGATGTGTAGCAGTCAGTAATGTAACTGAACTAAGGGATATTTAGCTGTCAGTTATGTAACTAAACTTGGGGATATGTAGCCGTCAGTTATGCAACTGAACTAAGGGATATGTAGCCGTCAGTTATGTAACTGAACTAAGGGATATGTAGCCGTCAGTCATGTAACTGAACTAAGGGATATGTAGCCGTCAGTCATGTAACTGAACTATGGGATATGTAGCCGTCAGTTATGTAACTGAACTAAGGGATATCATATGTAGCCGTCAGTCATGTAACTGAACTAAGGGATATGTAGCCGTCAGTTATGTAACTGAACTAAGGGATATGTAGCAGTAAATCACATAACTGAACTATGGGATATAAAATTATCATCAAGAAAAATCAGTGCTTCTGGTAGATACCAAAATTAATAAGATACCATCAAAACTACATAATATGTCTAGAAACAGTTACTACGATTTGCACCAACTAGCTCAGCTGGTGGATCTTTGTTCAGATCACGTCCCAGCCACACAAAATATGTCACAACACATAGATTCATACTTACCCACAGAGAAGGTCAAACTGTACTTAAAATACCCCTCCGCCCACCACCACCACCACTACTGATATTGGAGGCATAGAAAGAGTGTCAATGCTGGAGAGGATTATGCATATTGGCAAATACCCATTATGTTATGGAACTGAATACACATGTAAAGGTTCAACTTAATATCTGTGGCCATATGTATAAATCTAGATAACTCTTATCCAGCGAATGAATTTTGGTTATCTTCAATTTTAGGATATCTTTTTTGGTTAGTGATTGCATAAACAAGTAGATATCTGAGCAGGTGCACATTTTGGTCAAGTAATGGATAAGATTTAGCCAAGGTATTGGACTTCAGTTATATTTATCCGAATAAAGGATATCTTTGGGATTGGCTAAAGTTATCCATATTCATAAAATTGGCTGCAGAGAATTCACTTCATGACTTGGGTAAACAAGGTAAAAGATCTTAGTTAGAGACCTTACATAACAACCTTGAATACCCATACAAACATGTTCTTCTTGCACAGGGACCCTTACGCTGACAAACAGGTAGGCAGTACAGGTAGTACAGCATGAATCGGACAGTAAATAAACCAATTTTATGTTGTTTTAAGTACAGATGCCCAAATATCCCCTGCAAACTTGTGTTCTATGTTACCTGTATTTCTCTGGATGTTTTGTCTTTTGATGGGCATTGAGGAAGCGTTTCACCAGGAAGTTGAGGCTGCATTCAGGGCACTGATAGAACGGATGGTTGCCTGGGTTCTGTGTTATACCTGTAAACAAAAAATCAGATTGAAATCAGACTAGACTTAAAACAATGTTAAAGGCGGCAATAGTAAAGCTATAGTGATATTAATGAAATATTTAGGGATGGAAATGAATCTTGAAATCATATTATAATATTTGTACTTCCTTATTTGAATGTATTACAATGTTCAATTTATTAACCGCTAGATCCTAATTTTTGAACTTTTTAATGTCCCAAAAATACCTTTATTCTTTGTCAAAACAAAATTACAATTGAATGTGCTTCTTTGCAGAACAATGATTAAGCAATCATTAAAAAACAAAACACTATTATACATTTAATAATATTTTTTTTGTCCAGTAATCATATAATATTATTGGCAATAGTGCATACATTCCATATTTTAAGCAAAAAACAGACATTGTACATGTTAAGACTAAGCAATCAAGTTCTGATTTTAAATTGATCTGCATAAACACTTTCTTTAAATTGTTTGTTTTGCAAAACAGCCGGCGAAAATATGCAAACATGTTCAGCATCACGACTTCCTTGGCACAAAGCATGGAAAGCCTTGTCATATTGATGACTGAATAAAAACTTTGTAGTGCATAAAACTAGAATATCTTTACTACTGTATAAAAGCTTAGTAGCGCTTAACAGCACAATTTTGTATCCATAGTGCGCATTAAGTAAAATTAATATTTCTTATTTACAAAAGGAACTGTTACACACAAATGATTACATTAAAGTTCAGATTGTTTAGTATTAAATTGCCCCAACTGCCTAGGCCTTCAATGTAAACAGTGTGTAATTCAGCTGCTTATTCACGTGGAACACTCAATCTAGTTGATGCTTAGATATCAGTTAGCCACTGCAGATGTATGGCTCGCGTATGTTGTCATAGAAATCAACTTATTAACACATTCGAGTCAATTGTTACATCATATGTTCTATCTTCTTGACATTTAAATTACAGATACATCAGTTTTGCCTACACAATTACTTATACAATATTCCACCTCAAGCACGCACCCAGCTCAAGACACAACTCGGCAGAGAACCAGAGCAGGAGCTCCTCGTCTTTGATCTCCGTCTTGGTAACGATGAAGAAGTTCCCGTTGTCCCGGTACACCGTGCAGTTTTGCTCCAGCAGGGTAGGGGCAAACTGTATGAACATGGTCCAGTTACACACAGCCTCATCCACTAGATGCAGGACAAGTTTGCTGGACTCGCTCTGACGTATCTGCAGATGTAGATAGCATCCAACATTTCCGTGAATTTATAAAGCATAGTGTCTGTTCTGATTAGCCTGTGCTGACTTCTCAGGCTAATCTGGGATGACACTCTCAGTACATGCAAGGTGGTTTATATTTTTGTGCAGGATTCTAGTGCTAAACAGGAGGATCCAAGGCCAGAACTCGTAAAGTTCTTACACACATTTTTTAAACATTACAAATATTTAGGCCACTATTTGTCCTGTGTCTCAAAAAATATTTTGAAATATGGCACAAATGATGATGTGTCTCAGTTGATGTGCACAGGCATTAGCATTTCATGCCAGTTCAAGGTCTAGGTTACACTATGAGGCACAATTTCAAGGTCTAGGTTACACTATGAGGCACAATTTCAAGGTCTAGGTTACACTATGAGGCACAATTTCAAGGTCTAGGTTACACTATGAGGCACAATTTCAAGGTCTAGGTTACACTATGAGGCACAATTTCAAGGTCTAGGTTACACTATGAGGCACAATTTTGACACTTATTTGTTTTTGTCCATTCAAGGTAAAGGTCACATTTGAGGGTTGAATGTTTGAGCCTGTATTTCCATTTTCTTCAATAATTCATGTACCCTCCTTAAGATTTGCATGTAACATGCATACAATTTTATCACATTGAGGCAATTTGCAAAAGGCACAAGGCAGTCACATCATCACAAGGTCAAGGTTACACTTTAACCCTTTTCCCCTTTGATAAGTATTCAACCACTAAGATATGTATTTAAACTTTTACCACTTAGATACGTATTTAACCCTTTACCACTTAGATACATATTTTTACACAGTTGTAGTCCCTTAGAAATATTTATTTAATTACCTTTCTCACTATATTCAAGTTTTAAAGGCTTCATTTCCAACCCTAAGATACTGATGAGCTGCAAACAACATAAAACCTAATCAGACTGCGAGTTACTTGCAGGCTGTTCTGGTTTTATGCTGTTTACACACAGCCATTTTCACTTTGCTTCTGAGTGGGAAAGGGTTAAAGTCAAAATGATCATTTGTAATCAAAATAGTATTTCTAACAAAATTCTTGTAAATGAGCCTCCCTCAAGGAAAATGGAGCTTAATGCATGTGTGTTAAGTGTTGTCAAAGATTAGCATGTGCAGTTCACACAGGCTAATATGGAATGACACTATTCAGGTTTATAGAATTTTTCATTTGAAGGAAGTCTCTTCTTTACAAAAATCCAGTCTATGCCAAACATGTTGCCGCTGATTAGCCTGTGTAGACTGCAAAGACTTATCTGAAACAACACTTTATGCACAAGCATTAAGCTTGTGAAGTCAAAATCAAACCAGAAATGGATGGAAGCCGAGCTCTTGGTCAGCAAAGTTCTTATTGGTCAGTTCCACTTTCTCTCCAACCATTGGTCCAAATATTGTCCTCTCTGACAAGCACCCCTTGCACCAAACACCTTGACCAGAAAGTGGGATAGCATGGTAATAATTGTAGTAATACCTGTGTCACCATCCATTACTTTAATTCTCTTACATTGTTTTGGAACTTAATTTTGATTAAAAAAATCTGATGAAATAAAAAAAATAATTGAAAAACACAGTTTAAAAAAAATCAATGTAAAATAACATTTTAATCACTGACTGTAAAAAGAGGAAATGTCTTAAATTTATGTCTTAGAAAGAAGGACTAAAAAAACTTAGTAATATTATGGAAAAAATAACTGGTAAACTGGTATTACATTGAATCTAAAGCTGTAAAAAAGGAAGAGAAACAATTGATTACTCCGTAATTTCATTTGAAAATGTTATTAATATGATCGGGTCTCTTTCCCCAAGCACCTACCCAGTAAATCTACAACCTGTGTGGTTCCTGTTTTCTGCAGCATGAAGCATTGAGGCAGTGATGCCCTTGCTCTGCTGAGAACCGGAGTGTCAGACTGGTACACATAGTCCGTCCTGTGCACACGGCAACCAGACGCAAACACCTTGTTACAGTCTACACAAACTGAAAAATGCAAGAATTACAGAAATGTACATAGAGAACACATTACTGCCATATCGATTTATCAGGTGAGGCTTAGAATAAAATTACAGCAAGGCTTGCTGAGTGTGTGAGTTCATAAGCTGATATATTAAAAAAAGATATGGTTGTAACCTGTTTTTCTGTTTATAGCTGTTTATCCTTTTATAACAGCTACAACGCTGCATTTTTAGCACAAATGAATATGATACATGACATATCTATGGCTTGTAAATTATAATGTCAGGATTAAAAAGAGTTTTGCTGTTTGTGATTTTATTACTTAAGTATACAAATTGTAGACTTAGTAATTGAGACTTATCTAATTGAATCTGAGTCTGAAATTTCCATTTCATTCTTTTAGAGTAATGTTTTTTTAAGTCTGAGTCTGTGTTCACAGTGTGTTTCTTTCTGCCCCATTCTCAATGGAAAAAGTGTATATTTTTTCCCACATGGGACTTATAAATTCCCAAGTGAAGGTCTTAATGTGTTTATTTTTTATCTCAACATTTTGTTAATCACCCATCCAGCTATGAAAGTTCAAGCTTAGTAAATATAATACTGAAAACACTTTCATTCTCCATTTTTTAGCAAAACAACAACACTTATATCCCAATTTTAATTAAAACGCCACAAATGTTCACAATCCAAAGGGACCCAGCCCCATTCCTAAAATGGTGATAAAAACACTGGTTCATAACTTGAGCTAAGTCTCAAAAAACAGACTTGGGAACATTGATGAATACCGCCCAACGTCCAAGATGTGATACATATTGGTGTCAAATACTAGTAGTTTGTTTAGTTGAATCTGATTAGTTGTTACAGAAAATGATGACTTTATAGTTGGTAATGAGCCAAACATTGACAAATATACCCGGTATCACCTTCTGACCTGATATGAATAAAATCAGGCACCTTTGTTTAGTTCAATATTTATAAAGTTCAACATAAACTTTAAAACTGACGAGGATGAACTGAATATGAGCCATTCTCTTTGAAAAGAGGGTTTAATGGCAATAATGCATATGCTTCAAGAGTCGTCCCAGATTATCTGCGACATGTAACACATATGAATTAAGCCCAGTTTTCCCAGAACCATGCACAATAAAACTTGATGTTCTGCCTAGACTGGATTTTGTTATGAAGAGACTTTCTTCAAATGTAACAGCCTTTACATGCCCCTTTTTTAATTCATACACTTAGTTACACTTACAGACACAGTTCTGGTTATCAAAAAAGGTGGGAAGTGGTAGCGGCTCGACATCAGTAGACTGCGGATAGCTCGGGGAGTGCCCTGTCACTTCTGCCTGCTCTGTGTTCCGCTGCTCTGTGTTTGAAGGATCTACGCTTGCCTGCTCCGTGTTATTATCATCCGTATGATTTGATACAGACTGTAATGAAGAAATAACGTATGTTTAAAAATACATTCTCAACGTTTTTTACGAAACTCCATAAATGTTATAATGGTGCACTTATGTATCATGACAGAAAAAAGATTCAAATGCCGAAAATATACAATAGAAATGGTAACTAAAGGTTGAGCTTGCAACACAATTCAAAATATATTACAAGGTGATACTTAACAGAAATGTAAGTCCAATTTTTAACACATGGGCTTGGTTAAAAAATACTTTGTATGAGTGTTTGTCTCAAAACTTAGTAGACTTTTGTAATGGTAAGAATAGCTTTGAACTAAAACAATAATGATGTGCATAACACGTTTATATATTTAACTCCAAAACTAAAATGAACATTTCTTAGTGATGGTTGAAAATTCAAAATTGTAAATTGGCTCTGAAAAGAGAAAACGCCCTGATCCCTGCACGCCCTGATCCCTGCACGCCCTGATCCCTGCACGCCCTGATCCCTGCACCCTAAATTAAAATCATTCACTCCGAGTCAGTCAAAGTATTTAAACTGTACCGCCTACCATTAATGGTTGAGAACTGTGAAGGGAAGTGACAAGATGATTGGATGACCCTGTTGAAGCCATGGTGACAGGCCCTGAATGAAACAAACACCATTTTTCACAAACAGTCTTCACAACAACAGTTAAAATAACAACAGTCTTCACAACAACAGTCTTCACAACAACAGTCTTCACAACAACAGTCTTCACAACAACAGTTAAAATAACATAAATACTCAAAATCAACGAATATTTTCCAAAATACTTTGTAATATTTCAGTTAAACCAGACAAGCATAGACTCCAGCCTGATAGCAAAGTAACAAGATTGTTATTGCTTGTTGGTAACCAAAAGGAAGAGCCCACAAATAAATTATTAATAATATGAGCCTTGTTCTGAGAAAACTGGGTTTAATGCATGTGCATAAAGTGTCATCCCAGATTAGCCTGTGCAGTCCACATAGGCTAATTAGGGACGACACTTTCCGCCTAAACTTGATTTTCGGTAAGGAGGGACTTCCTTGAAACTTAAAATACCATTAAAGCGGAAAGTGTCATCCCTGATTAGCCTGTGCAGACTGCACTCATAACTCATATTATAACATCATGAGAGAAATAATGTCCTGGTCCAAATTAAGTCAAGAGTAAGTGAATGTTTTTAATAGTCGGCTCAAAAAGAGCAAACATCTGATTAATTTGAAATACATGTATTTTAGAAAGTAGCAAAGCATTTTTGGAATTTAAGAATCCAATTAGAGATTTTAGTAGCTACATGTAATTTGAGATTTGAGTAGCTTATTTAAGATTTAAGTACCAATTAGGTATTTAAGAGGCCAATTAAAATCTATCTACCTAGATATTTTGAATACCAATCACAACATTTACTTAGTACAAATTGTATGATAATGTAATGCTTCACCTGACTGTTTAAACCCCTTGGATTGGGTCCCAGAGACGCCACTTGTATCTCTGCCATGCTGTTGCTGTTGCTGACACCACACAGAAATACTGTTTGAAGTACTTGCATCTGCTTCCTGCTGACAATTTGGAAAGATTGATTGTTGTTGCTGCTGTTCTTGGTGAAGATGCTGATGAATATTAATGTTATTGCCACCAACTGGCTGGCATTCATGCTCATGCTGTTGCTCTTTCAAGACTTGTAACTCCTGACTGTTTTCACAAGACTGCTGATGATGCTTTTGTTGTTGTTGATGATGATGATGGTGATGGAGGTATAATCCCTCAGACACCGGACTACCACTCTGCATGCCGTCCATGTTGGTCTTTGGTTGATAGAACATCTGGGATTCATTTTGTTCCTGTAAATTGAGCGAACTATCTTCTTGATGGGTTTCGTTTACATGTTCCTGATGTTGATGCTGATCCATTTGCAGCTGTTGTTGAGCTTGATGCTGTTGTTGCTGAATCATTTGCTGATAATGAACATGTTGCATTTGCTGCTGTTGCTGCTGATGAATATAGGTGTTGGGCCCAGTCGCTGACTGCTGCTGCTTGAGAGTGCTGGTGTACATGTGGGAGGCCTGTAGAGAAACATTCACCAAAAAGTAATTTAGAGGCGATTTAAAAATGGCATGACTTTTTAACTGGTTAAAATATTTTAAAAATTCAAACTGTTCAAAAAATCTAATTATGCTCATTTAGCAAAGAAACCTGTTTTAATATTGGGGTAGATACCTGTAGAAGGCTCTCCATGGCACTGTAGGTATGTGTGGTGGTTGTGATGCTGGCACCACTGCACTGGGCAACTATAGGACCTGCAAATAACAGACAATGAAATTCTCCAGCTGGGCATATATGGAGGGGCACAGCACCGTGTTGCCCCAAGGTCTTCCACCCTCCATTCCCTTTCTTGATCTGATCACATTATAATAATGTGATATGTATCATATTATACAGAAAATGTTATTGAAATATTCAATAAATCAAATGTTTACAGTGAAATCAGTTAAAACAAGAGATGTGTTTGTCATAAACACAATGCCCCCTATTGCGCCGCTTTGAAGCCATATATTTGACATTTGACGTCGATGGATGACCTTGACCTTAACCTTTCATCACTCAAAATGTGAAGCTCGATAAGATACACGTGCATGCCAAATATCAAGTTGGTATCTTCAATAATGCAAAAGTTATTGCAAAACTTTAACCAAGGTTAAAGTTTTGGGACACACACAATGAATGACTAGAAATGGCGCGGCAGAGGCCGACGCGTATCCCCACGCCGAATGTTTGACCTAGGTGTGCCCCGGGGTTGGTAATGGGGCCATGCATAGCTGAGATTGACCGTATTGTCATAAGAGAAGTTCATCATCAATAAGAAGTGAATTGGTGTAGAAATGAAGAAGTTATAGTAAAAGGCAATTTTGGGTGGGTGTGACATATGTGGGCAGGGCGCCCCAGGGTTGGTAATTGTGCCATGCATAGTTGAGATTGACCGTATTGTCATAAGAGAAGTTCAGTATCAATTTGAAGTGAATCGATGTAGAAAAGAAGAAATTAAAGTAAAAGGCAATTTTGGGTGGGTGTGGTCTATGTGGGCGGGGCCCCAGGGTTGGTAATGGGGCCATGCATAGTTGAGATTGACCGTATTGTCATAAGAGAGGTTCAGTATCAATTTGAAGTGAATCGGTGTAGAAATGAAGAAATTATAGTAAAAGGCAATTTTGGGTGGGTGTGGTCTATGTGGGAGGGGCGCCCCAGGGTTGGTAATGGGGCCATGCATAGTTGAGATTGACTGTATTGTCATAAGAGAAGTTCAATATCAATTTGAAGTGAATCGGTGTAGAAATGAAGAAATTATAGTAAAGGCAATTTTGGGTGGGTGTGGTCTATGTGGGCGGGGCCCCAGGGTTGGTTATGGGGCCATGCATAGTTGAGATTGACCCTTATGTCATAAGAGAAGTTCAGTATCAATTTGAAGTGAATCCGTGTAGAAATGAAAAAATTATAGTAAATGGAATTTTTTGGTGGGTGTGGCCTATGTGGGCGGGCGCCCCAGGGTTGGGATTGGGGCCATGCATAGTTGAGATTGACCCTAATGTCATAACAAAAGTTCAGTATCAATTTGAAGTGAATCCGTGTAGAAATGAAAAAATTATAGTAAATGGAAATTTTTGGTGGGTGTGGCCTATGTGGGAGGGGCGCCCCAGGGTTGGGAATGGGGCCATGCATGGTTGAGATTGACCGTATTGTCATAAGAGAGGTCCAGTATCAATTTGAAGTGAATCGGTGTAGAAATAAAGAAGTAAATGTAAAATAACCTAAAAAAATGAGTGATAATTTCTGACGCGGCCCCACCCCAACCGCTATAACTTTTGACCCAGGGGTCAGATCAAAATTCCAAATAGTGCAGGGTCGCACATATGCTCATAGCTACCATGTGTGTAAGTTTCAAGGTTCTAGTGCTTTTAGTGTAGGAGGAGATAGTGGCCAGGACGGACGGACAGACAGACGGACGGACGGACGGCGGAGATAACCACAATATCCCCACCTTTTTTTCAAAAAGCGTGGGGATAACAAACAGGCCAAAAACAATATGCCCCTGATCTTTCGATCCGGGGGCATACAAATTATAGGAACAATGTTGTATATAATACATGTAAAATGAAATATATACAAATATAACTAATGCTATATTGAACATATGCACAAGGGATAATATGACTGTGCGGGAAAGTGTCCTTTTGACAAATAAGCACCCTGTCCTTTCCAAATTGTAAATGGAGCACTGTTATTTATTCTGTTCAGGTTTGATGCTGTTTGCTGCTCAACAGTATCTAAGGGTTGGAAATAAAGCCTTTAAAACTTGAATCTAGTAAGAAAGGTCTTAAATTTAATTTAATTTTCTAAAGTACTACAAATGCATCAAAATACGTATCTAAGTGTTAATGGGTTAATCCACTCACAAACACTGTTCCTCTCAATGATCTCCCTCAGTTTGTTCGGCTCAATTCCTCCATCCAGGGCTATAAGCTGCACTGGCTCTCCGGGCGCAGCGGGCTTCAACAGGAGTCTGGTCACCTGGTGACTTGAGCCCTGATCTGACCCTGGGGGGAGTGCACCATTCACCTTTGTGGACAGGGCTGGCTGAACGGCCACATGGGATATGGGTGTCAAGGTGGCTGGAGGTTTAGTGGTTGCTAAACCAAGTGCTGTTGCATTTGTAATTACTGGTATACTTGATGAAAAATGTTTAACAGGTATAGATGGATGCAAAGACACAGCAGGTAAAATTTGAGTGTTTTGGTTCAACATGGACTGAAGACTGGCGATTGGTGACTGGTTAAAAGTTGGCTGAGCAACAGATGGGCAAGATCCTGAACTGACAGTGACTGGCATCAACTGAGAACTAGTTAATGAACTATTGAATGTTTCATGACCGTTAACAGTGTTTAAGGAGTGAGGCATGTTCTGTAGTGGAAACATGTGCTGTATCAAGGCCTGAACAGGCTGTGAAGTAAACTGCTGTATGGAGGGCAGGGAGGTGTCAGTGGAGGTCAGGTGCCGGGCGCTGCCCAGAAGGTTGGGTCCAAACCCCTGGAGCCAGTTCTGCATGAAGGAGGCGCTGATCTGGAACTGACCAGGCGTGTCTGTGGCCTCCAGATGCTCCTGCAGCTGTGTAATGGGGCTGGGGGAAATCATGACAGTTCGGCAGCCAGACAAGGAAGGCTCGTTCTGAGACATGGGGCCACGATTCTCCATAGAAAATTTCAACCCAGTTCCGTGGTTGTCAGCATTCTGAAGAAGATCATTAGAAACTGCAGCTAAGTTAGTGCCAGATAATATCTGCCTGAGACTTAAAGGAGTCACTTGAGACAGGAATTCAGAGAGCTGTCGCTCGATGTTCATTGGTTGAGATTCACACCCACTGGTTGCCTGACTGTCCTGTATGACAGTACAGCCTGTCTCTGCATGATCCATTCCTTGATTCGGTACCACATCCTGGTGACCTCCAGGCAGTCCCGCTGCCAAATCTGGGATGGAGATTACAGCATTGGTCAGTTCATGTTCAACAGCAGAGGAAGAGGTGTTGGAGACTTTGTTGTTTTTCTTTCGCGTCTTCCTTTTAGCCCTGCGTCTTGAGGTGGGGTACTTATCTGAAACATGAGGATTGTACAATGATTGTGTATCTATTTTAAGCACCCTATTTGCAAATTTAAATCAATAATTGTGCATCAAAAGTGTGAAAGTTCAGTATACCTGAACTATTAAAATATAATCCAGTTATTTCTTTGGCAAATAGGAAAAGTTCTAGTATTGTCCCTACTGGGGGAAAAAGGTTGCAAAATCCTAAAATTGATAAAATGTGCAAAGTAATGTCCTTAAATTGCAAAATTTGTATTATGAGGTCTTTGAATTTGGAATTGTATAATGTTTAACAGTGTCCGACAAATTTCTTATTTTTCAGGTAGCCCAATGGGCTACCAATAAAAATATTTGGTAGCTAGCCCATAAAAAATTTCCTACAAAATGATAAGAGGCAGGTTTTCATCTTTATTTTTTTTCTTCATTTACATATACATAATATGTATACATACATATACATAATACAGCAAGTAGTCTGATGTACACAGTCAATATCGTTAATTAATGTTACAGTACAGGCACCGTGTACTTAAATGTAAATGTACCAAAGAAAATCATATACTACATGTAGATATTACATGTATGTGCACATGTATGTGTACTTAAATTCGGACAGCACGTTAAGTTGGAAACGTAAATAAAGCGTTTAGATGATCAATACAATTGACTCGTATGGTGTTAATTAATGCAATTGCCCTTTTTAACAACAAATACCGAGTTTCAAGAAATCAAGAGTATTAAATCATTTATTTACTTGTGTCCGACTTTAAGTACTGTCCGAATTTACGTATTGCATCCGTATGTTACGACACTTGTGTGCAGTCAGTATACAATACAATAATTGTTCCAATAATGAAGGAACTGATACAGTGTAACGGTAACGATACAGCGTGTTTACATTATATTTTATTAAGAGGAAATGTCAATGCCAAATAATTCACGAGATACCCCGGTACTTTAGTTGAAATTCACAACAAAACTTTTAATGGAAATTAAATAATCTCAATGTTGTACTCACTACGAAATTTTTATTTTCAAATAAATACACTCATGCCAATTTTTGCGCGCTTTTTATCTGGACAATGAAATTCATTTATTAAATGTAGAATTTTGTAACCTAAAATAGCTGTACACAACGGGTGCAAACCGTGGCAGGTGATTTACGCATGTTGCAATTGAACGGTCCTGATTGGGAGCTTATTTCATCATATCTTTAAATAGAACCATATGCCGAAATTCATTTGACACTTTAGAAAATTTCAAACGTTTGTGTTTATGACTCTTATTGTCTATATTACCCACCCATAATTTGGTTTAAAAAATATAAATTGGGCATATATGGGATTATTGATTAACAGTCGATTAATCCAATTATTAATTGACAATGCAAAATAATTAGCAGGTGTTAACCGCGTTCACACCGTTGTTATTAATATTCATTTTCGATTTCGTTACCATTTTGAAGAATCCGCTATTGTTTTGATTTATTTAATCTTCGGCGTCCTTGGATATTTAAAGACATCAAAAACGTTGTCGCTATTACTCATTGTTGCGGTTAACAAAGAATTCCAAACTGCGAAATGATGTTGCATCATGTGCGCCAACTATCCAACCGGCTCTCATTATATTATTAGCAGACGACAAATGTTGATTCTGATTAGATTATTAAAATACACTGATACTGTTTACGACATTATCGCAAGTGATCGGTGACTGATTAGATAATTGATTGCACTTTGTTATCGGATTATAAGCAATACACCGTGTAGAAACACATGGTCAGCGTGTTTATTCTACGTATGTCTGTCAATTAAACGGGCTACCGCTCTTATAGATTTATAGTAGCCCGGCGGGCGTCAGCTGGAAAATTTCAGTAGCCCGATGAAAAATTTCGGTAGCCCCCGGGCCCCGGGCAATGGATTTGTCGGACACTGGTTTTATCTCTTGGTACTTAATTGCAAATACGGACACAAATAGTATTACACTGGCATTTCAACATTACCATTTTGTTCTTGAGTTAGTATAAACTTATTCATCGAAAGTCCATTGCTAATAGAAACACACTCAAGTCTGTTCCCTAAGAAGGACTTGTGCATTTGGAAGATCTTAAGACAGCAATTTTTTTCCTTCTGTAGAAAGTACTGGAAAACGGCACTTTCCCACTGGAGAAAAAACTAAGATTTCCAAACTGCTGTCCAAAAAAAAATCCCAATTAAAGGTAATCACCCCCCCACAAAAAGTTTTTAATGCAACATTTAGCTTATTTCCCTATGCAGAAAGTATATTATTGACTACACTAAATGATCAATTTTATTTATTTATGTTTGCAACAAATAAAATACAAATTTCCCAAACTGAAGACTTCACAATGCAAATTTTCCCAATTTCAGTTTTTTTTCATGCTAATTTTTCCCAATTTGGCTGGTGCCGGTACTTTACCCAATAGGGCAAAAAAATCCTAGTGAGATCTCTCAGTGAGTGGGGATCAAGCCTGGAAATCATGGTTGTTAGTAGGAACATTTTATAGTTATGCCCCAAAGGTAACATAAAATATTGCAAAATATATGTCTGTTTCTTGTTCTACGTGTCAGTACCTGCATGCAAGCTGCCAGTACTGGTGTAGAGGCAAGACTCCCCTTCATCACTGTCATTGAGGGGCTCATGAAGCACATTGACAGACTGGGTCAGGTTGGCAGTGTCTATGATTGTCAGCTCCTCTGTCATAGTCCCACAGTCTGGTGAAACAAAATAGCAATGAACATTTCTGAAAATAATTAAGCCTAGTTTGTGAAAATGGAGCTTAAAAACTGTGTGTTTAATGTCACCCCAGATTAGTTTTTGAAGTTTGCACAGGCTTATCATGGATGACACTTTCCACTTCTATAGAATTTTGTGTGAACAGGGTAAGATCAAGCTCGGGGCTTTTTTTAACCTGATTTTATAGCCAAAATTCCGCCATTTTCCCAATCGCAAAAAGTATACTTTTTTCCTTAAATTTGCTAAAAAATTCCCAATTGGGAAAAAAAGGATGATGACATCGGCTCTTTCGCTTTTTAACAAGGCGTAGTCTGATCCGGTCTTGTTGGGGTGTTCGATTATACCTAGATTTGGATAACGTGGGCATGATTATACTTCCGAATGAAATTCAAGCGTATTGTGATTTGAATGAATGAAAAACAAAGATGTGGCGCATTTCATAATATTACATGAAAAAGATTCCTAAGCAAAACCCTGGCGGCAAAACGAAAACTGTTGATTTTTAGGGGTTTTTTTGGCTTGATTTTATAGCCGAAATTCGGCTATGTTCCTAATCCCAAAAAGTATACTTTTTTCCCAAAATGTGGCAAAAAATTCCCAATTTCCAAAAAAAAAAAAAAAATATTTTTTTTTTTTTAAAGAAGTGTCTTATGCATATTTTATCTCAATTTTAATTCAATCACATCTAACAAATTATTTTATGATTTTGTTCTTTTAATTTTTATGATTATTAAGTGTTATATCAAATTTAGTATTTCCCTAATTAGTGGACTTTTCGTGTGGAAAAAAAGGCTAATGAATTAATTATCCCAATTTCATGAAAATGCCGATAAAATTCCCAATTCCAAAGCCATGGGCTATCTTCCCAAAATGTGGAAAAAAAAACCTGATTTTTTTTACGCAAACGTCATTAAATAAACAAACATCATCAAGAAGTACAAGTCTTCCCATTGAAACTCCTTCCATTGTTAATTATAGTAATTTAATAACAAGTGACTTTTTTGCATTGTCATCGTTGATTTCCGCAATCAAAGTGCTGACCGATATTCAACATGTTGAAAGCAGTAGTTCTTCAGAAGAAGATGAAGCGCCTCCTAATAAAAAGGTGCCTGATGTGACTGAAGACTTTGTGTGAGCTTATTATGTGGAAAACTGTTTATCATGGTGGTGTTTGTGATTTAAGAGGCTGAACTCATTTATGTAGTTTTAAATCCCAATTTATTTTCCCAATTTTTTTAATATGCAGATAAAATTCCCAATTTCCAAAACACGGGCTATCTTCCCAATAAGCTGAGGAAGAAAATTTCGTCCCTGATTAGCCTGTGCGCTGCAGGACATATATTACTACTGTGATGAACCAACTACCTGTTTATACAGAAAATAAAGTGTGACAAAACCACCGTCTTGAGGCTTTTCTTAGTACAAAATTCAATCTCAGTTTACAAGGTAGCAAGTCAAAACATTTCCTTGTGTTTCCAACAAAACAGAAACATGTATTACAGTCTTTACTAATAACGTTAGTTTTTCACAGTTTAAATATGCAACTTAAACAAGTTTACATTTAATTAATTAAGAAAAATCAAGTGTGTCACGAAAACATGTAACATTGTCATGTTTTTATTGTAATTTGTATTCTAGTAATTTCTACTAAGCAAAATCCTACTTAACCAAAGGTTAAGTTATTGTCTGCGATAATTTTTCAATTTTATTTATTCTGATTGTTACTCGAACGTTTAAAAAAAAGCTGAAACCAATAATATGTGTTTATTTACTTTTGCTGGACTGTCACGGTAAATTAATTAAGCAAAATGAAAACGAAACGGTGCAAGGTCAAAACGGTCATGAGAGCACGAAAGAATGTTCACGCTGATTTTCACTCGCCCGCATCTAAAAGTTCAATACATTATTGTAAGTTAATTTTTTTACTGATATTTAAAATATTGTTACATTACAATGGTGTTGTGTTTCGGTAAAATATTGTTATGTTGATGAGTTTAAAGGGGCCTTTTCACAGATTTTGGCATTTTTTTTAACTTATTCATTAAATGCTTTATATTGATAAATGTAAACATTGGATCATAAAAGCTCTAGTTAGAATTCAAGAAAAAAAATATAAAAAGGAAAAGAACATTGCCCGGAGCAGGTATCGAACCAGTGACCCCTAGAGTCCTGCCAGAGTCCTGAAGTAAAAACGCTTTAGCCTACTGAGCTATTCCGCCGAGTACACATTCTTGATGTATTTTATACCTTATATAAGCAATCTTCGTAGTTTCACAAAATTTAACGACAAAAACAGAACTCTCCAAATTATTCAATCGTTTCGCGTTGCAACGCTTTATAATTTTTAGGTTTTAAAATCGTCAAAAGATGCATATAATGGCTATATTAGAGCATGGTTAATGTTCATTGTTACTGTTTCCTCACAAATATCATAACTAAAACGAAAACTTACGAATCTGAAACAACTTTTTTCAATTTTGTCAATTTACCAAAGCGTGAAAAGATCCCTTTAAGCTTCAGTATCGAGTGTGCTTCAACATAAATTTTGTCCAAAAACATAAATTATGCAATGTATTTCCTAGAAAGACAAATATTATCAAGGATGTTATAATATTCTTCCGAAAATTGACAGGGTGTCACGTTCTATAAATTCTATAGTTGTCAGCAACACATTGTTGTCAAAAAAAGACAAACATTTGAAGGGACAGAAGAGCCACGATGAAATAGTAAACTTCAAAAGGTACGTAAACTGGCAGTATCTTTCCTGTTGTGTATCATATAAATGAATGCATCTTTACACCTTACTTGAATGATACTGAAGAATTTGAATGAATTAAGGCTATACATTTACTGATCGATTTCCTTTTCTAACAGCAAATACTATTTGAAGAACTGCAATACTGGCATGTAGCATACTTCAAGGGGAAGGTGGAGATACAGTAACGGGAGATATAAATGTAAAATCAATCGAACATTATTTTTCAAATATCATATTCAAAAAATCAATTCATCAATAATAATAACAACAGTTATTTGCAGAGAAACATGCATTTATTAATGGCAATGTTTATTAAATCCAAATAAAATGAACATCAAATAAAAATTTATTGCAGATGATGACTAATGAATTAACCGCTTGGATTAGTAATAGATAATGTACGAAAACATAAATTACTAATATTTATTACAAACATGAAAAAACGTTTGGATTTTTTAAATAGTCTACAATAATAACACAATACTACGTTTTTATAATGTTTTAATAAACATATTGTTTTCATATTATTATTAAGAAATATTTTTCATATTATTATTAAGTAATACTTAAAGTATTCAGCGAAAACAAAAGTCCTAGAAATATGTTATAGAAAATTAGGATGCATTAATGTGGTATTTGTATGCATACCGGTAAATATATTCTGATTACAATATGCAAATATACCTCTACAAATTTCACAAATACTGACTTTTTCGTATTGTATATCATGTACTCATCAAAATGTACTATAAGAATCAAAATTATATATTAAGTTTCAGTTTCAGTTTTAATCATCCATTAAGAACCAGTAATTGATTATGCAAAATAATGTTTCAGAAGCAACTACTTGATATAAAGATAAGAATGCTACTGGCAGAGGACAAAAAGATGCGACCAAAAAAGTGTCGAAGATTTCATCAACGGGACATATTTCGAGACCTTATTTTAATGGTGACGTTAGAGACAGTTATCTTAGTGGAACAGATTGTAATTACATGTAACTCAATAACTGATAATAGTTTAAAAATAGTTGAATTATTAACTATGCTATTTTGCTTTATTGAATAAAAATGATTAACATTTATTATTTTATATGTTGTTCAGCAATACTTGTTATAGATTATCCCATTTATAATAAGAAAATTAATTTGTCAATGTCCTATATATTTACAAAAATTTGTGAAACATGTGTTTTAATAACGCGGAATATCTGTTCAAAATGTTTTCGCATATGTGAGTCTCGATTTCATTGCAATTCACTGCATGATTGAATACTGCATATTATTGTCTTTGTCTTCATCTTAATCCACAATGTCAGGTTCGTTGAGTTTGATGCTGCAATTGCAGTTTTGTAGTGCTTGCGGGAAGGTAAACGACTGGAATGTTGTCGCTTCCCCATTTCTGCTGCTGGGTATGGCAGACCGATTTCTTCGGACGTGTTCATGATAAACTGAACCAGCAACACCAAGGGGAAGCGACAACATTCCATTCGTTTACCTTTCCACAAGCACTACAAAACTGCAATTGCGTGCGCAATATATTGCTGCTTGCGAAGAGCGAAGTGTACGGCGCCTTAAAATCTCATTTTTCAAAAGCATCTTCCGCACATTCAAATTGCCAAACCGAGAGAGGACGTTTGTGTCACGTGTGAGTGACTTCGCAAGTACATTGTCGGCGCTGTAACAGAAGAAGAGAAGTTACACGCACTGAGCGCAATTGAGAACCACATCACTGACGCGCGCAAGGTTGTTTAATTATTTCTAATTAATTGATTGTTAGCCTATAAATTTAAGTAATAATGTAAACAAATATTCCCATATTTTGCTCTTTTTTTAAATGCCAGTGAAAACACGAAAACCAATGCGGTAATTGGTATTGCTAATTAATTCATGTTCATATTTTAATAGGAAAGAAATGTTTAGACTGCGTGGAGCTGGCGTAACTGGAAGTCTTTCATAGATGAACACTTCAATGCGCTACCTGGCATACAATATGTAGCATCTATTAAATAAAAAAGAAGTAAAATTGTACGCAAATATTTATTTACACTTATTTCATTTGGACAAATTGCCACAAATAGAATGAGTACTTCCGCTACAGGAAATGTCTGTACTTCCGAATGTCGTCTGTAACCCGTCATGGTGAAGACATGTAGCGACGGTGAAGAAACCTCCTTTTATTTGCGGAAGAACGAATGTTTTCGCTTTTCACGAACACCGACCGCCCAGTGCCGATACTTGCAGATGGATTATCTGCAGCACGGCGCGACTTCTTGCGAGACAACGTGCGATCTATATTGTCAGCTCGGGGTCGCGAAGGCTTTCCGTGTTAGACAGCATGTGGCATTTGTATTGTTGCGTAAGTGTTTCATTTAACCAGTAATGGTAAACATATGATGTATTCTGCACGTTTGACTGTATCACACAAAGATTGAATGAGTAGGCGATTATTTAAATTGATTTTTTTTATAGTTAACGGTATTCAATTTTGTGAAGAAAATCATAAATTAATATTAACACAATATATGGCATAACCAAACAGTAACACATTAACGTCATAGGCATCAAAAAGAAAAACATTGAAATTATCAATCAATGATTACGGACATTACAAATATAAAAGATATCCGTAGTGAATTAGAAAAAACAAACTCCGTACGACATGACGTCAAAATTACGTCGTAATGACGTTCGTCTCAGCGTTACATAAGTTCACGGAAATTGAAATAATTATAGGCTTTAGGAAGAAAAGTATGACGTTAAATTTACATATTTCAAACCGGAAAAGAACGTACATACCGAAAATGCAAAAAAGTAAAAATAAAAAAAATTGTCAATAAGGCTGGTTTTCCGTTGGCGCGATTCAATTCAATTAGGAGAAGTGTCATGCACATGAACCATAACCCTACTCTTTCTTTAATAAGAGTTACTGTCCTTTGTTTTTAATATGATATTCTTTTTAGGGCTATATCTCAGATACAATGCAATACTTCAGCATAAAACTTCATGGGTTTATTGTTATTAATAAGGAGCAGTGCCATGATAAAGAACCATAACCATTCTATTTCTTCAAAATGAGTTATTGTTCTTTTTTGTATGATGAAACTTTTCAGGGCTTTATTTCAACTACGATACACATGGGTTTCTAGAAACTAGTGGGAAGAAGTGCCATGCACAAGAATCACAACTCTTCACTTTCTTAACTAAGAGTTATGGCCCTTTGTTGTTTTTGTACTTTTTAAGGCTATATCTCAGACACGCTACAATATTTCTACATGAAACTGCATGTGTGTAAAGATATCAATGAGGAGATTTGCAATGCATACAAACAATAACCTTACACTAAAATATTTTTATGATAATATCGGATATCAAAGGACTTGATCCCATCCATAATCAAAATTAATTTGGCGGGGGATATCAATTCAACGAATTTGCTTGTTAATGCCAGAAATAATTTTGTCATTTTGGTTTATGACAAAGATGCCAATATTAATTATGTACTTGTTACATACGGATAATTGTGATATTATTGTATTTGATATTCTTACTGGTTTCTTTAGTTTCATTGCACGTTACACGTTTTAATAAGAAAATAAATCACTGAGTTTATGACACAGAGACCTTTTTCTTGTGTCAACCATACCCTTTTGAATTCTTAAATGATAAAAATCCTTTTCTTAACAGGTACTTTACTTTATCATACTTTGTACCGTTGTAATTGTGGAACATAAACAAACCATACTTGTATTTGTCAGTGCTGAAATGATTGTTTTCAACAAAAAGCAAAGTACCGGTTTTATTAAATAGTTGATTTATTTTAGTGGTTTCATCACTACATTATAACTTAATCTGTGACTAGTTGTAATTTAAATATTGACCAACAGCAATTAACTTTCATTTTTATTGGCTCAATATTTTGATATTTAATGGAACATAAGAGGAGAATGTCCCAAACCAAGTGTTGAGTCGTCAGATTCCATCAATTCATGAACACTTTTGTGGCATGATGCGATTAGAGTTGTAACTTGAAAAGACTGCTTTATTATATTAAACTAAAACCCATAATCAGTTTTGCCGATAACTTATCCCTTATGCATGGTGTAGGATGTGTGGTTAATATTTTTGCAAAGGTTTCATAGCAGGTCATTGTATTGCAGTAATCATTCTTTAAAATAATTGAAATTTGATTCTATTATATTTTTAAAAATCGCATACGTGTTCCGATTTTGTCATGTACCGTTATTTATTTTCATTGAACCATACTACTACAACAACAACAACTACTACTACTACTAATAATAATAATAATGCGATCTGTGGTTGGAATTTAAGAATACTTTGAAATCGGTTATTTTATAAGACGGGCAAGTTATTTTGTGAACCCGCTTGAAAAACAATATAACACTTAATTTGTATACAATTTTAAGGTATCGAAAACGATAATCATTTTAATATATTTATCCCCTTTGAATTTCGTAAAAAACAAAAACATATACTAATTATTATACACTATACAATGAAGCGATGCATGAACACGTTTACCTAAGAAAATCATTAACTTTTATTTTAAATTTGTAAAGTTGTCATACAACAGCGCTCAGTAAATAAATATTTTTATATAGCATGTGCTTTTAAGTAAGTTATTTTTTTATTTTTGTTAATATAATTAATTCAAGCCATAGATAGCTCAACCTAAACTGTGGACTGTTATCAGACATTAACGAAACAATGGCACACACCAGCGCAGGCACAAATACGATTGCGAGAACAAACTTGAACGAGTGAGGGTCCTTATTTATTAATACGCTTGTTTCGCGCTCTCGTAAAAATTGAAAAAATAAATTGTGTTTAGGTAGTTAACGAGCGTTTTCAAGAACATATTTTCGTTCAAATCATTGGAGTAATATATAGTTATGTAATATATAATGTCAAAAAACAGGCGAGTAAGAAATAACAAAGAGGCTCGTCTGTTGATCTGGATCTGGACACATCACTTAGTGGTCTTAGTGGTCTGCTGAGCCAAGTTAACTCTGTTTTATATGAAAGTGGTTCAGACCCTAGACAAACGGTGGATACGCGTGATTTGTTTGTGGATCTTTTCAGGCTCTATCTTTCATATATCTAAAAAAAATCTTCACTTCGCTCACACTTCAATGTTTAAACGCTTCATCAATTGCCTTAACTGGATACATGTCCTAATCTCTTAAACACTCTAAGAACCTGTATGGAGAAGAATTCATATGAGTTTTCAGTAACTTGTTTTCTTATCCATTATTGTACGAATGTAAATCACATGTCATGCTTAAATTTTCATTATAATAAATATTGTTTAAACCAAGATTTTCTTGAAGACTCCGAAGAATCGCCAAGCGGAATGGTAATTGTCCGTAGGTGGATAGTGGTTTCACTACATCACATGAGGAGGGTCGGATATGAGAACTTTTGCGGGAGGCTCTGTTAGTCAAGCGAGTACCGTCATCCTTCGAACCGGACGTCCTTTCCTGCTGGCTGACTCCCTGAACGTGGAAGGATCGCCAAGCGGAAAGGTTAACATGCGTAGGTGGATAGTGGTTTCACTACATCGCCGGAATAGGGAAGGGAGCAGCGGATGTGGCAGCGAAGAGGACGAGCGGGACGGACTTTGGGCACAGATACAGGCCAGGATTTCGAGGGAGTGGCACTATGAATAAAATGGAAGTTTTGCAGGACGGCAATACCCAGTACGCTCAACGTGCTGGGGAAACCGTTGTGGGGTTCGGGTCTACGGCTTGTGGCGTCTAGAGAGGCCAGACAAGCGGCGCAGCGCGCAAGGGGCAGGTAGTTTTTTTAGTATATTTGCGTTTACGCAAATATACTTTAGTAATACCGTATTTCAAAAACACTGCGCAAATCGGTTGGCTTTTTTAATTTCTTTCCTTAAGTTTTAAGTGTTGATAAATTATATATATAGTAATAAATACAATAAATAACAATTCCAATGATAGTCAAATTTTATTTGGCCTTGTAACACAGCGAAATTAATTCAAATAATATCATAATTGAATTACCAAATCGAACAAGAAGTAATGTAAATCAAATAGATAATTTGGATCATACATACAATTTCATTTAAGACAATTATAATTCACATGTAATAATTCATAGAATATTCATGCAAACACATTCAAAGCATATTCAAGCATTCCTTGCATTAAACATTATACAATATGTTAATAACAATTCAAGCTGAAAACAAATATTAAATATGTAAATAAACAGACATTTTCATAAATGCAAAGCACTACACAAACAAATATACAAAGCAAATTAGTAAGCAATAACAAATTATCATTTCTCTTATCTCACAATGACCTATTCTATAAAATGATTTACGCAAAACTACTTTTACTTGGGAGGGTGGGACTGGGAAATTCAAATTTTGTAACGCTGTGTGTTCAACGCTTACATAAAACAAGTATGAAACAATCTTAAAAAACCCGTGCGCTCGAGTTTACAAATCAACCAATCATAAAAAAGGTTAACTTCGCTCAGAAATCTATTATTAGAAAAGTCACGTGACAACTATAAACCGGAGTTAACTTGCGTCAAACATTAAAGCGGGTATATACGATTTTGTCAAATATTTATGAATTTATATAAACAATGTAAAAAACTTATTATATATATATTTGAATATAAATTAAAATAAAAGTTAAGAAGAACATGTGTCGAAAAATGCGAAATAAGCCAGATATTTAATTCGGTATCGGGTCCGTTCGCCCTAGTTACACGTTCGCCCTGGGTCCGTTCGCCCTGGGTTCGTTCGCCCTATATTATCATGTGCATATCGGGGTATGAACAGTTGATTGTTCACACATATAAGCAAGTTTAAACCTTAAGTTTTCATTAATTAATATAGTAAGCAATTAGTGAAAATAACTGGCCTTTGTTACAAACACGCTTACAAGTTAAAGAGCGCCGTTTTGATTTTTCACACATGCAAGCAAGTTTGTACCTTAGATTTCATCATAAATTAATATAATAAGCAATTAAGGAATATTACTGGCCTTTGTTACAAATACGCTTACAAGTTAAAGAGCGCCGTCTTTTATATTTCGGTAACACTTTTTTGTTTGATATGTTCGGAATAACCTAACTGTGAATTATCACAGTGTATAAAATGGAGCTCAAATGTCTGGTTCTATTATTTCAAAAATGGATAATCTGTTGTGCATTTCGTGCAATTTGGAGGTACGACATGCGATTACACGCGACGTTTGTGAACGGTGGCAGCATCGGCTATGTGGAACTGGTTAGTTTAATTTAATTTGTCAATTGCATATAATAAAAACATATCGTTCGTACTTTTTCTATATATTTTAATGTTCCTTAAGGATTTCATTATTTCCATCTAATGTAACTGGTAACGGGATCTTCATTTACGTACGATAAATTATTTAGTTCTTAATAATTTATCATTCTGTCCATTACGGTCTTAGTGAATGTTGTCTCTATCGTATTTCATTTTCAATTAGCATTAAATGCTACCATTCTTCGACTTATGCGAAGTAGCGTTAAGCGCTAATATCCTTTGATCCATTATAGATGTAATTAATTAAAGAAGCTTGCGTTTGCGTTCTTGATTTGGTAAACAATTTAGATTGGAATTTGCTACTCGCTCTCTTAGCTTACTAAACTGTTTTATTATAGAACATCAATGTATTTTTCCATATGTTAGAGTTTGTAGCTCACCTAGCACAAAAAGTATACCGATGTGGTTTTGTGAAAAATGGGCTTAATGCGTGATACGGACTGCGCAATTCCTTAAGTATTTCTAACAATATACAATAGTTATTCTGAACAATATGCAATAGTTATTTTATACAATATGTACTAGTCATTTTAAACAATATGCAATAGTTACTTTAAAAAATATGCAATAGTAATTATAAAATTTTGTTAATTGAAATTAAGTAAAACTTTATTAATTATGATTAATTAAAATTATTAAATAAGTTAAAATGGAAATTTTAATATTACAAATATGTACAGAAGATAAAGTGCATCATTTATTATTCTATATATAAGCTGTATATATTAAATTTATAAATTATTTGTACATTTATATGTGTAATATAGTCATTAAGATTATGAGATTTTGAGTGTAACTTCTTGCGTTGTTTATGGTTCTTTCATTCAGCAATATATAACCACCGTCTGTCGGATTATCTAAATTCTTGTATTCTTGTCGATCCCTGCATAGGCAAATACATTTAAAATTCATATGAACATCATTATATCCAAAAAAAACATCATCAATATTCAATTTACTAAACTGATCAACTTCCAATAATTCTCGCGTGTATTGCGCGGTGTGAAGTAGCAACCGGCCTTTATTGATCGGTGTCGATTAATTAAGAGATTATAGAGATAACGATCTGTGTTAATTGATTGATTGAGTGTCGTATTTACCTAATATAGTTAACATTGAGAACAATTACTAAATCATATAGAAATTAGTTATGTATAATATGATTATTAAGTTGAAACTATTATCCTAAAGAGTATACTTAATATTGATGCATGCATAAATCATGTTTATAAAACAGAACTGTTATTATCATTTTTTTTAGAAATTATCTTTAATATGATTATTAGCGTATGATTAAGAAAATAAACATAAATTATGTAAATGAAACAGAGCGGTATATTTTAAATTGTGTAGAAATTGGTCTCAAAGAAAATGCTCAATTATAATAAATACATTAAGTAATAAGATTATTATTAATTAATTATAAAAGAACTATATTTTAAGCAATTAAAGCCGTATTGTCAGTGAAATTTGCCGATGTCATTGTAAGTTCATGAAATTTGTATATATCGTCCGCAGAAAGCAGGCTCCATATGTATATACAAAGAGAACTGATGTATTTATGGAACGTGAATGATATATAAATCATTTACGTTTTTAAATAACTAAACAATAAGAGAAAATTACTGGCATTCGACGGCCTTGTTACAAACACGCTTACACGTTAAAGAGCACCTTCTTGTTTTTTCACACATATAGGCAAGTTTGTAGCTTAAATTGTCATTTATATATTAAAATGTTATAAAAGATAACAAATTTCGTTTTATTTATTGCTTCCCTGCTTTGATAATAAAATTTAGGGCGAACGGACCCAGGGCGAACAGGTTTTAGGGCGAACAGGATTTAGGGCGAACAAAAATTAGGGCGAACGGACCCGGATTCATTTAATTCTGAAATTGAAAACGGCTGTACAGCCGAATTCGCCAGACCATACATGTACGATGTGCATCTAAACTTAGTTTAACGGTTTATTTGAATTCCTGCAACGATATCTCTTCATACGACACACGAACACTATCTCCGATCCTAATACAAAGACGAATGCTTCGGTTATTGTAGGAAAATATGTACGTCACTATCGGCTCGGGCGCTAATTTGTCTTTGCTGCATTTTATGAAATTTGGCTTTAATGTATAATTTTTCTTGCCTATTTTGTGTTATTGTAACATATTTAATCAATATATTACAATTAAACACATTTAAAAAATCGTATATACCCGCTTTAAACATTTTAATTCGAGATTAAAATTAGCCGATGCCTTACCAGATTTTGGGCAGACGGAATAGACATTTAACATGGCATTTTGGTATTCTTACAATTTTTCACTTAAAAACGTTTTTCTAACATTTTTCTCCAAAGATATTGCGTACACCATTTTTAGTGAATTTTTCTAAGACCGTTTTACGTGAAAAAAACGTTATAAGAAACTGAAACAAATTTCGTTCGTAAAACAATTTAGAACTACGGGATGGAAGTTACCCGCCCACTCCAATGAGAGAATTCATAAATCGGCTTGTTTGGCTATTTAGGTTACAATACACTAAATGATCGCTTCATGTAGGGCTGTACTCTCTAAAAAAATATCATAGTTGACAGGAAGGCATGTTTTACACTTTTTACCATTATTCGGGTGTTATCTTGCGGAGATAATGGTAGGGCATGAATAGGTGTTCACTACCGAATCCCTGAAATATGATACACTTGAAGACTATAGTAAACCATTGCACTAGAAAAGGTTACATTCCACTAAGAAACGGCCGAAAAAAAAAGTTGCAAAAACAGTCGATTTTGATTTGTGTCAAGTTCTTTCTTGCATTGTACATGACATATCTTTTTTATTGCATAAATCGATTCCGCTTAGAATGGCCTTTAAGAAAAGGTATGGTTATGGGGGTCTCTATGTGCAAAATGTTGCATTTATTTTCGCTCAAAGTTGTCGCTTTTACATTGAATTATATAGGAAAACTATTTGGTGTATTATGACCTTTAGAAACTGTTATTTTGGATATTGACCTTATCGCAACATCCGGGCACTTGCGTCAGTTAGAGTTACATGCCCCTTGACGACGGTGAAAACAAAAGCGCTGTCGCCATTTTATTTGCATTGAAATATTTTACACTGCTCGCAATTTTCTTAAGTTAAGGCACATCTTCGCGACCAATTTTTAGAATAAAAATACCCAGACATAGAAATTCTTTCATAATAAATTTAATTTAATGAACGAACACAAATAAGGATGAAAACAAACAACCAATAAATTTTCAATATATTGATTTGAACCTCTATATTTGTTACCTTATTACCTTGTTACGTATTAAATAAATTCTCATGATAAATGTTATTGTTTTTATTTAATTCACACCAATTTCGACACTTTTTGTTTCCGCATGTTAGGTATTTGAATGCCCCTTTCTTCATCACAAACCGATTATCTCGTTATGATCGGATACTGTCCAGACAAAGAAAACACGGTGTCATAAAGCCAGCTGGGGCTCTGCATAAACCACATGCGGTCATTAAACACAATTTATGATACCTCTATGTCATCTCTTGTCATACTGAGCAGTCATTTAAGCCAAATTTTTAATGCCAAAATAATTGAATATACAGTTGCTTTATAAAACACGTTGACACATTAAATAAACATTTAATTAAATTAAATGCAATATTTTTCATTTGATTGTTTGCATCAGTCTTAAAATCGTGTAAGCTTTTGTATTCTGGTGTTTAATTGCCCCTTTGTTTTGCATAATCCGATTATCTCGTTTTGATCAAATATTGTCCAAACTTAACTGACAAAAAGGTGTCATAAACCACACTGGGTGGTCCAGACAGTGTCATTTAACACGATAGATGCCACCATGTCTCCTCTTCTGGTAGTATTAAGCAGTCATTTGGATGAATAATTAACGCCGATGTACTTAACAGTTGCTTAAATTAGATATGTGACATATGGTCAAATATAAAGTCATGTCCAATTTAGATTATCAGAAATTTACACCGTAAAGATACTAGCCCGATTAATTTATTAAAGTATTTAATAATTATGAAATTAACGTAAAAAAACAAGTAACGTATTTAGCGTGTATCAGTTAATTAAAATGACATCATTCCGTATTAAGATTTAATGTTACGACAATAAACGATCGACATCATAAAAAAGAAATTACGCTTGACAGCAACGGGGGTAAATAATGTTTGAAAAACAAATATTTATACAGATATATGTGTGTTAATTTTAATATGTGTCACTCGTACTCATTACATTGAACACAACTAAGGCTTTCAGTAAGTCATGGACCAGATGTCCCTACGTATTTTACAGCTTCACATTAGCATGATAAATTGACATAGTAGAAATATAATTATAATGTTCAAAGATGAATGAACCCTGAAAAGAACGACAATACTCATTACATCAACATCTACAATGAAACAAGCATTATTACAGAATAAACGAATTTACCGGGTGTCTCAGTGAGAAAGTTAATCATGAATGTCGCCGTACTCGATCCACGACCACTTGGTCGGGTCATTTTTTCCAACATCCAGCTTGCAATTTGTACGAACATTAATTAAGTCCAATTAGTTTTATTTTCTAATCATATCGGGCTTTAGAAGTGCAATCTAACCCTTCATAATAGTCAAAAGACATTTTAAACACCAATGACAGGACATTTAATTACCTATCGACTTCCCAATAGGAATGCAATTGACGAAATATCAGCAGAGGTGCTCAATCAGCGTAGTAAATCGACCGTATCTAGGGCATTGTTTTCACCGTCGCTAAGGGACTGCCCCTTTTGTGACGTCATCGCGATAAGGTCAATATCAGTTATGTATTCACTAAATATCGCTAATGACTACAATGGATGGAATTCGAAGAGTATGTTCGATGTGAATGAAGGACTTTCTGGATCTTGACAGCTTGACACGGCAAAACTGGCATACTGGTATTTTTAGTTATCAATTTAAATCACATTTTGCTTTATAAATTTTATTCGAGCATTTTGTGACTTATTGAATGACTATGATACCCGATATCAACATATCATATGGGATTTGCAGATCACCAAGCTGCCCTGAAATTCAACATTGATTACAAACCCTTTACTGGTTTGTATTCTTTCTTCTTTCTAGTTCTGGCTTCCATAACTTTAAATGTCGCTTTTTATGATTTTTGACTGGCGCGACTTTGTACAGGTATGTCAATACTATATAAACTGTACGCTGAAGTTTCTTTAGCTATCTTCTTTATATTTTTAAAGTTAAATGAACTGTGTCACAGTAAAAGACATTAAGGCGATTGTGGCCAGTTTGGATCCAAATCAGCATGCGGTGGCTTGAAAGCTGTTTGCTTAAAAGCGGTTTTTTGGCAACAACAAATAGTTTAATTGGATACCTATTAGACTGCGTTTTTATGTCCCCCACTATAGTAGTGGGAGACATATTGTTTTCGCCCTGTCTGTTGGTCTGTTGGTTGGTCTGTTGGTTGGTTGGTTTGCGCCAACTTTAACATTTGCAATAACTTTTGCAATATTGAAGATAGGATATTTGGCATGCATATGTATCTCATGGAGCTGCACATTTTGAGTGGTGAAAGGTCAAGGTCATCCTTCAAGGTCAAAGGTCAAATATATGGGTCAAAATCGCTCATTTAATGTACACTTTTGCAGTATTTCAATATTCAAGATAGCAACTTGATATTTGGCATGCATGTGTATCTCATGGAGCTGCACAATTTGAGTGGTAAAAGGTCAAGGTCAAGGTCATACTTCAAGGTCAGATGTCAAATATATGTGGCCAAAATCGCTCATTTTATGAGTACTTTTGCAATATTGAAGATAGAAACTTGATATTTGGCATGCATGTGTATCTCATGGAGCTGCCCATTTTTAGTGGTGAAAGGTCAAGGTCATCCTTCAAGGTCAAATATATGGGTCAAAATTGCTCATGTAATGTCACTTCTGCAATATTGAAGCTAGTTTAATTTGAAATCAATCTCAAAACCAGAATAGTATTTTATTAATTGTCTGTCTGTTCCACAGAACTTCATAAGAAGAAACAGATATTTATTGAAGAGAAAACCTTGCTTACTATTATTTCAGGAAAGGCAACTATCTTTTACAGTGAACAGTGTATTTATTAAAATAAAGAGTTATCCTTCTTGTGTTGAGAACTTAACAAACAGCAATATATATATTAAGTGAAAAGAAAACCCTACTAATACAGTGTTACTGGACTTAGGGGTCATATGGCATGAACGGTCAGTCTACCCAACAACATTAATGTACAAACAACAAATGAATGAATTGTAATTTACATTGAATGCAACATCTGCAAGGTATAATACAAATAATATTAGTAACGTTATTACATCAAACACAAATGCAGTGGGCTTTAAAAAAAATGTCCTGTAACAATAACAATATCATTTGGTGGCAATCAGTAACCGCAGTCATTATAAAGGCTCGATTGGTCATTGTCGGCTCGGATTCTACTAACATGTACCCTGGGTACTCTTAAGTATACTTACATGTACCCCGGGTATGGTAAATATACTAAAATGTACCCGGGAAATGTAAAGCTAAATCGGTCGTTGTCGGCTGTTTTCTTAATTCAATTATATTCACATTTATGTCAATTTTCTGTAAAATGGCCTATCGAAACTCACACTAAAAAAGCGTGTTGATGCAGTTTTTTTTAAATGAAATTTGTTTAAGATAATCGGTAGCGCGTTTTACGACATCGGATTTTGGGCTGGAATACAACTCGGGTACAGTCTAATATCGACCAGGTACAAATACGTATATTTACCGTACTCGGGGTACATGTAAGTAAACTTAAGAGTACCCGGGGTACATGTAAGTAGTACCCGAGCCGACAATGACCAATCGAGCATTATAAAGCCATTTCATGAGAGCGTGACAAATTCAAAAGATCATAATCGCTGATATTGTGTCAATAGCAACACTATAGGGAGCCGTGTTGTTATTATCAGGCACAAAAGAGATCAAATGGAGCTTGACTTTTTAATGCACCTGTATGGTATGTATAAAAGTAACAATTTTTGCAAAGCTAAATGTGATTTTTTTCATATTGCATTTTAACTACATGTACATGCAAGTGCACTTGAAAAGTGTACATATATTTTTGTAGCACTTTTTTATCAAAGTTTATGCTTTAGGTGTTTGTTTCTCTGAATGAGTTTGTTACTTGCAGCAAAACAACCATCAAAAAAGTGGTCACCTGCCCTTAGCAGTCACCTGAGTTTGACCACTCTGACAGATTGTAAAGTGTATTTTCAGGAGTCCCCTGTGTACTTAAGAGCCCCACTTGCAGTGAACGATATGATTACCTTTAGTTTCCCCTTGTTCTTAACAAAAAGCAACATATAAGTGTATTTATTGGAGGGAAACCATTACTAATAGTTGTATGTATATGTTAAATTAAATGCAGTTATATAAGTTATAATACTTGTTTCAGCTTTTTTCATGAAAGACAATGCCATCTTTCACAAAGAGGAATGTATTTTTATGATTTATCGCTTTTGTACTTTGAGACGTCCACATATTCAAACAGCAGGCATTGAAATATGATATTGATTTTTTTCCGTCAAATTTCATGTTTGTATAAGAAAGACAACTCTGTCAGCTAAAATGAGACCGGTATTTTCATGAGTTGTCCCCCTTGTACTTCAGAGCTCCACTATATCCGACGGCAACAGAATGTACTGGTAGTAAGCAGATAGCAAACCCTTCTTAAAATTGCAAATTTGCATAAGAAAGACAACTCTCTTTGATACAATGGTACAGGTATTTTTGTATGCATCGTCCCCCTTGTACTTCAGAGCTCCACACATTCAAACAGCAACAGATTAAGTAATTGAATAGAAAAAAAGACTACTCTTCAATTTATAAGTTGCCTCCCTTGCACTTCAGAGCTCCACAAGCAGCACCAGGACAAGCTGGAGGACATCACGGGCCGGTTTGATGGCATCAAGATGACCCTCTCGGAGAAGGTGGAGACCTTGCGCAGCGAGTGTGACCGCCTGCGTGATCGCGCCAAACACTGCGAAGAGGCCCTCCAGAGGAACTCTGACTTCAAAGTACAGGTAGTAGATCTCAAAGTAGTAAAGTGGCTGGTTTACAGATTTCTCGCGTTTGTTTAAAATCACCATTGTACTTCTAGTTAGCTTTTGTACCTTTCTTTATTTTCGGCATGGGTCATAAGCTGTCAACTTTTACATCGCCTGAGTTCAAAACTGGGACCTGTGGAGTCAAAAATTAGGTCACTATATAAAATACAAGAAAAAGCTTGTAGAACAACCATGAGGAGATGGCATTTTGTTTTACACCTGTATCCTGCAGCTGAGGTCAAGGTCACACTTAGAGGTCAAAGGTCGAATTTGACTCTAAAACAGCATGTCAGTGCTGTTACTTTGTCATTCATTGTTCAATTTGTAGATAACTTACCACAAATGACTACCATGAGGAGATTGAGTATCACATATACCAATCATCACATTACCTCAAATTTCAAGGTCACACTTAGATTTCATAAGTATAAGTTGGTCATTGACAGGTGTTTTTACTAAACCAGAGTTTTGAGACAAAAGGAGACTGTAGGACATCAGTGCCCCATAGGCATACGTCTTTTTTTGTCTATCATTTTGCCTTTAATTGTTGAAACCTAATAATTGTGTAAGGCAGACATGTTTATATAATACGGCTACGTAGAAACCCAAGCCAAGATATTCAGCATTTAAAGAGTGTTGTGTTTTGTAGGCTAGATACACAATTTATTTATTTCTGTTTACGAATGAAGCATTCTGATCACAAACCAAATGTTTAAAAAATGTTCATAAATATGTTCAGTTCTAGTTTTTTATGCTCCCCCCCCCCCAAAAAAAAATTGGGGGGAGCATATCGTCGCCGCTTCGTCTGTCCGTCCGTGCACAATTTTTGTCCGGGCTATTTCTCAGCAACTAATGACCAGAATTCAATGAAACTTTTTGGGATGCTTCACTACCAAGAGGAGATGTGCATATTATCAGCTGGTTCTGGTCGGATGATTTTTCACAGAGTTATGGCCCTTTGAAATTTTCCATTAACTGTACATATAGTGCAATTCTTGTCCGGGCTATTTATCAGCCACTAGTGACCGGAATTCAATGGAACTTTATGGGAAGCTTCACTACCAAGAGGAAATGTGCATATTATCAGCCGGTTCTCATCGGATAATTTTTCACAGAGTTATGGCCCTTTGAAATTTTCCATTGTACATATAGTGCAATTCTTGTCCGAGCTATTTCTCAGCAACTTATTACGGGAATTCAATGAAACTTTATGGGAAGCTTCACTACCAAGAGGAGATGTGCATATTATCAGCCTGTTCGGGTCGGATGATATTTCTTAGAGTTATGGCCCTTTGAAATTTTCCATTGTACATATAGTGCAATTCTTGTCCGAGCTATTTCTCAGCAACTTATTACGGAAATTCAATGAAACTTTATGGGAAGTTTAACTACCTTGAGGAGATGCGCATGTTATAAGTGGGTTCTGGTTAGATGATTTTTCACAGAGTTATGGCCCTTTAAAATTTTCTATAAAGTGTACATATAGTGCAATTCTTGTCTGGGCTATTTCTCCCCATCTACTGACTGGAATACAATGAAGCTTTATGGGAAGCTTAACTACCTTGAGGAGATGCGCATGTTATAAGTGGGTTCTGGTTAGATGATTTATTTAGAGAGTTATGGCCCTTTGAAATTTTAAGTTTCTAAACCATCCATCGCATTATTTTGTCCAAAGTTATGCCCCTCAAGACGTTTCCTTTTATCTGAATATATAGTGCAATATTGTGACAAAAAAACCTTTGGGGAGCATCACCCGTCTCCGACGGTTTCTTGTTTAAGTTTGCATAGCCTTAAACTTGAAAATATGTGCAATTCCAGTGACAGTCTAATTTACCACTGTATGTAGGTAATAATTTATAGAAATCTATGTCAAAACCCATCTTACACAGAAGGGCCAAAAAAAATGTGTTTGTGTTTGTAATTAACCAAATATTGAAATGGTCTTGAGCCAAATATATAGTAGGATGTTTTAATTCCTGTCATTTTGGTGATATTTTAAGTGAATTTATAAAGAATATTTTTTTGCTAAATAGAATCATAAAAATGTTGCCATTTGTTTATTAAACTGTCAAATTGCAGTTTCTGTCTGTCATAACCGGCAAACTGAAGTTTCAGACACACACATATTTCAACACCATGCTTTGGTGAGTGAATATAACACAGATATTTTAGTAAAATTTGTAAGAAATCAAAGTCACTGTTCGGTATATTTATATCACAGGGTACATATGGTTTGTGTCTCATGTTCAGTGCGCACTGGCCCCCTACCGCAGTCTGCCGCAGGAGTTATATCACAGGGTACATATGGTTTGTGTCTCATGTTCAGTGCGCACTGGCCCCCTACCGCAGTCTGCCGCAGGAGTTATATCACAGGGTACATATGGTTTGTGTCTCATGTTCAGTGCGCACTGGCCCCCTACCGCAGTCTGCAGCAGGAGTTATATCACAGGGTACATATGGTTTGTGTCTCATGTTCAGTGCGCACTGGCCCCCTACCGCAGTCTGCCGCAGGAGTTATATCACAGGGTACATATGGTTTGTGTCTCATGTTCAGTGCGCACTGGCCCCCTACCGCAGTCTGCAGCAGGAGTTATATCACAGGGTACATATGGTTTGTGTCTCATGTTCAGTGCCCACTGGCCCCCTACCGCAGTCTGCCGCAGGAGTTATATCACAGGGAACATATGGTTTGTGTCTCATGTTCAGTGCGCACTGGCCCCCTACCGCAGTCTGCAGCAGGAGTTATATCACAGGGTACATATGGTTTGTGTCTCATGTTCAGTGCGCACTGGCCCCCTACCGCAGTCTGCCGCAGGAGTTATATCACAGGGTACATATGGTTTGTGTCTCATGTTCAGTGCGCACTGGCCCCCTACCGCAGTCTGCAGCAGGAGTTATATCACAGGGTACATATGGTTTGTGTCTCATGTTCAGTGCGCACTGGCCCCCTACCGCAGTCTGCAGCAGGAGTTATATCACAGGGTACATATGGTTTGTGTCTCATGTTCAGTGCCCACTGGCCCCCTACCGCAGTCTGCCGCAGGAGTTATATCACAGGGTACATATGGTTTGTGTCTCATGTTCAGTGCGCACTGGCCCCCTACCGCAGTCTGCAGCAGGAGTTATATCACAGGGTACATATGGTTTGTGTCTCGTGTTCAGTGCGCACTGGCCCCCTACCGCAGTCTGCCGCAGGAGTTATATCACAGGGTACATATGGTTTGTGTCTCATGTTCAGTGCGCACTGGCCCCCTACCGCAGTCTGCAGCAGGAGTTATATCACAGGGTACATATGGTTTGTGTCTCATGTTCAGTGCACACTGGCCCCCTACCGCAGTCTGCCGCAGGAGTTATATCACAGGGTACATATGGTTTGTGTCTCATGTTAAGTGCGCACTGGCCCCCTACCGCAGCCTGCCGCAGGAGTTATATCACAGGGTACATATGGTTTGTGTCTCATGTTCAGTGCGCACTGGCCCCCTACCGCAGCCTGCCGCAGGAGTTATATCACAGGGTACATATGGTTTGTGTCTCATGTTCAGTGCGCACTGGCCCCCTACCGCAGTCTGCAGCAGGAGTTATATCACAGGGTACATATGGTTTGTGTCTCATGTTCAGTGCGCACTGGCCCCCTACCGCAGCCTGCCGCAGGAGTTATATCACAGGGTACATATGGTTTGTGTCTCATGTTCAGTGCGCACTGGCCCCCTACCGCAGTCTGCAGCAGGAGTTATATCACAGGGTACATATGGTTTGTGTCTCATGTTCAGTGCGCACTGGCCCCCTACCGCAGTCTGCCGCAGGAGTTATATCACAGGGTACATATGGTTTGTGTCTCATGTTCAGTGCGCACTGGCCCCCTACCGCAGCCTGCCGCAGGAGTTATATCACAGGGTACATATGGTTTGTGTCTCATGTTCAGTGCGCACTGGCCCCCTACCGCAGCCTGCCGCAGGAGTTATATCACAGGGTACATATGGTTTGTGTCTCATGTTCAGTGCGCACTGGCCCCCTACCGCAGTCTGCCGCAGGAGGTAGAGAGTCTCAAGACTGTCCTGGAAATGAAGAACAAGGAAATCAACAAGCTACGCACCCACAATATTCAGCTGCAGAAGAAGGTAAGGCTCATCTGTTAGTTGCAGACATAGTTAACCCTTTGCATGCTGGGAAATTTTTCGTCTGCTAAAATGTCGTCTGCTGAATTTCTAAAATTAGCATTTTCTTCAAAAAAAATTCAAAGAATACTATCAGAATAGCAAACAGTTTGGATCCTGATAAGACGCCACGTTCTGTGGCGTCTCATCTGGATCCAAACTGTTTGCAAAGGCCTTCAAAATTTGGTTCCAGCACTGAAAGGGTTAACCTTTGCCTGCTCAGAAGCAAGTTTTAATGGCTGTATGCAACTCGCAGTCTGTTCAGGATTTATGCTGTTTGCAGCTAATCTGTATCACGGGGTTCGATAAAAAGGCTTTAAAACTTGAAGAAGGTCTTAAATTTAATTTGGTTTTCTAAACCCATCAAAGTGGAAAAGAGGTAAGCAATGGCCCTACCTGCCTTGCACATGCCTTTTACCCCATACTTCCCAACCCTTCCCCCCTGTCCCACCTATTCAAAGATATCATGGTATATGAATTTTCTGATGTCAGCCATTACACTACTTCAGGGCTTATTCTGCCATTCGCCAAATTAGCCATTGGCTACAAATTGACCTATTTGGCTAAAGAAAATTCTACTTGGCTACAACTTTTTCTTCATTAAAACTTAAAAAATAGCCCAAAATAGACGAATTTTGCAAAAACAAGGCGAATTTGGCTAAAGAAATTTTTGAGCCAGGGGAAGCCCTGCTACTTTTGTATCTTCCCTCACGATCAGATATTTAAACAGTTTTACATAGATTTCATATTTACAAGAACACTTTTTACATTTTACTTCATGATTGGGCATAAATGATTCACAAGAGTTCTGATATTTGAAAGTCGTTTTCCAATGATACCTCAGTTGCACAATTCACAAACTCTATTTTAACCTGTTTTACCTGTATTCCAATGATGCCTTAATTGCACAGTTCATGGACTCACGTTTGTACCTTCAGCTTGAGGAGCTGCCGTTGCTAGGGAACAGATCATCAGTCTGCAGCAGAAGAAGGAGAACTTGGAGGCCATTATTAGCATGAAGACAGACCATGAGAAGTAGGAAACCTTTATTGTATTGTTTATATATGAGCAGGCTAATCAGTAATGACACTTTTCGCTTTTATTGAAGGAAGTATTTTGTTTAAAAAATCCAGTTAGGTGAAAAATGTCGCTGTTTAGCCTGTGCAGACTGCACAGTCTTATCTGAGATGACACTTTACGCACATGCATTATATTAGTAAATTTTTCCTACAACCAAGGTCACATTATAAAATATATATCCCAGATTAGTCTGTGCAGTCTGCATAAGTTATTGAGGGATGACAATTCTGCTTTTAATGATTTTTTTTTTATTAAAGGAAGTCTTCTTTGCAAATATCCAGTTTAGGCGGAAAAGGTTGCTGTACGCACATGCATTAAACCTGTTTTTCAAAAGCATTAGATACTTGTAACTTATATTTGAGACTACAACTTTCAACACATTATGATGAAAATGTTTATGTAACTTATTTTGAGTCTGATTGAAAATACAACATTTGTTGGATAGCTTTAGGATAGGACTTTCACTTCCAAGTTTTCTGTTGACACATTTTATTAATAACATTATTTGTCAACATATATTGGTTGTGCATACACATTTTTGGACAAGAACATTTTCCACAAATTTCAGAGTCCTTCATGAGCGATGCCCGAGTTTGATGAAGAAGTACGACAAGGAATCGCGAGCAAACAAGCGCCTGTCCATGGATTACGAGGAGCTGATGTGGAAACTGTCCGAGTCATTCACCGACCCTGACCTGGGAACCCTGGAGTTGTACCAGAAAATGGGAATGTCACACAACGGTGATCTAACTTCACCCGGCCTTGGCAGAAAGTTGAGAACGCCGTCTAGTTAGGAAAGCAGTCCCTCCAAAAGTCCTGCCACCAGAAGGACTTTGTCCTCGAGTGCTGACGATCGGGATGAGAAAAAAATGAAGAGACGTTCTGGAAATTATTTAATAGACGAAATGAAGCACAGGGCCACTAGTCCTCTTGCAAAGCAAAGTGTGTAAAACCCACTCACGAAGTCGTGGTCACCAGGTAGTGGTTCTCTGTCAAGTTCGCCAACGCGCTCGAATGGTCGTAATGGCACTGCCATGTCCCAGTCCTGGTGTGTTGAAATGGAAAAGGATGAGAACCAATCGCAAGCAGTAGTCAGCAAGATTCCTCGGAGCAAATCCAACACAGATAAACAATCGCATGGGAAGTCAGTTTCTCCAGAAGTAAGTAATAGATTGAGAACTGAACAAGTTTCTGTTTTGAAAATGGAAACGGATAATTCCAATTCCAACAGCGTAAACGGCGATGTCCAGACGTCCGTTGAGTCTGAATTTGTCATGTGCAAGAGTGGAGAATCACCACAAAAAACAGAGCCAAAGGCTGTCCCAGAAATGGTGCCATTGTTGGAAAGTGACAATGTGTTCAACGAAAATTTCTGTGTGATGAATAATAAAAATGCCAATGCTGATTCTGATACAAATTACTCTACCTCTTCCATTACTTCTGTCGACACACTTCGATCTGAAACTCTTTCCTGCCCATCTTCAAAACTGCCAGGAAACATTGAAGAAGAAAATGACACAGGATCAGCAAGACGTAGAGGTCACACAGAAAAAACTGTATGATCTTTTTTGTATTGAACAAACTTTTCGTTTAAGTAGTTACAGTGTTTGTGTTGAAAAGCAATTACTGCAAAACCATTTTTATTTGTAAGCATAAAATGTTGCGGGGGATTTTTCCCCAGACTCACAATTTCGTTGCCATGTGAATTCTAAGATATCTGATTAAAAAAACAACAACTTTGGAATGTTTGTCGGTCAGTCATGTGTACAAGTGTAGGTAATGCATGTCTAAGATCATTCGTAGTGGGCAGGGGGGGGGGGGCGGTCACTTTTGTGTGCAGGCCTTGAATATCACTTGCCAATTAACTTGTCCATTGTTATGAGGTGATAGTCAAAACATCTCTGTTTTTTACGTGCTAATAAACTCCCCAATTGATAAAATGATAGTGAACAGATAAGCAGGACTGAATCAATATTACTGACTGTTAGTAGCGTAGAAGTCAATTTTAAATGGGTCTGATTGAATTAATCATGGCCAAAGTGAGGAAATTCTTACCTCTATCCATGTCAATTATAGAAGGTTCGAAGAGTATTGATTTATAATTAATGTTATCAAATTATTTTGCTTAGTTTTCAATTAAGCTTTATTATACCCCCACAAACGAAGTTTAGGGGGGTATATAGAAGTGAACCTGTCGGTCCGTCTGTCTGTCGGTCGGTATTAAGTGTCCGCTCTCTAATTCAAGTAGTTTTCATCCGATTTTCACCAAACTTGGTCAGAAGTTGTATCTACATGATGTCTAGGCCAAGTTCGAACATGGGCCTTGCCGGGTCAAAAACTAGGTCACAAGGTCACTTAGTGCGTTTTAAACATTCAGCATGTTGTCCGCTCTCTAATTCAGTAGTTTTCATCCGATCTTCAACAAACTTGGTCAGAAGTTGTATCTAGATGATCTTAAGGCCGAGTTCAAACATGGGCCTTGCCGGGTCAAAAACTTGGTTACGGGGTCACTTAGTGCTTTTTAAACATCACAATGTTGTCCGCTCTCTAATTCAAGTAGCTTTCATCCAATCTTCACCAAACTTGGTCAGAAGTTGTATCTAGATGATGTCTATGTCAAGTTTGAATATGGGTCATGCCGGGTCAAAAACTGGGTCACGGGGTATCTTAGTGCGTTTTAAACCTCACCATGTTGTCCGCTGTTGTCTCTAATTCAAGTAGTTTTCATCCAATCCTCACCAAACTTGGTCACAAGTTTTATCTAAATGATCTCTATGACAAGTTTGAACATGGACCATTCCGGGCCTAAAACTAGGTCACAGGGTCACCAAGTGCGTTTTTTAACATTCAGCATGGTGTCCGCTCTCTAATTCAAGTAGTTTACATCCGATCTTCACCAAACTTGGTCAGAAGTTTTATGGAGATGATCTAAAGGCCAAGTTAGAACATGGGCCTTTCTGGGTCAAAAACTAGGTCAAGGGGTCACTTAGTGGGTTTTAAAAATTGAGCATGGTGTCCGCTGTTTTTTGTGAAGGCGACATGCAAAATATTATGTGTCAATGCGGCATGAGGAGGTATTTGTCACGTCTGTGACAAAGCTCTTGTTTCAGATGAATAAATGCATAAAACTGTTTCATTCAGGTGATTATCACACATTGTCATCTTACAATTGCATATTTGTCTCCTGCCGCTGAAACCGGAGGGGAATTATGGTTTGCGCTCTGTCTTTCTGTCAGTCAGACACACTTTTCTGGATCCTGCGATAACTTTAAGTTATTCATATTTTTTCATGAAACTTGTAACCTGGATAGAGATTATGCACATCATTTCATTTTGTTCCTACGTCAAGAATTATGGTTGCTATGGCAACAAATGTATATAAAAAAAAATATATATAATTTTTACTGACAATGGGGAGTTTCACCGGTAGGGGACAATATTGCTTGGCAATCGCTTGTTTGTTTTTGTTTCCCTGTGATTATAATACATTAGGAGGTTGAACCTCCACATATTTAGCTCGGCTGTTTTCGGAGAAAACCCGAGGTATTGTCTTAGCCAGCTCGTCGTCCGACGTCCGCGTCATGCTAAAACCTAAACATTTTGTTGAACATGCGCTCTCAAATCAAAGTGATTCAACCTACAATTTTGAAACTTTATAGCTGCACCTTGATTAATTCTACATGCCACACCTATTTTTGGGTCACTAGGGTAAAGGTCAAGGTCACTGTGGCCTCTAAAAAAATCTGAAAAGCTTTAATTTATTCAAAACTGCACCCGCAGCCAAGCGTGGCACCCGTTCTGCGGTGCTCTTGTTTTATTTGGCTTCATTACTTATTATTGATTGTCAGCATAACTACTGACCAGACTGCAGGAGTGTGCAGGCATGTTCACATGATACCCCTCATATAACCTTTGATTACTTATCAAACTTGGATGTTCATGATGATTGGTGATTTATTTTTTTTTTCCATATATGCACAAACAATTACTTTAATATTTATTCTAGTAAATACTCCCAATCACCAAAGTGAAGTGTTTTTATGTCTTCCACCACTATAGTGGAGGACGTATTGTTTTTGCCCTGTCCGTTGGTTTGTTTGTGTGTTTGCGTCAAACTTTAACATTTGCTATAACTTTTGCAATATTGAAGATAGCAACTTGATATTTGGCATGCATGTGTATCTCATGGAGCTGCACATTTTGAGTGGTGAAAGGTCAAGGTCATCCTTCAAGGTCAAAGGTCAAATATATGGGGACAAAGTGTTTCACAAACACATCGCTTGTTTTATAATACATCACAGACCCAAATTATATTCAAAGTTTAGATATGGGACCTGCAAATTGCTTTATGTCATTAGATAATGTTCAAAATATATATATCAATCATAAGTAGTGCCCCCCCCCCCCCCCCAACAAAAAAAGAGTATGATTTACAGTTTTGAAGTTACGACAAGTCCCATCTACACTAGATTCACAGGAACTTGTAGTTAAAAGTTGTAGCCGGCAAAAATCCCTGCGTGATACTTGTTCTGGAGAAGTTAACATGAAAAATTATTCAAATTGTCATTTTCAATGGGACCAATATGTAAATTGTGTTATTTCTCTTTAATATATGTATTAATATGTATGTGGCATGTTTCATTATTGTTTAAATATATATTGTACCTAACAGATGTAATTAAGGTTAAAATTCCTGTGATGTTTATAGGTTTGTTTTAGTCGAGCGGTAAGTGTGAGTTTACTTTACAAAACTTTATGAATTACCTGGAAAACTGTGTATAAGGATAACAGGTCTAGGATACAAGTGTCTACAGTCATTTGTCAAGTTATTTGCCACTTTGATTTAAATATAACCAAGTGGGAATTGAAATCCTAACATCATTTTGTATTAAATCCTGTTTATGAAAATCTTCTATTTCTATTGTTAAATATTTGTTATGCGTAGTTAACTATAATAGATGGTTTGGTATTTCATGTGAATGTTTCATCTGTGCTGTCAGTGTCTGGATTGAATATGCCTTAATTATTCACATCCATGAGTGCTTTTGTGTTCCAGTCAATTGTGCATTTTGATTTATGATCTGTGTTGTTTCAAACTACAAATTGAATATGGTTATACAATTTCTAGTTTAAATTATTTATATTTTGAAGTTTGTGATCGATGGCATTTGTATTGTTTAACTTGAAAATGTATGTAAATGCCCTGTAAAATACTATATATATGCAAATGAGTGTGTTAAGTTATTTTCCATCGTAATTGTACCTGTAAATATTTAATGAAGGAATATTAGTTGGAACTGCCTTTTCCACTTTGTGTTTTGCTGACCTGGACAATTCAATGTGCGTCATCTATTGCGCAGTATTTGTTGACATTAGCTACGGTTGCAAAGTTGCCAATATGACTGCATCTCTACATGCCTTAAAGGGAACGTCAATCAGATTGACGAAAAAAAGAAAAGTTCTAAAATACCGTGTTTTTTTTACAATTATTACATTATAATGATAAAAATATCACAAATTGTATATTACATTACTTGAAAAAGTTGTTAAGTTTTCATATTTTCAGTATATTTGCTAATAAAAGTTTACTGGGTATGTGATCCAGGTAACTACCAGCTAACTGTAAATAACGCAAGTAGATTGATCATCATTGTCACATGGTAAACCCAGGAATGCAAATTGTGCATGCGAAGTGAATTGTATATATTTTATATATAAAATGATCAATCTACTTGCGTTATTTATAGTGTGTATATCGTATGTCACCTATTTTCGCGATGTTCTTTCGATTTCACATCGAAAAATTTTATTACAGAATATACTAAAAAATATTAACTATTTTCAAGTAATGTAATATACCAGTAGTGATATTTTAGTCAATATAAACTTATAATTGTAAAAAAAATTCTGTATTATGGCTTTTTTTTCCGACAGTCTGGTTGACGGTCCCTTTAACTCTAGTGTTAGTGCTGTCAGTGAAAGTAACAAAATAAAGACATTGAGAAAAAACATTAATAATAGATTCATCAACTTTTAAGGAAACAAAATAAGAATTTCACGTTTTACCTGTGGAACTTTATGAAATTGTATGGACTGAACAATAAGAATAATCATGATTTTGTTAATCAGGCTGTAATATTTGTTTGCTTTTAGCTTGACTTATAAAGTAAATGCAAGCTTTCAATCTCAAAATGTTGCCAACATCTGATTCTTGTGCCCCCTTGTTATGAGAGGGAGGGATATAGAATAGCTATTGCTCTTCCGTCTGTCCCACTTTTTTGTGTCATGCGTAACTCAAACATTTGTGCTAGAGAGATAAATCTTTGCAATTGTACTAACTACAATATAAACTGGGCATCTCCATATTTGCGTTCTAATGTTTGCAACATAACCCGAGTTGTGGAACCTTGCTCAGAGAATTTGTTGTTATGCCCCCGGATGAATGATCGGGGGTATATTGTTTTTGGCTTGTCTGTCTGTCTGTCATTCTGTCCCAAAACTTTAACCTTGGTCATAACTTTTGCAATATTGAAGATAGCAACATGATATTTGGAATGCATGTGTATCTCATGGAGCTGCACATTTCAGTCTTGAAAGGTCAAGGTCATCCTTTAAGATCAAAGGTCAAATATATGGCTTCAAAGCGCAGTAGGGGACATTGTGTTTCACAAACACAGTTCTTGTTGTGACCTGGCTCAAATAATAGAATTGTCATTAATCAAATGATTTTATTTCGAACATTAATCAAGTACTTTTTTCTGGTCCCTCGGGATCAATGACTCCAGCGCTGTCGTGTTGAGAATTGAATACCGCTTAAGGCGCTGCTAGGGGGGCATGAGAGATGTTGCACCTTCCATTATCTCTTATGAACCGACTCAATAAAACCAGGAACCTATACAAACAAAGGGATTAGCAACCTCGCGATATCCCGTTACAGCACACAAAATAAACCGAGATTTGATTATCTCGATCGATTGGTCCCTGTGTAGCGATAATAAACCGGTGCGCGAGATTTGATAATCTCGATTGATTGGTCCCTGTGTAGCGATAATGCGGCTACACGATATCGATTGCGAGGGATTTCGCTTATTGAGCGGGTTACGTTTTTTTTCGGATTCAAATTATATTTGTTAAATAAACAAGTACCTATTCGTTCAATTTTTGCGTTGATGATCTCAAAATCAATCATTATTTAGTCTAATTATTACGCAGTATGTCGAACGGGGACCCAATTATCGGACCCTTTGATGAATATTAATTGCCGGTTGTTTCGCCAGGGTTAAATTGCCGTTGTTTATCGCACGTATGTGCATGTACAAACGACCGGTCTTTTAATAGAATTAAAATGTTACCATGTTTTGTTTTAAATAGCAACATAATCAAGACATGTTAAGTGCAAACAACTCAAAATGTATAACTGTTCTTTTAACCTCCGACGCAGCAAAGTTTCGCATGCCATTTTAATATTCACCAACAGAGTCGCTCAGAACCTGTGCAGCCAGACTGACCTTCATGTAGCTGAAGGAAAGCAGATTCATTCGATTGCGAGCGATTTCGCTCATTGATGGTGATAGTTGTTTCGCAATATTCGACTTTCGTTGTGTAATAAACAAATATATATTCGTTCAATTTTGCCTTGTTGTCTTCAAAAAATAAATAATTTGTAATATTAACACGCAGTATGCTACACGGAACCCAATTACCGGATGCGTGGACGAGTAACAATACCATTTGTTTCACAGGGTTTCAATTGCCATTGTATATCGCACATATGTGCATGTAGCAAAGACCGGTCTTTTAATTAATTAACAATGTTTCCCTGCTGTGTGAAAAATATCAACATTATTAACGCCTGCCAATTGCTTACAATTTAAAATGTATAATTGTTTTTGGATTATTGACGCAAAGCGGCAATAATACACAGTAGCCAATCTTCAGCCTAATTTGCATATTACTGCAAACTTCGGAGCACTTCTGTCTACGCCGCAGAACTTAACTCTCTGTTAACGCAATTTGATTGGGTGTTGTGAAAATGTTAGTACATGCGCATTGAAAATGCACGGAAATAGCCCATCATATCGGCTCATATCGGCTATTTCCGTTATTTAACGGTGAATAGGTTGTCAAATAGTGCGGGGTTAACATGTACACAATGTCTTGCTAAGCTTTTCTTTTTCAGGATATGTAGTAACAAAATGACAAACCCAATTATTTTTTAACGTTCAGTCTATCTAACATTTGTTCCTCTCTATTGTTTTACTTTTATATTAAAGTTTATGTATATTTCTTTGTGTTCATGTTTTATAAACCCCTTCCCCATTTCAACTAGCTCACTTTGTTGACTCACTTAAGCATATATTAAAATCCGACCAGCCAACCTAAATTAAAGCTCATCCGACTTAGTTGTCATGGTGAGTTTTTGTAATACCAATTTGTCTGTCAGCAATTTTCTTGCATACACACTTGGCCACAGTTTTGATTACTTCTTCATAATACTTCATGTGAATGTTCGTCTCTGATTACGATTGGATATGCATCAAGAGTTGAGAACTAGGTCAAATCTTATCCCTTGGTGGTCCACTACTAAACTTGTATCACATGTAAGGCAATCCGCTGCGTAAGGTCAAGAGTTTGATAAAATTCATTTTAGCTCATTACCACTAGATGCCAGTTTCGGTCCAAGCTTGGTCAGCATGTTTGTCTATGCAATCTAGACAAAAATGGAATGTGGGTAGAGGTCAAAAACTCGGTCACCGGGTCAAATCTTAGAAAATCCTAACAACCACAGAGGCACAATTTTAATCCAATCTTTATGAAACTTGTTCAAAATGTTTGTCTATGAAATCTGTGTTATATGAGGTAAAAAAAACTAGGCCTAAGAGTCAAATCTTAAAAAATATTATAACCCACTGTAAATGCCACAAGTTTGATCCAATCTTCATGATACTTGGTCAATTTGCCTCATATGATACTTTGAACTAGTTCGAATCTGGGTCTTGTGGGGTCAAAAACTAGCTCACATGGTCAAATCAAAATAAAGATTTACATGAGCGTGCCACAGAAGCCTCTTCTGTGTATGCAGCAGCACGCAAACGCGCGTAAGTAAAATACGTGTTCTTCACCAGCTGGTCCGAGACTAGTAACACACTAAACATCGCAGTGGCGAAGACAGGGTTCAGAAACTTGAATGTTTTTCTAAATGAACTTAGTTTCCTTTTGAATCAGGGCCACGTTGTGAGATTTCATGTCAATAATCCACCAGTACTTTCAGTGCTTTGATTTATCATCCGAGACAATGAAGGTTCGCATGCCATTATATTATTCTGTTGGACTCCTTTTGAACATAATATCCATAGTAGTACTAAAAGTCTTTTCGTGATTTCGTGTTCAAGTATTGAACAAAATTCAGCAGAATTTGAAGTCAAGGCAATTCATAAAAGTCGTTTACGTTTTATTTCTCAGTATAAATCAGTTAATCACTGAAAAATACACATTAGTTCATGCATGATAGGTAATCTTGGTATTATTTAAGTTTAAGAGTATGTGTAACAATGCATTCATGTTACTAAGTGTAATGAGCATTCAGTTAAAGAAAATATTTTAAAAACTCAATAGCATGTAAAAAAATCACATGTTTGTAAAAGATTTTGCACAAGTAACCATTTGCAATGTGAAATAAAACAACAACAATTTGATAATAATACTAACAATTTTCTATTTATTATTTAAACAACAAAAGATTGAGATTCCTCTTGACATGGTAATGCAGAAGATTTATTCGAAGCCTACAGCAATACAAAAAGCTTACTAAAATTAAATACCAAATTATCTTGTTTAAACAAGTTTGAAAATTTTATATTTATAATGAGTTTTCGGAACACATTTTTGATTAACATGATCAAAGATCTAACTGTCACTTTTGAGTTAAGCAGAGATATTCATTTATGAAAAAATGCAACAGTTTAATTTTATCAATTGAATATTTAAAACTAATTCATATTGAATTTTCTTTTGTCTTCGGCAAGTCTGAAGGTTTGTGAAGTTTGTTGTCGCCACTGCTTTATATAGTAGACATGAATATAGTAACATCATCTTAGTGCTGGGATGGTCAAGGTACGTCTCAGGAAAAAAAGGAATCCAATTTCCGTGTTGAATCAGACAGTATCAGTATCCTTGGCATAGCTGTGAACACACATGTATGTTAGCACTATTTAAAGTCCACAATGTTTTTCAACCATTAAAAGTTCTTAATGTGGAAACGACCTGGGTTTGTACGCCCAAGTTTCGCTGGCGTCATGACATTTTCCTTTGCGGGGTCAAACCCTCTTTTGCTTCTTTTCAGCACACTGAAAATATAAAACAATATGAATTTAAACCAACAAGATTAATAAAGGGCAAGTATTGACTGAGACTTTCCAAAAATGCTGCGACATATGTTGATCAAATTAATAGTGGTTATAAAATTTAAAAAATGACTAAAATTGTATTGTTTTTGAGCCTATACAAAATTATGATTTTTCTAATGATGCAAATGAAATTTGCACCACACAATAGATTGAAATGAAACGTTTGTAAAGATACCAACATGATTATTATAGGGCTAGTATTGACTGAGCCTTTCTTAAAATGCTGCGACATATTTGATTAAATTGATAGTGATTACAAAATTAAAAAATGACTAAATTTGTATAATCTTTGAGCTGATACAAAATTATGATTTTTCAAATAATGCAAATAAAATTTGCACCACACAATGCATTGAAATGTAACGTTTGTAAAGATACAAACATTATAACTATAGGGCTAGTATTGACTGAGCCTTTAGAAAAGAGCCACGACATATGTTGATCTAACTGAAATTGTAATAAAATAAAAAAATGACTAAAATTGTATTGCTTTTGTGCTCATTCAAAATCATGAATTTGCAAACAATACAAATACAATTAGCATCACACAATGCGTTGAAATGTAATGTTTGTAAAGATACCCATAAGATTAATATAGGGCTAGTATTGACTGAGCCTTTCGAAAAGAGCCACGACATATGTTGATCTAACTGATAGTGATTACAAAATAAAAAAATGACTAAAATTGTATAATCTTTGAGCTAATTCAAAATTATGCCTTTGCAAATAATGCAAATTAAATTTGCACCACACAATGCATTGAAATGCACCGTTTGTAAAGATACCAACATGATATATATAGGGCTAGTATTGACTGAGCCTTTCAAAAAGAGCCACGACATATGTTGATGAAACTGATAGTGGTAAGAACATAAAAAAATGACTAAAATTGTATTGCTTTTGTGCTCATTCAAAATCATGAATTTGCAAATAATACAAATACAATTAGCATCACACAATGCGTTGAAATGTTATGTTTGTAAAGATACCCATAAGATTAATATAGGGCTAGTATTGACTGAGCATTTCGAAAAGAGCCACGACATATGTTGATCAAACTGACAGTGATTACACAATAAAAAAATGACTAAAATTGTATAATCTTTGAGCTAATACAAAATTATACCTTTGAAAATAATGCAAATTAAATTTGCACCACACAATGCATTGAAGTGTAACGTTTGTAAAGATACCAACATGATATATATAGGGCTAGTATTGACTGAGCCTTTCAAAAAGAGCCACGGCATATGTTGATGAAACTGAAAGTGGTAAAATATAAAAAATGACTTAAATTGTATTGCCTTTGTGCTCATTCAAAATCATGAATTTGCTAATAATACAAATAAAATTAGCATCACACAATGCGTTGAAATGTAACGTTTGTAAGAATACCAACATGAATAGTATAGAGCTTTATTTGACCAAGCCTTTTGAAAAAAGCCACGACACACGTTTCTCGGATTATGGAAGTGTAAACAATGATACGCATGATTTGGTGAAAATACCCACCGTTGTTTTATAAGTAAATACAAAGCATAGTCGAAAACAAATGAAACAAGAAGATGTATCAAACTAAACAAACCTTTGCAATGAATACTTCTGTGTTGGCAACACTTGGTTAATTTGTTATCTTATTCTGTCTCGATTACTTTGTCACGGTCTCGCTTTGTCAAAATGGCGGCTGTGAAAATATGCCTCGTCGCGCGAAGTCTCGTTGGGTCGCAAGTCTCGTTTCCCTTTTGCGTAACAACGCGTTAGCTTGTTCTTCGGTTCAGTGAGTCTCTCATCCCTTTGTTTGTATAGGTCCCTGATAAAACCGAGTCGGCAATATATGACTTAAGTTTTGGTTAGGTTGCACTCGAGGGATAATTTGTTTCAGAATCTTCCTAAAAGCCTAGTGTTAGAGTGTAGACTTTGATTGCAGGAGGTTGCACTGCGGGTTTGATCCCCAGAAGCGACATTGAAAACTAACACACTTTGTAATCTAAAAGGCTTCTAAAACTGATATACTAAGATAATGTGAATTTTCTCTCACATGATCGATGGTCATCATGAGTTATATTAAATAAAAACTCACAGCAGTAGTAAACAATGGGACAATAATTTATAAACGCATCTTTCATTTGTCTTTGACACTTTGAGTTGATATGGCCTAGATTTAAATATATGACTTTACTTAACCAGCATTCTTGTGACAGAGCTAAAGTGTAAATGTCCTATTGAAGATCACCTAAATCCAGATTTGCTATTATAGAACTGTGGAAAGTTTTAAGGGTGTGACAAGTAAGCAAACAATGGGTCATTACCAACACGCCACAACTGATCTATGACTGTTTTAAAACAAGAAAAATCAGTGCCTGATTTAGATTTCCTTACATAGTTCAATAAAAACTAATTTCAGAAGCCTGGAAACAGTTTCATTTAAATGTAACCAATGTTTCAGACCAGGGCCTTGATATTGAAATCTAAAACATGCATGGTCAGATGATGTCATTAAAGATAAAAACAAATTTCAAATACATACAAATGTAAACATGTATCTTTAACTAATGTAGATGTTATAAATAGTAAAATGCACTAAGTCAGAAGGCATTTGAATTTTCTGCTGGTGCGTCGGCACACCAGGTGGCTTGGCTGCAATGGTTTGATCAACTGCTTGGATGTGTAGTTACATTATAATTGACCAGTCGCCAGCTGTCAATCAAACTCACGAAATAACCAATAAGATTTCGTTTATTGCGGCCACATGGTCCGACAAACAAAGACTGTCGGAGTAATGGATAAAGCGTTTTATGAAAACACAACTTAGTGGGCGGAGCGATCTCGTAAAAGGCGACTGGTCAATTATATTATACAGTATATCAAACTGTATTATTTCAACTATGTTTGCATCTAGTATACATATATTGATAATATTTACAAAATTAATGTATAATATGAATGATAAACTTGATTGAAATCATTTAAATGATACTGAAATCAAAACAGTAATTTATACTGATAATTATTTAATATATGTTGCTTGATACAATCATGTACATCATGTATATCAAATGAGATCATACTGTAACTTCAATGATGAATTTCAGTGAATTATATTAAATCCAAAATTTAAGTCACTCCCAACTCTCTCCCGCAGCGAGCATACCGAAAGGTCCTGTTGTGTGCAGATCCAGATCCAACAATTATGTATCATGTTGTTAAGAAGGGGATGATTTTCCATCTGTTGTATCAATATATTGTTTTACTTCTTTAATCAATGTGTTTGATATATAAACATAGCCCCAGGGTCAGAGCTTCAGGCAATGCATATTTTACCCCCTGATCTTTTTCTAATGGATATTTTAGCTACTTCCTACATTCAATACAGTCAAATATATTTAAGTAGTATCTGTACACATTGCTAGATTAAATTTTTACATTTAATGTTATTAGTATTAAAAAGATATACATTGTAGTACAAATGTTCATGCTAGATGAATTAAGAGCCTCAGTCAAGAGGTATTTAAAACATTTTTAAATGGTAATTTTTTTTTAAATGTATACCCATTTTCTCTTGAGCACTGGTCAAATATAAAATGAATATCATTTTACCACTTTCATATGGAGCACTGACCAGATCTCAAATGTGTATCCCTTTTCTCAGGATCCCTGGTCATCTCCTTTTTATCACCTAACAAACACCTATCAAAATGGCAAATTATATGCAGAATAATTCATTTTATGCAATAGTTGAATGAAATACTTCAGAAAAAATTGACATTCTTTCCACATGGAAATTTCATTTTTCAGTCATGGAAAAAGAGCTTGCACAACACAGATCAAAAATACTTTTTATTTGTGGATCACCCCATATCTTGATACCCTATGTGCATAAATATCTCAAGTCTTGATGAATTCAGGACAAAAAAAATTGTATTTTAAGTCCTTAATTGCCCCGGCTATAGTTATCAGATTAATATAAGCTCAATCAGTATATTTATATCATTATAATAATTATAAAATAGGAAAATAGGGCATTTGGTTATAAATATACTTAAGTATATACTTTGGTTATACTTTCTACTCATGAATTGTAAACATTAGTGCATTGGATGATTTCACCAATTGTATGCTGTTCCTCATTTTGTGTAATGAACTTATAATAAATATATTACTATTTACATTGGCCCTAAGGAAAACCACTTAGAAGCCAATATCATAAGCAACTTAATTGGTCCTTGGCTAGCATCCAACTACACATATTAGAGAAACGATAAAAACATGAAATAAATTCAGGGGTTTCACTGGATCAAAAAAAACGGTGTGACTGTCAACTTTTACATTCATTGCTTTAAATAACTTTGAGCCAATGTTTGTCCACAATAATAATATTAATTAAAACAGAAATCTATATGGACACATTTTAAGTCTAAACATTGATCAATGTCACCATAAAGAAGCATCCAGTCTGGAAATTAAAATGAAACATTGTTATTGTTAAAAATATTATATATTTTTTTACAACACATTATTTCAACTAATGTCAACAACGTTGACAGTTTTGTTATGTCGCGAAAATATATAATCAAAATTACATTTTACTTGCAGAGTGATAAATCCTCCTTCCAAACAAGCTCTTTATTTGTTGAAATAACAACTGTCTGCCCCTATTCATGTTAAATTTCACCATGATTGAGGACAGACAGTGTTTTAAAGTTCAGAAATAAAATCCAAACACTAATAAGTTTTTCCTTGCCGTAATTTCGGACTAAAAATTAACCGAATATTCGCATTAAAAAAAGATGATTAATTTTCAAATTTTAATAGGTATTTTGAATTAAAAAATCACTATTTTGGAAGAAAAAATCATAGCCAAAGAATTCAGAAGTTAAAAAATCAATAGTGCTGAGTTTGATTTCATTCGAGTGCGATTATGCCTCACCAAGCGTTACCCCAGAGATAATCTCTCACAGCATGTTACTATCGTCTGCAACAAAAGGCTAATTAGTGATCTGATAACAAACCATGCCCTTTGGGCTTGTTTGTTCACAATGTGTTGACTTAATATGCCCTAGGCAGTCATGTACCGGTAAGGTGTTATCTGTGTATTCATGTCGATTTTTCTGGCGATTTATACAGCCTGAAAACAGGAACTTAAGAGACCAAAAGGGCATTTGACAGAAAAATAGAGGGGCGCTTTTTAAGAGGGCAAATTTTAGAGGGGAGCAGCGCCCCTCTATTTATTGCTAGCTGGAGCACTGAAATTATTTGTGATTTGTGTATTGTTATCATATACACAATCATGCAATTACATGATAGCAATTAAAAATAACAAAGCCGCTCATACTATGAAGGTCATTGACAAAGCCTTTGGTAAAAATGTGAAAACATTGTCAGAGTGTTATCGCCCTCTCGTGCATGCAAAAACAACACGTTGACAGGTTGTCATTTGTGACAGTTCTACTTTCACTTTCATTTTGTGATATTCATTATCATCAAACTATTAACACTTATGTGGCTGAGAAAAATATCGCTTTTGCTTATTATGCCCCTCTTCGAAGAAGAGGGGGTATACTGTTTTGCACATGTCGGTCCGTCAGTAGGTCGGTCTGTCCGTCCACCAGATGGTTTCCGAATGATAACTCAAGAACGCTTACGCCTAGGATCATGAAACTTCATAGGTACATTGATCATGACTGGCAGATGACCCCTATTGATTTTGAGGTCACTAGGTCAAAGGTCAAGGTCACAGTGACTCGTTCTTGGATGCAGATTTTGCTTCCAAATGACCACATTTGCAGATTATATTATGTACTGATGTCGTGGGGTCTATCTACCAGGGCTAGCGCTGTCCCAAAATTTGTTCAAGCCAACCAGTTTTTTGTTTTTTGGTGCGCGAAAACTGGTTTGGAAATAATTATATATACATGTACTATCAACTTGTTATGCCCCCCTTCGAAGAAAAGGGGGTATATTGTTTTGCTCATATCGGTCCGTCGGTCTGTCGGTCGGTCCGTCCACCAGATGGTTTCCGGATGATAACTCAAGAACGTCAGGCCTAGGATAATGAAACTTCATAGGTGCATTGATCATGAATGGCAGGTGACCCCTACTGACGTTCATGTCACTAGGTCAAAGGTCAAGGTCACAGTGACTCGAAACAGTAAAACGGTTTCCGGATGATAACTCAAGAATGCTTACGCCAAGGTTCATGAAACTTCATAGGTACATTGATCATGACTGGCAGATGACTCCTATTGAATTTCGGGTCACTAGGTCAAAGGTCAAGGTCACAGTGACTCGAACTAGTAAAATGGTTTCCGGATGATAACTCAACAATACTTACGTCTTGGATCATGAAACTTCATAGGTATATTGATCATGACCGGCAAATGACCCCTATTGATGTTCAGGTCACTAGGTCAAAGGTCAAGGTCTCAGTGACTCAAAACAGTTAAATGGTTTCCGGATGATAGCTCACGAATGCTTACGCCTAAGATCATGAAACTTCATAGGTACATTGATCATGACTGGCAGATGACCCCTATTGATTTTCAGGTCACTAGGTCAAAGGTCAAGGTCACAGTGACTCGAAAACGTAAAATGGATTCCGGATGATAACTAAAAAAATGCTAAGGCCTAGGATCATGAAACTTCATAGAAACATTGATCATGACTGGCAGATGACCGCTTTTGATTTTCAGGTCACTAGGTCAAAGGTCAATGTCACAGTGACTCGAAATAGTGAAATGGTTTCCGGATGATAACTCAAGAATGCTTACGCATAGGATCATGAAACTTCATTGGTACATTGATCATGACTGGCAGATGACCCCTATTGATTTTCAGGTCAAAGGTCAATGTCACAGTGACAAAAAACGTATTCTCACAATGGCTGCCACTACAACTGACAGCCCATATGGGGGGCATGCATGTTTTACAAACAGCCCTTGTTTAATATATTTTCTGTACATTTTTTCAATAAACTTACATAAATACACATTTTCTTCGTTTATTCAAACATTCCTGAAAGGCTATCGCTTTGTTTACATATTACGCTTACAACAAATATCTCAAAGGAGCATGTAATAGTTACTAGTATATAAGTTACTTCATCTTTTCAATAAACAAACAACGGACAGATCTGTTGGGAACTATTTTTCTCCAATTTAAAACAAGAACATTAATAAACGTCCGGCAAATCAGAAATAACATTTAAACCCGGGCATTGACTCGCTCGCAAAATACCAAGCTCGCTTGGTACATGTTTCCGTGGTTGTTTCCGATTTTCCGATTGATATAGGATGTTTTTGCAATATTTCATCACTTCTTGTTTAACTGATTTGTACTTAATCTTAAAAAAAATCTTTTCTTTTTGATAGCATTTTAGATTTTCATTCAGTCAACTGTACCCTTAACATTTACTTCAGCAGCAACTTTTCTGTATCTTGCAAATATACTTTCAACGCAATCGGCGCTCTCGTTTTTAATTTTCAGCACTCCCTTGGCGGAGTAACCTTGCCCTTTAAAAGGCAATCATACATGCATTGTCGTTAAATTGTCTACCAGTGCACATCAAGGTCACATTGGCCACCTTGCACTGGTCGATTTGGATCAAAATTATTTCGTTGGCGAAAACCCGGGAAGCCGAGGTAAATTTGACAAGCCACATTACAGATAATTACAGTTTTAGTTATGAAAAGTTAAAAGCAAATGGTGAGCATTTGAATCCTTATGGCAATTAAGTTGCAAAAACAACAACCTTTAAAGAATCTACGCGGTAGCAATTTAATTTCAGTAAATGTATTTTATGCTTTTTTTAGTCATGTGTTAATTTTTGCTGATTTAAGTCCCTTCGTACTTATCTAAAGCAACGTGTTTTTATAAAAGTGCGAAATTGTTGTTGTTGTCTGTCCAGTTCCACGCATGAAAGGCGTGCGTGTTGCAACAGACCAGGTGCTGTAACAAAATATAGACGTGCAATTCAGTACATTAAGTATTTTATGATGACAAATTTAAATCGGAATAAATACACACGATGAGAATGTATTGACCCATTGAAACTTTAGAAAAAAAATACGTTAATTTACGTATTAAACATTGCAGTAGATTGTCCGTTCGAAAATATTGGTGTCGTGTGGGAGAGTAGGGGAGTTACAGGTTTATGTCAGAACATGAACATGAATAAAAATGAAGTGGAAATACATTAAATGACGCATTTAGAAAAATACTAAATAGTTTTTAATGTGGTTTGATTAAGAATTTAATACAATGCTCGTTGATACTAAAACGTGTATCATTAGAATTATGATGTGGTTCATTCTTTGTAAGACTCACAGACTTTTTCCTTAGCGCAAACTTAGAGATACGTTGAATTTCTTTTTTTCATCTTTATAATCATAAGTGGAGTTTGTGTGAATCCTGTATATAATTATGAGAGATTGAAAATCAATGGCATTTTCCTCCTTGAATTTCTTTTTATAAATCTCTCCACTGGAAACAATAAAAAGTAATTTACATTTGTGTTTATATTTTTCTTGGCAGTTCGATTGGCCTACGTTCAAAAGTCGAACTTCATGTCCTGTGACTGTAAGTAATATAAAATACGTTTGAAGGGCGAACAACTTGAGTGCCGTCAGCGCTTTGATTTCATATTGCACTTCCGCGAGACATTTTATTTGCAAAATCATTTGTAAAGCCTTTGTAAAACACTATTCATAATCAACCAATGATATTTTACGTATCCAGAAGACAGGGCCTTATAAATGGAATTATGTAAATATTTTACCTTTAACTGAAGTTAACAAAGGGAACGGAGCACTTAGTTACCTCTTTCTTTTATTGATTTACATGTACACTAACTGGAATGTAGACAAAACGACATATTTGATATGTATAGAACAATTGCTTCATTTGTGTATAAAGTGTTTGATAAATCTAAGTTCAGAGAATTACTTCTGTTGCTTCTACGTTACAATGATTTTATTTGCATTGTTTAGGAATGTAACAGCGTGCATTTTAGTCTGTGTCAATAATTCAATGAACGACACGGGAAACGTGCCATAAAGACTGCACTATGGCACACTTCAAATCATGTAGCTCAATTGATAAGGAATATATTATTCGTCGAATTCTATCAGGGCTTTGTGGTGCAAGCTGAAAATGGAACAATGAATTATTCGGGCTGCTTCATATAGCATACGATATTATACTGTTTACTTTGTGCGTACATGATACCGCTGTTATGTTGCAGAACTAGGAGACATATGACCCCAATGCGATGCGTTCCTAAACGTAGGTCACCTTTGGCTTTTTATGCAATATAGCCTCAAGCCAAAAAGTGTCCCTGAAGCATGGTTCGGTGTAAGGAGAACTTATATTGCCTTGCTATATAACCGGTGTTCAATCCCCATTGCGGTCGTGGATTTTCTGGCTGGGTTACATTCAAATCTTAATTCGAACTTTGCATGCAACTATCCACATATACGAATTCGTTATAACGAACAATATAAGAAGCATTAATTCTTAGTTTGGCGTAATTGCCGAAACATCTTTTTTGGAGTAATTTTTTTGACATGCGTAATTAGTGAACGATTTTTGTTAATATTATGATTGTTTACAATATCATCACATATACATATAGTAGTTTGAGCATTTGCGTGCCTGTTCTTTGTACTAAGTTTCTTTCATATGAATGTTCCGAAATGCTTAATATCTACAATGATAGGTCATGTTCACGGGATATTATTGAACTTATTTACTACAACAACCTCTTTCCTTATTCAAAATCTATCATATTTCTGACAAACGATCAATCCCAAACGCTTAACAATAGAGATGGTCCCAACTTGAATCACTTCACTTTGTAACGTAACAAATATTTGGGGCATTATTGAAAAACTATAGTAATCGAAAGTTTTATCAACGCAATAACCCACATTTTATACCATCTTCAAAAGGCAGTCACGCCTAGACCATCATTTTATTGACTCGGGTATAAAACGTCCATAAGTGTCGGACAACCCGTGTTTTTATTATACTTCATGAGTCCTTGTTTATTTACGTATCATAATAAGGGTCAAAACATCGGTCAATTCCGTATGTATTCGTTATGTGTCCGTTGCCTACGTCATATTTACGTTGCACTTGTTAGACACGTGACTTTGCACACGGTCCGTCAGAATTTTCACACGTTACAATCGACTGTTTCATTGTTTATATCTGTATCAATCTCTTGCGCGACGGTCACATTACATTCACCTCTGTGTTGGGCTCAGAACGGACTATTGTTTTGAAAGCGTCTCATTCATGTCATGATCATTCCAAGCGTTCATCATTGAGGTTACAGTACACTAAACAATCTCTTGCACGACGGTTACATTGCATTAACTGCATTAAAGAAAACCATCTCATACCATGATATTTTATATCAGTCTTAATTAATTATTATAAAAATGATATGTTTTTTATGTTAAGAAACCAACATACATAAATACGTCGAAGCAATGCCTAACGTCACTCAATAAAAAATATGTACAATTGTTTACATTTGTGAAGTGCGTGGAATGATTACATCTGTGTAAATGGGCAATAAAATTGTTCCAAAGAGTTGCATTAAAACTCACAAGTTTATGCACGAGTTATCGTTAATTTAACAGTCATATTTCTTAATTAAATGCATGCGATCTTAAATATCCACTCAAATATACATTGTATGCGTTTGTTCGGTTTTAGCTATTTGGTAGACAAAATGGCGTGCTGAGCCTTATGCAGAGTTGTATGTGAGAGCAAGGAACGACAACTCTGCGTGGAGATTGTATCTGTATATTGACTAAGAAAAAAGGGACAGTACCACGCACACAGCCGGACATTGCGGTCACACATTTTTTTATTGTCATGGGGCCAATAGGCCGCCGCATTTAGCTTGTAGTTTATACTATTTTACAAACATTGGGAAATGTTAGAAAATCTCCAGCTGTCCGAAACAACACGGAAAACCTCTCATGCCAGACATGTGCGTCTAAAATCCGGGCAACGACATGATCGACCACTTCACGGTGATGGACAACCTTGAGCTGTGCCAGAACAATCAACCTATCCCCGACCTTCTTGAATGTTCTGGATTCTGCAGCTCGCACCCGTCATACAATAACTTGATGCGACAATTGCAAATGTTTCCAAGCGATTGCCACGGAGAGCATGAACGTGGTACTTTAGTGACAAGGTGGCCGTAAACTAACAAAGACCGAACCGAAGTATTGCGGGTGTGGTTTTTGTACTTTTTAAATAATATTTTGCATATATTCAATCAGTGTAAATGTCAAAGATGTAAACACATTCGTACAACTTGAGTTTATTTACAATGCATTAATTCTTCGCCACAATCTGAAAATTCCGAAGGACTATATATTTTGTAGAAGTTGTTAAGAAGAAGCTGTAAGCTTAACTTCTTGTCGATTGATAGGGACTTGAAAGAAGGATATCCGGTATGTTAAAATGCCCTTCAATGTGCCCACCGTTTTCAAAACATGTTTCAGTGCATCGCAGAAAAACAATACTATTACACAATAATTTCAAAAGAAAAGCACGTCAGCACTTTCCATAAGTTAAATGTTGTCAAACATTTTTCATCGATCAATGAACAAAACATCCTTACAAACCTGCAAAAGGCAAATAACACGGTTATGTGTTGTTGATAGTTATTTCTATGAATTTCAACGTCAAGAACTAGCGATGCATTCATGATTGTTCAGTAAACACAAGGCGTAAAATGATTCCCTTGTTCTCTACTTGATTTGTTGCAGACATGTCGGGTATACAGCAGTGGTTCAATACAAAACCAAACAAGCTTGCAAATATGAATACAAAACGCATGTTCTAGAACTGAATAATAAAGTTTAGTTTTATTACTGGGAGTGTCATTTATGACACCCCATATACACCGGTTAATCAACAGGCACACACGATATCGATAACAGACAGCCACAACATGTAAATAAATAATGAATGGTGATTTAAACGAGGGAATTTTTTATTCGGTTTGCTCTATCCAGGTATAACTTACCAATATTATCCTGGTACGCACCGTTATGCATGAATATGTTTAAGAAACGATTCGCAGAATAAACAAGTTTTCATACTTGAAGCGATTTAAAACAATTGAAGCTTACCTCGCTAAGTATTCAATAATTGTCTTGTTTAGCTTGCGCAAAGCCTGCAATATACAAAACAGAATATAAATATTGAAAACATGGTTTAGGTGTTACATTTTCATTGACATTGAAACCGTGAACTGGTCAGTTTCGTAAAGATCATTCACTTGCGATTGTTTGAGTCAATCTGCCAGGTTGTTTGAGAATAGTTGAGTACACATTAATTATAGAACCGTATATTTAAGTGAAACAAAAAAGGACCATATTTCTTCAAAAATTGGTCGTAGCCAAATATTTTGACTGCGTTTGAAATCATTTATGCATGCAAGAAATTCACCTGTAAAAGTTAAAGCAAACTCTGTCAATCAGTTACAGAGGAATTGAGTGCACAGTTTCGGAGAATATAAGTATATTCTGTATATTTAAACAAGAAAAAGACAACATTCTGTCAATACTTGTCGCATTTGTTTGTGTGTTATTGTATTCTTCTACTCGTCAAAAAATTGTTTGATTGGTGGCCACTGTTATCTTAGTTGCTTTGGTATAAATACTGTAAATTCATGCATCGCTGACACCAAATACATCTTATTAACTATTTATGGCCCAAACATCTGGGCACTGTAAGTCTTTATGAAACTCATGCCAACCGTGACGTTATATATTCCGTCTAGTCGCTCGAACTTAAAAACATCGACCAGCCTTCATGTCACGGTCGTTATGCTGTAGTGCGCAGTGATGTTGATCTGAGTTTTGTAACACAGTGGAGCGCATACTAGTGATTGTGTGTGATGACAACGTGTGCCTGAAAGGCCTATTGACATGCCAGTCAAAACATATACTTAAAAGATCGGGTTCGTCTAAGAGCCGGAAAAAAACCTCGAATGCAAACACATGTAAACATTTTTTTTTATACTTTGTACAGATGCAATTTGAATGCAGGCACTCCTATATGTCTTCGTTGTTCTGTCTAGATAATACAGTTTATTCTAAAATACGTTTAAAATAAAAGCTGACTTAAGTTTGGAAGTAGTAAACTGGAATTTGTATGATTAAAATAAATCGATTGTTACAAAACTATGCTCTGTATAGCTAAATTGTCGTTGACACATTGCCGAACATACTATTGTATGCAGACCATGGCCAGAGTGAGTCGATAGGAAGGTCCCTATTTTTCCACACCCACTGTCCATACACCGGCCTAGCAAGCACAAACGTGTATTGGGTGAAATTCTCTACGCGATTGAAAGCTGCATTTCAATAATGCCGATGAAAACCACTATATTTGTATTTCAATATATAAATATGAGCGTATCAAATGGAAAATCGTGATACAAGTTGTTTTTTGAAACACGGATAAAACAGTGCTTTTTTCTGCTATATACGAGGTACACATAAGACAATTTAATCTGAGGGGTTGTGTACTGGTATTCAACATAAAGTTATCTCAAGAGCCTTTTGAGTTCGCAAGACAAAGATACCATTATTGTGAAAATGTGACAAAAGTTTGAAAAAAATGTCGTTTCCTCCACTAGTAAACTAGTCCTTCTAAGGTACTGGCTCTATTGTGTGGCTATGCGTGTTTACGATTGTGCCTGTCCGTGAAGCCGTCCTTCCCACTGTTGTTGTGTCGCGCTGAACTAAAACATTATCGGTTCTATGAGAGAGCATATTGCAAACTTATTAACCAGCATGGTATTTTCGAAAAAAAAGGCAACATTTAGGATGACACCGGAATTCGTAGGAAACGGCTTTTGATAAGCGATCCAGGAACGCATCATTAAAAAACACCTTTTTCCAACACAATTTATTACAAGACAGCAAACAAAAACATAAAGCAAAATGTATATTCAGCGCTCAAATGAGGATAAGCACACCAATTGTGAACACAGTTTTAAAAATGACCTTCAAATTATCAAGATAAACACTCTATAAGTTAAACCAACACAGAGTCATAAATGTTGCCCTAATTTGGTAACTTTAAAAAAAAATTTAATCTGGTTACCATGGTTTCAGACGCATCTCACCAAGATTCAAACTTATAATAGATGTTGTCAATATAACAATCTGACCAATTTTATGAAGATTGGGTCATAAATGTTACGTCTAGAGTGATAAAAACAGTTCTTCTAGTATTTGCCCGATGATCAAGTTTTCATGCTCCGACACAGATTTCAATTGGTTTTAGGTATTTCCAAATAAGCATTATTACAAATTTTCATCAATATTGAATCATTAATATGTCATCTAGAATGCTTACAATGTGTTTCTAATAATTGACCTGGTTATCTAGTTTTCGGACGCACAATACCCTGATATGTACAAGATTCATAAATGTCGAATCTAGAATGGTAACACGGTTTTTATAAGATTATATATGGTTTTAAACGAACGTAACCCAGATTAAAACTAGGTTCAGAATATGTAAAGATAAACATTCTGAACAAGTTGTATTAAAAGTATGTCATAAATTTGTCCTCTGGTTACAAGGTTTTCCTAACATTTGACCTGGTGACCTAGGTTTTTGACGCCCATAATCCAGATTCAAACTCGCCAAAGATATTGTCTATATAAACATTATGAACATGTTTCGGAAAGATCGGATAACAAATATGACATTCAGCGCCGAATGTTGACAACGCACGCCGGACACCACACGACGACGGAAGCCAAGAATAGGGTGATCAAAATAGCTCACCTTGAGCGCTTGGTACTTAGGTCAGCTTAAATTACAACAATAGCACAATGATGTAATGCCATCAGGGATAAGAAAATGAAATTATAGCAATATTCACATAATAAATGACATAACGAAAATTGAGCAAAGTGATTGCCCTTTGCTTTCCTATACCGGTACCATAACACACATGTGAAGCTAGTGCATATATTTATAGAAATATTCTTAAAAAAAGATGAACATATGTAAAACAAAACACTGTATGACTATTCAAATGACGTTCACAATATAAAAGGTACAAACGTACTGCATGCAATAATATTAAATAATCAGAAAAATCATCAAAGTTGTGATTCGCAATTATAATTTACCATCACTTTTATGTAAACACAAGAACATAAACAAGACAAAAGATAAAAAAGTAGATAAGACCTAAATAACATGCTTTCGTAATTTCTCTCAGTCCTGTAGCAAAATGTCTATAATATACTGCAAAGCTCAACATCTATGTAAAAACAACATAAAAACAAAAACAGTTCGTCCGTCATTTCTGGCAATCGGCCACTTAACCACTTCTATATTACTCTTGTGTGTAATGAAAACATGTATTAAAGCAAGCAGGCTACATGTGTATTGTGTGATTATTTCTACGCCATTGATGTACGAGGAATATTGGCTATATGATCCAGGATGGTGAGCTGACATTTTACTTAATCAATGTGTATTCAAAAGTTGCACTGTTTACATTTGTAATCAGAATTACTCTTCGAGTGTTTCGGGGTTAATCGATAAATAAACAACAGTGACTCGTTTGAACTAAATCGCGTTGTTCGTTTTAATATGAAATAGTATATAATTCTATCGTTTTTTTCGTTCATAACATATTTTGATAATATAATCTGAAAACAAACCAATTATGGTTTTAAGTTGTTTATTAAAGGGAAGAGCTACTTCTGAAAAAGCAGTGTTTCGAATAAGAACGTCTACCGGGGACCATCGGAAGCCGAAATCTCAGTTATATTAACCCATTTATGCCTTGTGGACTCTCCCATCCTTCTAATTTGGATCAATTTATTTCCAAAATTAGGGATGTCTAGCATATTTATTTCTGTATTTAGAATATTTCTTACAGAAATTCCTTTAAGCAAACAGCGCAGACCCAGATGAGACGCCGCATTATGCGGCGTCTCATCACGCCGCATGATGCGGCGTCTCATCTGGGTCTACGATGTTTGCCAAGGCCTTTTTTCTAGACGCTAGGCATATAAATTTGTTAAGTTGGAGATATATCGCACGAAACATGTAATTAATTCGTTAAACCAATCGCCGTTTTACTAGTTTTATTAGCTGAATAAAATTGTGTTTACATAAAAAAACGTTACTTTATCGATTGGGAATGTAGAAGCTATTCAAGATTAAAGGTAAAACCTTACTGAAAAAGAAATGCATCAAATGTCTATAGTAAATTAATTATATACATCATATCCGATAACTCTTTGCCGCGGTACGAGTAGCATCGTTTCATTTATTAAAATTCGCATTTACAACACTCAATTAATTTTTATTTTTAAAATGTTGGCTAAAACATGCCTATTTCGATTTCGTAAAATACTTAAGAATGTATTATCTGAGAACTATTGCAGATTTAGAAACCAATATGTAACTTTTTCCATAATGTTATTGAAGATGATCTGCATATTTATCTATATGAGATTGTGTCTTATATTTAAGAAGCTATGTGTTTACACCGAACATTAAGTAGATGAATGAAAATTAAATTTGAAATCCTTTCAAGTTGCCCGTTTGCATTTACGTATACATGTGTTCTGAAAAAATGTCGGGACATCTATAAGTTTTGGAGAGTAAAATTATGACTGGTGTAAACAAAAAATAAATTGCTATGACCGTTCCAACGGAGGTAACTGAATTTGAGTTCTTTTTTTTTTAGTGTTTTGTGCTGAGTCTAAACCTTTTGTCTAGTGTCCGACTGTTTTAAAATCAAACACTTACCATGACTTAAATGACCTCTCGATATAATAAGGTTTGTTCTACTGCTTGTGTAGATGACTTTGTATGTATATGTTGATAGGTAAGGTTATTGTTTGTGTTTTATTTGCATACGTTGATGTTTTCAATTTCTCTAACCGTTGCTTTAAAACACATGACAGACAGATTGACGGTTTATTTCCCAAACAACTGTTCCCTTGAATTATTTGTTATGGCAATACTGTTGACAACAGTGACGTCGTTTTCGATGTCTCCTTTCTGGAATGCCAAGGAATCGAACAGGCTGCAGGTCAAGGTCGCTGTGTTGTAGTAGGCACTGATGCAGTTCTCTGTTTTCGCACACCTTGATGCGCAGACGCGTTTTGACCCGACCTTCGCAGATACGTCGATTGCAGTGCTAGTGTGAACATATCCATTAAAGACCGAATAAAGGACACCTGAAGAATAAGATGTAAAAACATGCATGAGCATGTATAAAATGCTTTGTGTTAGCATGAATGGATATGCTTTGATCGCGGCGTCGTCGCTATCTACTGTTTTCAATGCACTAGTCAATTAATGTACTTATCATCAAACATAACTTTAAAGTATAGGCTCGAGCATTTTAATTTTTTTTCTATGTACTGTGACTGTCATAGCACCAACCTGTTGCATATTCCTACTGTTTTTCAAATGAAACTAGGAAATAATTGTTTCTAAATATCTTACATATTAACACATTACCCAACCTACCATTGGCTGCAGAATATGGCACACCTTCCACTTCAACCTCACACAGAGTGAGTTCTTTGTCTAGAGGATTTCTACGCGTAATCCGTACCCACTGCCCATACACCGGTGTCGCTAGCTCAAATGTGTATGAAGCGCCGACCTGGCCATGGTGAAAGCCTTCAAGCGATTGAAAGCCGCGCTCCGACAAACCGACGTAAAGCTCGACGTCGTGAAGTCTGTTACCTGAAATGCACGAATAGCAACTAAAGACCTAACGACCATGTGCGTACAGGTAACAGCTGTTATTCGGAACGCATTGAATAGTGTTTTTTCCCGCCAAGTCACACGAGATATAAATAAAAATTACCTAGATCCATTAGGTTGTGAAATGACGATAGAGGTACAATGAATAATGCGAATATTTAATACGGGCAAAAGCCCGCGAAGCGGGCGTTGACCGTTCATACATATGGGAATTTAGACATAAAATTACATAAGAATACCACATATGGATACGTCTCAAAAAAATTTGCCACGCGACATATATTTTCGCGATGCTATTTATGAACTTGAACAAATCAAAAACACTTTGACATATGCTAAATCACATGTAAATACATACCTCAGAAAAAGTTATATCAATGACATCATAATTGTGTAGCGAATCGCACTAAATATTCTCGCATTATTTGTTTTTCTTCGCAACCGTTCCAGAATTAGGTCATTACTCAATTATCTCCCCTGAATGCTATTCTTCAGTGGGTATATTCCGAAGACTGGTTCACTACATATAGTAACAGTCTTCACCGAACACAATTTAGGGGAACATAACCCGTCTTTAATATATAGTGCCGAATCTCCGATTTCTGTCGAATTTATTTGCTTTGATCTTTTCGATATCTTATTGTCATTATTATCCTGACAAATCACAAACGCTTGTTAAAAAATTATTTGTTTTACACACTATAGTTGGCATCACTATTCTTCAAGTATTCTCGCGATATTTCAATAACGACACCCTACTGTTAATGTATCAGAATTTGTGACGCATTTTCCATTCGCTCTCAGAAAGAAGTTTTACGTTTGATCATGAGCAATATTCTGGTAAGTTGTCGTTGTTACCCACCAGAAACACATTTATTCACAAATTTTTAAGATATTCAGATCTAACTTTTTGGTCTTTTAGCTTTAATTTTTAAAGTATTTTCACCTCGTCTGCTCGCACTTTACCGATATCCCAAAAGGTTACATATCACTATAAATAGTTTAGGCCTAAAACCAAAAAATCCGATACCGTTGGAATTTTCGTACCACAATCTTACGTAAAAAATCTTTCAGATTCGAAATCAACAAAAAACAAGACATTTATAAATTGTCTGCATTATTGATCAAATTTTAAGATATTTGTTGGTTTTCCGTTTTTAGAAGCTGTTCTGCCAAGGCAAGAGCTGGGCATTATACAAGCCATTATATCCAGCAAAACTGCAGTTTTGGTTTACAGAAATCAACAAAGGAGGGATTCCCGAACTATCAAAATTTCCAAGCTATACACACAGTTATTATCTGTGGTTATCTTTATTGGTTCTGTTTGTTTACTTGGATGGAACATGTGTGAACTTTTATAGAATTTTGAAAAGTCTATATATGTCTATCTATAAACATAAATCAGCTATGGTATAATAAGATCAGATGTGCAAACAATGTCAAAGGGTTGTTAAATTAACAATTTGAAGGCAATTATGCTGAAAAAATATGAAAAGTTTCCATGCAAATTTTGTCTGTATATCGACAAGTGTCTGCCGATTATTGTTAAACTAGTAATACAAAACTTACCACAAGTATGTAAAAGCACTAAGTACCAGTGATCATTTTTAGTAAGATAGTGTAATTCTAAACAGTAGCAAATAGCTTGTTTAGTAAATGCATAATGCAATTAATATGATTTCCGTTCTATTGTGTAATTAATAAATTGGTTGTTACTTGCTGATCCATGATAAATGTTTTATGGCTAGTGCAAAACCAGCAATGTTAATTTTGTAAAAGGTAATACAATAACACCACTTTGTAATTTCATATACGTAAATATTCTTGAAATGTAGGTTGATGGGTTTTACTTATTTTGTAACTATTATTTTATGTGCAAATAAATGATGTGAAGTGTTTTGTATATCCACACAATACCACATATCTTTTTATATATGAACTGTATTATGTGTTATTTGAATGTTTAAATAAAAAAAATATGGATGATATAACATGATGCATTTTAATATTTGCATTCAAATGCAACTGTAGAGCTAAGTGTATGCAGTTTAGACTGTGATTTTAGAATTGCTACAAAATGGCTAGTTTTTTAGTGGCGACACAATTTAAACTATTCAACAATAGTTTGCAAAAGAAAATTAGAAACCTGCAAGATACCTGTATTTATTAAATATTTTAATTGCGAAACAAGTATGTTGTTATGCTGTTACACATAATTATACATTGATAAAAAATAAGAAGACAATTAGTGGTGTTAACGTTTCCCAACAGTAGAAATCATTCTTCTGATGAAGTCAGTGGTATACAGACGAAAGCTCCAGGTATGGCTTTCAATACGTAGTGTGTGTTATTTGGCAGTCTAAAACTTATTGGATTAAAAAAAATCCTGTCAAATTTGTCAATCAAAATTGATTTGACACATCACATGTACTGTATGCTAAATGCAACTGCTTTGATGAAACAAACTGGTTCCTGGGTAGGACCAGTACTTAGTGTCTATATGACGTACCATGACGTCGAAAGTCTACAAGACCTACTAGGTAGAACGAGAAATGTACTTCGACGTACAGTTTTCACCGACCCTTGAGTGTTAGCCAATCAGAAGACACCTTACATCTGTTGCTTTTAGAGATATTTGACATTGAACATAAGTATTATTATTATTTATACCAAATTATGCGACTATCGACCGCTTACTCATAGATATTGTGCGTATTTATTAAACATTATTATTATTATAATTTATACCAAATTATGCGACTATCGACCGCTAACTCATAGATATTGTGCGTATTTATTGACCTGGCGTGGCGGAATTAACCTCTGACTTATGCAAGTTATGGTTATCACAAATACGACCAACGGAGAGGTTATAATACATTATTTATCCTGTTAATGCTTGGTAACTGTTTGGTTACCGTTGGGAATTTCCTACACAGTAATGCACTGGACGGTCGTGATACTCCGCCCCGCATGATCAATAAATACTCACAATATGCTGAATAATTTTAATTTTAAAAAGTTAACAATTGAATCTTCTTCAAATGTGTATATAATCTATTTCAATGCATTAAATACTTGAAACTTCTATGTGTAGTTTTTTTGCCATTCTGAAATTTTTATTCATTTTGTCCTCAATTAAAAAAGAGATTTTAATCATTTATTATGAATAAATCTGAAGGAAAAGCGGCTCAAGAGACTAGTGTTTTGATTGGCTGTTCAAAAAATGTGTACGTCGAAGTACAAACATGTATGTCGAAGTACAAATATATACTTCGAAGTGTATTTTATATTTATGTCGACGTACAATTATTGTACTTTGACGTACATTTCTCTTTTTAACTTGTAGGTCTTCTTGACTTTCAACCCAAATGGTACGCCATAGTATGTCTTTAGGGTTATCTAAAGAATGCTCCCACTTAAAGGTGCCTTTTCACAGATTTTGGCATTTTTTAACATATTCATTAAATGCTTTATATCGATAAATGTAAACATTGGATCATAAAAGCTCCAAGATAAAAAATCAAGAATAAAATTAAAAAAAGGAAAAGAACATTGCCCAGACCAGGTTTCGAACCAGTGACCCCTGGAGTCCTGCCAGAGTCCTGAAGTAAAAACGCTTTAGCCTACTGAGCTATTCCGCCGAGTACGCTTACTTGACGTATTTTATACCTTATATAAGCAATCTTCGTAGATTCACAAAATTTAACGACAAAAACAGAACTCTCCAAATTATTCAATCGTTTCGCGTTGCAACGCTTTATAATTTTTAGGTTTTAAAATCGTCAAAAGATGCATATAATGGCTATATTAGACCATGGTAAATGTTCAGTATTACTGTTTCCTCACAAATATCATAACTAAAACGAAAATTTGCGAATCTGAAACAACTTTTTTCAATTTTGTCAATTTACCAAAGCGTGAAAAGATCCCTTTAAGAGATCAATACAGACCTCCCAGTGACTAAGCCAGTTAGCAGACACCCCATCCACTATACCACAGACACCGAACCAGCTATAAATTCCTGTGGCTAGAAAACAAAAAAATATAAGATGCTAGATCTTTAAGCTTGGAACATGTAACTTGTTTTAAGATTGATTTTTTTGGATGCATTACTTAATTATTGCAACAATTATAATATTTTGAACACAGTCATGTCAATATATTTATTAAAAATACATAGTTATCAAAAAAACTTAAAAAGCTTTTGCCCGTAAATTAGGTAGCACCTATAATCATATTAGAACATAACCGTTTAAAGCCGTGTGCACATAGAAAACAAACGACGTCAACAGTCATGAATATTTAGAATTATTTTATGCTATTCGGTGGTTTATAGAGGAATATCAGTGAAATAAAACTGATATTTCATTGTTTCAAACAGTGAAAAGTAACAGTGAAAATTATCGATATTTTTCACTGTTTTAATGTGAAATGACGTCATTTTTTTACGAAATGGCGTCATTATACCAGCGAAATTCTCCGGTTAAACTCTTTTACAATGTAGATAAATGTTAATAAAACATATAATAAAAAGAAAATTTGTTGGATTCGGTGGAATGTCGATATTAACTCACTAGTGATCATACAAAATATATTTTTTCACTCGTAGCTGCGCCATTTGTGAACATATTATTTTCTATGATCACTCGTGAAAAAAAATCGATATTCCACTAAATCCAACAAATATCCTCTCTGTCATTGATTGAAATAAATAACTGATAAATTCACATTGCAGTAACACCTGATATCTGAACAATGGAGTCTTTGAGGAGTGTTATTGTTTAAAGCTGTTGAATTATTCTTTTTAATATACCGTACTCATGACACGCAATAGAAGCGTAAAGAAAACGCTGGCATACACATTAGAATAATGAGTTTTTCTACAATAGCTGAACATTTAAACAAAAGAAAATTAACCTTATTACTTTTGTTTTCGTGCAACTGCCAATAGCTTTCGTCTATAAATAACACAATTTATTTTTTTACGATTTGCTTCACGTATTTCATTTACCGTTGAATTGCATTGTAATCGTTATCTTTTTCTTGAAAACATATTGTATTGAACGTTATTATTTATTATCAGAAAGTACGGACCCAAGCATGTTTCATCTTTTGCTTTTGTATTTCAAATCATTATAAGTGATGACTTTATATCGGCCCGGGTCGGACTTGCTATATCTGACTAGAATACAACCGCGTCGCGTAAACTGAACAAAATGGCGACTAATTTCAATCTAATTTCAATCTAAATCAGAAAACAGCTAAATATATCTGCAAAAAGCAAAATAAAATTTAGATAACCACACAATTACATACAAACGAAAATACTGGATATACTTAAAAGTGTAGATTTGATCGATCCGACTACTGTACACATGATTAGCTTGCAACAAAATTGAAAAACGGGAATGTTTACCTTTCTTACAACTTTAATCCAATTCTTCCAAAAACAAAAATATGCACATTCGTTTTATTTTCTTTTATCCGTTCAACTTAATTTGAGCATGAACTTGGAAAGAATTGAGATACATTTCATCGCATGCAAACCACACTGACCAGATACACACGATTAATGAAATCGCATGTTTTAACGTTTTATTTTATTCATAGCAATAACTTAACAATCGCTGTCCAAAACAAAGTCCAGTTGTAACTGTAAGACTTGATACTTGCCGTTGTCAGAAACGTTATATTTAAAAAAAAACAGCGCATGGAGACAAATACAAATGTGTTATCACAAGACAAAGACAAAATAGGTGTTGTCACGTCCGTTTATATGATGTTGCAAATAAAGTGTCTGAAATGCTTTGTCGATTTCTTCATTAACGATCACTTGAGCTAATTTAGGATATAGATAACTTTTTCTTCGCCCAAGATATTGCACTTTCTGAATGCCGAATATCACGGTATGTCATCAAGAATTTTTGCTCGATTTTTTTTTAATAACAACTCGTCTAATTAATTGATAATATTCAAACTTTTTTTAAAACTATTGTAATCATACGTTTTTCTATTATTTCAAACAAGTGGCCTAATGGCCTGCACATCACAAATATTTGTAGGGTTCTTGTTAATTGTTCATTACTAGACCTATCTGAATGCAACCCATATATGCACGCCGAAGAGAGTTGTCTAAATATGCTCAACCAAACAGTTTAAAAAATAAAACAAAAAATGATGACGTTCACTACATAAAATGATTCTCGTACAAAAGATTCTTCGACAATATTTTATACAGCGACAAAACGGTTTTAAATATTTAGTTTTATTCACACAACACATAAGCACGTACGACAAACCTTTCCATGAATTATAAATTTCACCAAATCAAAGGTACACACTTACCGGCGTCCCCGTTCCTGTTGTAAATTTTGACGCTTCGGATGAGGAATATCTTCTCGAGATTCACCCACCATGAGGCGTTGTGAGACAACGTGTGTGCGCACGATTGATTATTCAAATCCGGTGATGTGTTCCCGTCAACGGCACGGTTCGCAGTATGTTTTCCATACGTGTCTGTCTGGTTGGCAGGTTTACCAAGGGCAACATTAACAGCGTCTGTTTAAGAAAAATAGTTGGGTGAATGTAAATCTCGGAATAGATATAGATACATAGATATTGAAATATCGATTAAATCATACCGGTCAATCCTCCTTAAAGGAAAAAACGGTAAACAAACGTGCCAACGAACTTTGCTCACTAAGTGCTTAAGTGAGTATTTGAGATCACTTGTTTTTCATTGTCCGTCGTCGGTCCGCGCCCGTGTGGTTGCGCGCGTCTGTCGTCGGGCTGTTTGTCAGTCAAAATTTTTAATTTGAAAATACAGGAAGTTGTAAATACGTGAACGCTTTAAAAATCGTATCGTACTACAAATTTTACATGCTACTTTTGGCCTTTACAATGACTGTTTAATGTTCGACCCCGTGGTCAAAAATTGACCAACGGGAGAGGTGGGGCACACATTTTAAACAAAGTTGAATAGCAACAATGCTTTAAAATGGTTGGTTATAAGAACCCGTAGAAAACACATGGTTTGCAGTAGATTTTAACTTCTGATATAAATTAAGTCAAGTGTGCTCTTGTTTTCAAAGGTATTTAAACGACCTTGTGTCAAAATTGTTTTACAAATTATATAACCCATAAATTACGAACAAATTGAATTTGAAACAGCAAGGCCACGACATTTCTTAATTCCTTCAATATAAACGTTTTCTTCAAAAGAAATTGGCACATTTTGGACAAAACAAATATTCATGTCAAAAATTAATTTTTTGTTCACACAATATTCTAATTATATCTCTGTGAATGTGTTAATACATTTATTTTAATATTAAATCTGAACCCACATGGGACCCATTAAGATAGCACAGTCCTTTTGTACTACTCCCTTTTTGTTTCGATTTATATAAGTGTGTCAAACACAAACATTACACTATTGTTAAAATGCACCAAATTTGTATTTGTTAATTTATGATAAGTATTTAAAGTAAAAAAATACAATAAAATCATAAATTGATATGCTTTCATTGACCAAAGCCAATGTTTACTAGTGTTCGCATAATTATAGATTCGTTGTCAGAATAATATATTTTTTATAACTTGAAGTACCGTAAATACTTCAGAAATTAAAATATGTGTTTGTGTTTGACGATTTAGAAATAAAAATAATCGTAAGGTTAATGTCGATTTTTTGTAGACACTTTGAATACAAACCTGCCTTATTTTCGTTTTTATGTTTGATGTTGTGTAACAGATATTCAATTGTTGAACTTTGACGACAGAGTACACAGATTAGCATTACTATACTGTAGCATGAACCTTTATTTATTAAAATTCAGCTTACATATACTTTCAATGTGATAATTATAATAACCCTGTATTCATAATTGTCTTTAACATCTTTATTTGTAGCGCAATATACATGGGGCCTATTTGAAACACTACATATTGTTAGAGGGGGCATTTTGCCTTAAATAACTGCATTGTTATAACTAAACAGGTTTTAACTAACACAATAACTATTTTCACAAGAATTGCGATCATCAAAATTGGCAATAATATTGGTGAAGTGTGGGACCCATACCAATAAAGTCGACCAGCAAGGATTACAAATCCAGACAAGATGGATGCGTACCATCTATGCTGGACTACATAGATATCAATGAGGAGAAGAGCCATGAACATGAACCATAACCCTTCAAATTATTTAAAAGGTTCTATGTATATTCCAAGAAAATATTTCACATACCGTGACAGTTTCGATCCACCATTGGTGAATCTTCATCAGACTGTGACTTCGCGGGAAGTAAACGTCACAGGGCGGGTTTACTGCCGGACTGGTTCCCAGCAGTAAACAAAGACTGATGAAAAATTACCAAAGGACCCGAAAGCGAAGTACAAACGCAAATTAGTTCCCATATTACAAAGATTGAAAAGTGAAAACAAGCTGAATAAAGAGCAATACGACGAGCTAAGCCCCACTGCTGAAAATGTTCCAAAAATGTACTGTACACCTAAAATACACAAGAAGAACACCCCCTACGCCCGATCGTAGACTACACGGGATCTATTTGAAACAGCACGTCAAGAGCATTAGCAGACATTTTGGTGCCTCTCGTATGTAAGACCGAACAACATGTCAAAAACTCAAAACATTTCAGTGAATGCTTGTTGGGAATCAAGATAGAAGATGATGAAATTTTCATTTCACATGATGTTGTGTCATTGTTTACGAACACTCCTATTGACAAAACTATTGAAATTATTGAACAACGGCTCCTTTCTGACACAATTTTGAAAAAGAAAACCAGCTTAGAAGTAAATGCCATCGTGGACCTTTTGAAATTTATCTTGACCACCACATATTTCTAGTTTCGCGGGGAAATTTTTCAACAAAAGTTTGGTACGGCGATGAGTTCACCAGTGAGTCCCATAGAAGCGAATCTGTTAATGGAGTTGCTAGAACAACAAGCCATTGCAACATTGCCCATTACATGCGCCCCTAAACTTTGGAAGAGCTATGTGGATGACATTCTGGAGATCGTGAAAAATAGGGTATGTGAATCAGTTGACTGAGCACTTGATCACAGTAGATACTACAGGCAGTATCAACTTCACAAACGAGGAGGAATTTGAGGGCAAGATACCATTTTTGGACTTTTTGACTGTAAGAAATGAGGACGGATCGGTGAAGCTATTGGTCTATCATCTACATCTGTGGTATACTGCTGACAATCGTAAGCGATTATTATTAGCAGGCGCGTTGTTTGGAAACAGTGTCAGAATTTGTGTTATGTGCAGATTAAAATCAGAAGGTGAAGATAGGGTAAAATAAGTCTAATATACAAGGATAAAATATAAAAACACAGTTTTAATTTAGAATTTGAAGGTTGTAGGAAGCTGTTCAGCAAAGATGTTTAAGCTGGCGCTTGACTGGATTGAGATAGGTTAGCTGTTCCATAGACGAATGCTCCTAGGGAAGAAAGAATTTGCATGGTAGTTTGACCTAGAATGAGGTATCAGTAAGTTCAGGTTTCTGGTTGGTATTAGATGATTAATGTCAACATGTACAAGGCTTTGGTGGATCTTGAAGATGAATGTGACTTCGCTTAGTTTGCGGCGTTGTTCAAGGGTTTGCCAGTTCAGGGAAACTATCATGTTGGACACACTGCTGGTGTAGGTGTAATCTTGATAGATGTAGCTGGCAGCTGACCGTTGAACCTGTTCTACCTTATAGATAAGGTACTGTTGCCAGGGATCCCAAATTGTTGAGCAGTATTTAAATTAATATCTTACATAGGTTTTGTATGCTCTTTGTTTTACTGCTTTGTTTTTGGTTTTTATGTTGCGTTTTATGAATCTTAAGGAGTTGTTAGCGTTTGAGGTGATGTTGTTGATGTGTTTGGTCCAAGTTAGGTCGTTTGTAATCGTTACGCTTAGATATTTTGCGGCGTCAGTTGTTTAGAGGTCAATACCGTGAAGTTTATATTGGTGGAGTATGGGCTTCCGTTTGCGAGTAATCCTACGTATTTCGCACTTATCCGAATAGAACTGCATGGCCAATCTGACTCCCATTTTTCGAGGCGAATGAGGTCATTTAGAGTGTTTGGGCGTCATTGGAGAATTTGATTGTAAGATATACTATGGTGTCCTCCGCAAATAGTCTGGTTCTGCTTTTGATATTATCAGGAAGGTCGTTTATATAGGATAGAAATAAGCAGGGCCCTAAGACTGACCCTTGGGGGACACCTGAGAGGACTGGAAGATTTTCAGAGTTTTGACCTTTAACGTCGACCTGTTGGGTTCCGGCTTGTAGAAACGAGTGGATCCATGAGGTAACCTGTTCATTTATGCCTAATCTTCTAAGTTTATGGATACGTTTATGATGATCCACCTTGTCGAACGCTTTACTAAAGTCCATGACAATAACATCTGTTTGTTGGCCGTTCTCGAGACTGTCATGGACTTCCTGTGTGAAACCAATCAGTTGCGTCTCACAGCTGTGTTTGATCTAAAACCATGTTGGTTAGGGTTAAGGATGTTGTTTTTGTCATAGAAGGACATGATATTAGATGTGAGGATGTGTTCCATTAATTTTGATGCTATGCAGGTAAGGGATATAGGGCAATAGTTACTGGGATTACATTTTGGACCTTTCTTGAAGACTGGGGCTATTACTGCTTGCTACCAGTCGTCCAGGACAATACCTGTTTTAGGTGATATCTGAAAGATATGGGTGAGGACAGGGGCTATTTCACTGTGAAGTTCTTTCAGCAGTCTTGGAGGTAGTTGGTCTGGCCCTGAGGCTTTGCTCGGATTTAGGGCTTGAAGCAGCTTGTCTACACCGTCCTGAGTAATGTTGACTTGGGGCATGAGTGGGCGATCAGGTGGAGTAAGTGCTTGCTTGCAGGACTGGAGTAGACTCATGGGTTGGGTTCTAGAAAAAGCAGACTCAAATTGTTGATTGAGTATGTTGGCTTTGGCTTTTAGGTCTGTGAACGTTTGGCCATTACTTTTTAGGGGGCGACGCCACAATTTTCAGTTTGGTTGGATTTAATAAAGGAATAGAATTTCTTGTTTCCTCCAGGTTGAGAGTCCTTAGAGCGCTGAAAGTGTGTAGATATCAACAATGGACAATAAACAAAGTGGTTAAAGACACGGAAACGAAGATATCAGAAAAAACAGGAAGGGAAGGGTAAAAAGAGGAAAGAAAGGGATAAAACCAAGAACAAGTCGAAAGGTATGGTAGTCATTCCCTATGTGAACAAGAGCACCGCCTTGCGGTTGCAGACCGCTCATCTATTTTCTTTTTAAAGGTGAAGGGACTCTCATTTTCAATCACAAAGGAGGGAGGGGTGGAGTGAAGAGGGGTGCATTGTGTCGGGGTGTGGACATTTATTACATTATGTTCCAAAAATGCAAAAAAAGGGGAAAAAAATTCGGGGGGTTGGGGGGTGGGGGGTGGGGGTGGTGATTCTTGGGTTGGAGGGTATTTCAAACATAAAATAATAAAAATAAATATTTGTGTTTTTAAACAGTTTCAAAAAAAATGGGGGGGGGGGGTGAGGTGGGGGATATAGTGTGAGGGTGTGGTGGTAATTTGTGAGATGATCTTAAAAAAAAATTAGGGGGGGGGATTCGGGTGGGGGGTGGGGGGAGGGGGGGGTGGGGGGATTCTTGGGTGCGATGGTTGGACGGTATTTCAAACATAAAATAATCAAAATAAATAGTTTTGTTTTTTTACCGTTTAAAAAAAAAATTGGGGAGGGGTGGGGTGGGGGGGGGTATAGTGTGAGGGTGTGGTGGTCATTTGTGAGATGATCTTAAAAAGAAAAAAAAATAGGGGGGGATTTGGGGGGAAGGGGGGGCACGGGCGATGGTTTGGGTGGAGTCTATTGTGGTATGTCAGGTAAGAGTAGTTTTGTCAAAGTATCAATCAAATCTAATCATAAATAAAGAAGTTATGGCAATTTTAGCAAAATTTAATAATCTGACCTTGAGAGTCAATGTCATTCAAAGGTCAAGGTAAAATTCAACTTGCCAGGTACAGTAACCTCATGATAGCATGAAAGTATTTGAAGTTTGAAAGCAATAGCCTTGATACTTTAGAAGTAAAGTGGATCGAAACACAAAATTTAACCATATATTCAAAGTTACTAAGTCAAAAAAGGGCCATAATTCCGTAAAAATGACATCCAGAGTTATGCAACTTGTCCTTTTACTGTACCCTTATGACAGTTTGCGAGTGTTCCAAGTATGAAAGCAATATCTATGATACTTTAGGGGTAAAGTGGACCAAAACACAAAACTTAACCAAACTTTCAATTTTCTAAGTATAAAGGGCCCATAATTCCGTCCAAATGCCAGTCAGAGTTACATAACTTTGCCTGCACAGTCCCCTTATGATAGTTAGTAAGTGTTTCAAGTATGAAAGCAATAGCTTTGATACTTAAGGAATAAAATGGACCTAAACACAAAACTTAACCAAAATTTTCAATTTTCTAAGTATAAAAAGGGCACATAATTCTGTCAAAATGCACGCCAGAGTTATCTAACTTTGCCTGCCCAGTCCCCTCATGATAGTAAGTAAGTGTACCAAGTTTGAATGCAATAGCATTGATACTTTCTGAGAAAAGTGGACCTAAACGCAAAACTTAACCGGACGCCAACGCCGACGCCGACGCAGACGCCGACGCCAAGGTGATGACAATAGCTCATTTTTTTTTTCAAAAAATAGATGAGCTAAAAATGTATCTGAGGCGCTGGTGCGAGTCTACAGAAAGCACAACATAAGGGTAGCAATGAGACCACACAGCACTCTCAGACGCTTTCGTGTACACCCTAAGGACAAGACGCTGACGGTAGAGGTGTGCGGCTGTGTATACAAGATCCCGTGCAAGAATTGTAAAACTGTGTACATAGGAGAAACAGGTCGTAAACTTGGTACGCGGATCAATGAGCACAAAAAAGACGCCAAGAACAGCCCACAAGTTTTCACGCGGTCGGGAAGGAAAGAATAGGAAACAATAGAACACCCCAGTGCAGTAACGAACCATATAGCTAGGCACAACCATGTAATTGACTGGGAAGGGCTGAAAGTGATAGATATGGAAAAGAATACCGCACTCAGAAAACTTAGGGAATCGGTAGCGATAGCTAAGGAGAGACGGGTGATGAACAGGGACGATGGAGGCTACCAACTGAGCCCCATCTACAGGCCTTTGTTTACTGCTGAAAACCAGTCCGGCAGTAAGCCCGCCCTGTGACGTTCACTTCCCGCGAAGTCACAGTCTGATGAAGATTCACCAATGCTGGATCGATACTGTCACGGTATGTGAAATATTTTCTTGGAATGTACATAGAACCTTTTCAATAATTTCCCAAAAACATTCCTGATGAATTTATTTTGAGACCATAACCCTTCACTTTCTTAAATAAGTGTCATCGCCCTTCGTTTTTTGTATGATGTAAGTTTTCATAGCTATATCGCAGATACCATACAAGACTTCAACATAAAACTTCATGGGTGTATTGATATCAATGAGGTGAAGTGCCATGCGCAAGAGCCATAACCCTCTACTTTTCTACGTAAGAGTTATTGCCTTTTGTTGTTTTTGTATTGTGGGACGTTTTAAGGCCATATCTCAGATACGCTACAAGAGTTCAATATGAAACCGCATGGGTGCATAGATGAAGAGAATTGCTTTCCATAAAAACAATTACCTTCTACTTAAATATGTTTCAAAGGATAAAACCGTTTATTAAGGGATTTGCATCCATCTATTAACACATTTCATTTTGCGGGGGAAATCAATTGAACGCATTTACTTGTTTATTAACAAACTGAAATAAAAAGGTTAACAACAACGCCAAAACGAACGATAACACATATCATTTCGTTGATGAATATTTCTCCTATACGCTGTAGATAAGAACAGTTTGTTCGTATTTGGTAAGTAAATAGATGTAAGCATTTTCAGCGACAAACATGAACCTCAAGTCTACTGGCGCAACTGACGCGCATTAAAACTTCTCCACTCCATTAAACATGAGACATTCTAAACGTGGAACAAAACGCATCAAAACACTAAGTTGCTCAGTATTTGTTACCCCGATGAACAACTTTTATGCTGTAAACCAATCTCGAAATATCTGTGACGATAATGCTGTTATCAATCTAAGCAATTAATCACGTTTTCTGAAAAACAGATCACAAAACGAGCGTAAAAGGTCAGGGGGAATTGCTATATTTATTAAGGACACAATATCGGAACATTTAGAAGAAATGGATACGGAATGTGAGTACGTACACTGGTTTAAACTGCCAAAAAAGAAACTGAATTATATGAAGATGTTTGATTCGGTGTTATTTACATGCCACCTGAAAATTCTAAATAGTGTGACAAAAAGTGTATGTGAAATGTTTTATGCACGAAATTCATAGCTTTAACGCACACAATAATTAAGTCATTCATTTCGGAGACTTTAATGCTATAACATCAACACTGGCTGATATAGCTGATGTTCATAATTGTATTTTTGAAATAGTTGATGTTGACACTATTTATGATTAACTACTTAAGTGTAACATGTCAATTGCTCGTTGTTTTTAAGATAAAACCATTTATCATAATAGTAGAATACGAAATGTTTTCGTAGAGAAAACGAATGTTTATTATTAAACGCTAGAGCTTCTAATACAAAAAGTGAACTTTCACATGGAAAGATGTGTCGACGGTTGATTATGATGTGTCGTCTTACGGAGCCCTGTCTTTATTTCCAATGAACAAATTCGTAAATGGGATCAATTTAAATCATCAGATTTTGTTACAAACATAAGCATGACTGTCATGAAGGAAGCGCTGCGAAATTTAAAGGATGAAAATGTTTCGATAGACCAGCAAAGAATGAATACAGTTATGAATTTGGTTGAGACTGCCTTTGTTTATTCTGCTAAAAACTTTGGGAGTTATTCGAAACACATCTAGTGCCAGAAATGCAGGTAAAGTTATAAAAAACAATAAATGGTTTATTGATTATAAAGCTGCTAGAAATAAATTCAATTTCAGTAATCGCAAACACAGCTGGGTAAAAAATAATGATACAAAATCAGACATTCTCTCGACTTCCAAATCGTACAAACTCACTATTAGCAAGATTCTTCAAAATTATAAACGAGAAATGAGAAAATATAAAACACATTTGAAAAGTAAATCCCCAGAGGCTTTTTGACTTAGATAAACAGTATTAATAAACAAAAAAGCAAAACAACGTAAGCTTGTCAATATTTCATAAGTATTTAAAATAATTGAACATATGTGACGATAACAGTAACGTAGACGAGGAAGTAAATGTTAATTTCATAAACGTCATTACTGATCATGATTTATATGAAAATATTTCCGCTTTGGAAATTCTCAATGCAGTTCAAAAACTGAAATCCAATACAGCAACTGGTCTTGACAATGTCTGGAATTAATATATAGAGGCCTCTTGTGATAAACTTATGCAATTTTACCAAAAATTATTTAATACTGAATTTGATTGCGGGTATTCCTGAATCATGACTTAATGGTTGTATAGTGCCAATTTACAAAACCAAGGAGCTACTTAAGATCTCCAAAACTATAGACTGTATGCTGATGATACTGTTCTATTTGCTTACGCAGAAGAATATTTAAATTCAGTACTAAAGACCTTTTATCAATAGTGTTGCACCAGGAAGCTTGAGATAAATTTGGAATAAATAAATATAATAGTTTTTGTTGGTGATACATTTAATAAAAAACACAGAGTTTTATCAGTCAATGCAAAACATATGGAAGTTGTTGACTCTTTTAAATATTTTGGAATTATTTTCTCCAAAAATAGACAATTTGCTTCTTCAGCGAAACACCTTTGTGAGCAAGCCCCAAAAGGCACTGTTAAGTTTTAAATGGAAAAAAAAATCTTGTTTTACCTATTGATTGTCTGATTAAATCTTTTGAAGCAACTATTATACCTATCTTAACATATGGTTGTAAAATGTAGGGAAATTTCGATGTGACTTGCTTGAAAAAGTCAACACTGATTTTTTTTAAATACATATTGAGTGTCAAAACTTCAACTCCGCATATTATGATCTATGGTGACCTTGGTATATCTTTAATAGTTATTGGTTGCTGGTATAATATAAGTGTTAATCCTAGCAAATTCTAGTCACTGTTGTATACATTTATGCATTCTGAATATGTTAATAGACACTCAGCATACTATTGGCTAGATTTGGTTAAGTCAATCAATGAATGCGGTCTCAGTTACATCTGGTTCAACCAAATGTTTTATGGTTCCAAAGAGGTCCGACTACATCTTGTTGAACAGTCTTTGAAAGACCAATAAAGACAGTTGTGGCACTTTAAGTTTATAATTCGTCTCTGGCTTTAAATTTTCATATATATAAATATGAACACAAATATGAAATATTCTAGATATTCTGCCGTGTCTGTATAAGCAATTATATATTGTCAATTTTAGAATGTGTAACAATATTTTGCAAATAGAAAAAATAAGATGGTCAAATATTGACCGCAATGAACGAAAATGTATTTTCTGCAATTTAAATGAAATTGGCGACGAATACCATTGAAATTTCAAATGCACATCGTTTAATGTGCCTCGAAAAAATATCTACTTAAGAAATATCGAACGAATGTAAACATTGATTTACTTATGAAAACCGTTCTTTGCAATCTTGTACAATTTATTACAATTATCTTAAAAGGTGTTTAAAAAATAGCAACCTGGCAAACCCCTAAAAATAAAGATAAATTCAATAAAATTGCATATTAAGTATCATCAACATGTGTTTGTACCTGTACATTTGTTTCATGTTTTCACATATGTTTGCACTTACTCAAATATCACAAGACCCATAGCCTGGACTTTTGATGCCTTTATATTTGTAAAATCATCGACATGTGTATATGCTGCGGATCAATAAACTGTTGAAACTGGTAATTGAAATCATTATGTTGATATACCAAGAATATACGAAACAGTCTTACCTGCCGTCTGCAAAAGAACGGACACTTGAACAATTAAACACTTATAAAAATTCCAGCCTTTCATGTTTCGTCCTCAGTACAGCGTGTATCGCAGCTCACTAATATCTATCTACAAGTGGGAGAGCATTGGCTCGTTGCGTTCAATACAGCCTTGACGACGCCTAAGGATCTAGCCAATCATGATACAACGACTATCCGTGGAATCCTCCGTAAGATAAATATCGTGTCTTTTCAATCGCTAAACATCGACAATGTCCGAATTCCGTCGAAAGACACTGCGGGGAATCACGTGATCACAAAAGTACATCGTACGCACAAAATGGCGGAAAAAGTTCTCGCTTAATGACGAAAATCAAGGTTTTTCGAGCGTGACTTGTATTTAATTTAATTCATTTAATTTAATAAAATTAAACACTATGTAAACATGTAAAAATAACACAAGATTTTGTGTTTTCTGAACATAGAACGGAACATTTGGACGAAAAATCGCTTGGCTGATCACAGATGTTATTAAAATTTTATTATTATAAACATCGCATTAAAAGTAAAAACAGAAGCAGTTCAGATGATGTACTCAAAACCGTTCAGACGATGTACTCAAACAAAAAAACGTTCAGACGATGTACTATTTTCCAAATCCCTCGCCACAGATCTCAAAAAGCTTAAACAACGTGGAAAACCTTGTACGAAATATTCTAAGCATGTTAGAAAGCAACCACTGTTGTATTTATTTGTTTGTTAGTCATCTTGAATAGCAAACGCGTCAAAATAAAGTATATTCAGACGATGTACAATTTTCATTGTTTATTGTGTCTGAATGTTTGAGAAAACTACAAAAATTTAAGAAAAACGACAATTACCAGAGTACATAAGGAGACTAAGCGGGTACTTTGCGCATAGTTATAATTAATTTAGATATTATAAAATATGAGAATACCTTGATTTTCGTCATTAAGCGAGAGCTTTTTCCGCCATTTTGTGCCAACGATGTACTTTTGTGATCACGTGATTCCCCGCAGTGGTCGAAAGATAGATCTCGCGTCTAATGAGACCCATCTTACCTTGATACACCCAACGCATGATCCATCTCAGTGACAATGGATTCATCATATTTCGCGATTTGAAACAGTACATATTTGTTCAATTTGAGGAAGCTAATCGAAAGAAGACAATTCACTATTATAGAATAAAGACTAGAATCGCGCTTATAATACTGCTTAAAAGACCTGAGATTACAGGTTATACATAAGGAATGTTTTTATCAAAATAATAAATTGGTTAATCATTAATGTATTTGTTTGTTATACATTCTGTGTATTCATTGGTAAAAAGCACGAACATTTTCAATATTTGAAGTTTGTCATAAATTAACACTTTCTCTTTTATTAGTTGTATTAATCAAATGAACTATAGTTTATTATAATCATTATCATTTATTATAGACGATAGTTAGTTAATTTCATTCATTAATTTAAATGACTGTCCGTTTCAGCATTTTATAATTTTTCTTCAATAATGAATATTTGACAAATGAATCTTGTGCAGTACCTTACGTTTTAATTAGACTATACGCGTACATTTTTATTTAACAATGAAAAATATCAGACGTGTGAGAAAAACGCTCAATGGGTCTTAGTCGCAGGAACGTTTTCAGTTCAGCCGACGTCACATCAGACATCCCTCAAGGATGGTTTAAATTAATAACCTACCAGGAACTGTAAAGTAAAAAAAAACACCTACTCTTCGCTGACTATATTCTGCTTTACAGAAGGATCAAGACAGCACAGTACACAGCAACACTTCAGCTTGATCTTAATGCCCTACAGAAATGGTAGAAATACTGGCAAATCTCATTCTGCTCTTCAAAATGTGAAGTCTTGTACATCGCGAAAAAGCGGCATCCAATAAAGTCTGAGACCGTAATTCATGGACAGAAGCTCGTGCAAGTAAAGAAGGAAAATACCTTGGAGTGACAATATCGGACAACATTTCTTGAAAACAACATGTGACTGCAGTCATCCAGAAAGCAAGCCACGGACTAAGTTTCATTAGGCACACCTAGCCTCAATAAAAGAACATACACCACCTAAGTGCGGCCAATAAGTACGCCTCAACTGCATAGGACCTTTACACTCAGACATGCATCGACCAGATTGAAACCCTTCAGAGACACGATGCTCACCTCGTGAAAGGCGACTACAGCACCATAAGCAATCACTTACAGATGATAGCTGACATCGGGTGCCAAGAGGGACGTCAAACGTCTACGGTCACTATGATATACTGAATAATAAACAACCTTATTGATATTCCATGTGACGCTAACCTCCGCCCTGTTATATCATAAAAAAGGAGGCATCAGAATCAGGTTCATTATTCCATTCTGCAGAACAGATTACCTCAGACACTCCTTCTTCCAATCAGCAACATATCGGTCAAAAGCTATACATAGCTTATCTTATATACATGTTATTTCATACCGACAATAAATACATTTTGATTTGATTTGGTGTCTGTGGATTCAGCTATCAAACCACTAAATTAGTGACGGCTACCAGCCCTGAATCTTTAAACGATGAGATGGTACCGATATAGGCCAACGATGACTTTTAACTAACTTTTTTTAAGCTTAAAACTGCGCTACACCACCACTCTTGAAATGTCTCTTGGGTTCTTGTAAACTATATAAAGAAGAAGAACCGACTGCGATACCAACCCAACAATAAAATATTAAAAATCTTTATTTTATTTATCTGAAGTATTTAAATATTCTTTATTTTCTGTTGGCATTTATTACATGTTCATGCGTACCGTTTTCATAAAATAACCGGTTTCGATCGTTCTGTCAAGTCAATCTCCACGCAGAGTTTTCGTTCCTTGCTCTCACATACACAATTTAACCGTCGTGTAAGAGATTGCTGTCAAGTCAACTTATTCAACTTGTCGATGAACTGGCTCGCAACCTCGCAAACGGTCATCAAACTGATCTTATACTTCTAGACTTCAGCAAAGCTTTCGACAAAGTCAGCCACCTTAAATTACTTTTTAAATTACAGCAACATGGAGTGAACAAATCTACAATTTCCTGGATTAAGTCTTTTCTCATAGGCAGATCGCAAACAGTTGTTCTGGAAGGAGAATGCTCATCAGAAGTCCCTGTAACATCGGGCGTGCCACAAGGCTCAGTACTTGGTCCCTTACTCTTTCTTTTATACATAAATGACCCTCCTAACTCTATCTCTTCTCAAGTTCGTTTGTTTGCAGATGACACTGTTGTATACTTGGCTATTAACAACTTGCAAGACTTTGCCTCTCTTCAAAATGATTTAGACAAATTAGTACACTGGGAAAACCTGTGGGACATGGAGATTTTACCCTAGTAAATGTGTAGTCCTTGTTATTTCTAAGAAAAAACATAAATTCATCTTCAATTATAGGCTACATGGACAAATCCTTAAAGTCGTAGACAGTGCTAAATATTTAGGTGTTTCCATTTCAGATGATCTTTCTTGGAACAAACATATTACCAACATAACAACGAATGCTAATAAATCTCTTGGTTTCATCCGCAGGAGTATACAGACTAAAAATGAAAACATCAGAGAAGTAGCCTATAAGACCTTAGTTAGACCCCAGGTAGAATATGCGTCCTCTGTCTGGAGTCCACATACTAAAAAATAGTGACAAAATAGAAAAAGTACAACGTAGAGCAGTCCGCTGGGTGAAAAACGACTTCTCATACTACAGCAGTGTTACCGGTAAGCAGACTGAACTTGGCTGGCAGACTTTGAAGGACCGACGTGATCTCTCCCGACTGACCCTTTTTTTACAAAATTGTGTATGGCTTGGTAGCCATTTCGCCGCCATCATATCTTGAGAGGCCTATGAGGATGACTCGTCATATGCACCCACTCTCATTCAGACAAGTCAATACATCAGTCAACTACTTTAAATATTCCTTCTTTCCTTACACCATAGTTCTTTGGAACAGCATACCGGCCTCAGTTTTACAGCAGGCAGACCTAGAGGGGTTCAAGCGTTGCCTTAGCCCCACTCTACTCCCCAGTCGTCCCTGAATGCACAAAACAGTGTTTTTAACAACGTTTAACCTATAAATATGTTTCTTCTTGTTTAACACTATCATACGTTTATCTTCACCTCACTTTCATGCTTTGAAGTCTCCCTTTCAATGCTTTTAAACCTTTTATTCTTGCACTGACACGCGCACCTGCCAATAGTACCCGCAAGGGGGTTCCGGCAGTATTGAAAGATAGATAAGATAGATAGGTAGTCTGCAATAGGCCGTTTTGACTTAAGGGATTTTTATTTTTAAACCTTTTTGACTTGCCATCCAAAATGGTGAACCTCTGCAATCTTTGCCTGAAAATACGAGTACAAGTCGTCAAAAGGGGACATTCGCAAAAGTTTCTGCGAGCTCAGTGTGCTTTGGAAGAATTAATTCACAATGCAGATGATTTAAACAGTATTTGTTTACCATGCCTCGCTAAGCTGGAAGGACTGATCACTTTTAAAAGGTTGTTTACCATTCACCACCATTAATCATATTAATGCACTAACCTGGTGTGGGGTATTTTCGACGGTGTAAGGCTTCTATTGATAGAAATGCAAAAAGAAACATAAAATTAATGTTGGTTATTCTAAATAGATATTTTACCAACACAAGTTTACAGAAAAACAACTTAAAATGTTTTTCTGTAAACTTGTGTTGGTAAAATATCTATTTAGAATAACCAACATTAATTTTATGTTTCTTTTTACATTAAACAAAACTAATGTTACTCACTGCGCTAGTCCTTATAAACATACTCCCAGAGCCTTTGATAATTTTTGCTATGGCAGCTCTGGGAATACGTTTGCTCTAGTTTGAAATAAATATTGGATTGAAGTGAGTATTGTAATGTGTGAATAACAGGACATGAATGCAAAAATTATGAGCAAATTATGTTAATTAAATGAGAAAGAATGAATCTTGAACAGTTCCAGAGGGTGTAAAAATTAGTCACAAACTTGTTTTATGATTGAAAAAAAAGATCGAATTATTGATGGAGATCATACACTTAGAAAAAGATTAATGAAATGCCTGTGATAATCAACGATGCATAAAATTGATTTAGATGCTAACAACATATTTATTAGTAATGTACTCAATTTACGATGTGAAAAAAATGCGTGCCATAAATGCATATGTCTATATATATATATATATATCGCTATATGTATACATGTCCCGGAAAATCGGCAAAAGTCCCGGAAAATTTAGCTCAATGTTCCGGAATTGGTCTGAAAATTTATGGCATGTATGCATTTGTTCTTAATTAAAATTAACTTTTATATTTGTCGCTATATGATTAGATGCAAACAGTGCCCAAAGCACCCACATGCATTGCTTTAAATGATTTAAGCATGTTAAGTTGGATCGAATACCCATGGCATTTCCCATTCTATGTCTGTTAGACAGGCTGATTTGTGAAAGTCAGGTCAGTGACTGAGTCATAGTTATTGACATTTCAGATTCATTGAACATAACATACAGGTGAAGAAACGCAAACGACCTGCCCCACCAGATGTACATGATTATGCTACAAAGAAGATTCAGTTTGAAATTCAGACTCATACAGTTTCACAAACTGATCCAAAAATTGCCGCTACTTCAAATACAGCCACTTTAAAAGCTTTTTCTATAGACACAAATGAAAAAGTAACAACTACCAGTAGTTTTGCTACCACTTCTACAACAGCCACCAAAACTGTGACTTCAAGTTTGCCTGCTCACTCTGTACAAACAATAACTGCTTCAGCAGTTACAGCAAGAGCATCTTCTGTTTCTGCAACCATAAAAGCTCTTACTTCACATTTGACTGCTTCAGCAGTTTCTGCAAGAGCATCTAATGCTTCTACAACAACTGCCAAATCTGTGACTTCAAGTTTGCCTGCTCACTCTGTACCATTAACAACTGCTTCAGCAGTTACAACAAAAGCATCTCCTGTTTCTACAACAACTGCCAAAACTGTGACTTCAAGTTTGACTGCTTCTTCTGTATTGACATCATCCGCTTCAACAGTTTCTGCAAGAGCATCTTATGCTTCTACAACAACTGCCAAAACTGTGAATTCAAAATTGACTGCTCTCTCTGTTCTGACATCATCAGCTTCAGCAGTTAATGTAGGAGTACCTCCTGTTTCTGCAAGAACCTTAAAACCTTTGACTTCATGTTGGACTTCTCCTTCTGTACTTACAACAACTGCTTCAGAAGTTACTGCAAGAGCAGCTACTGCTCTTACCACAGTCTCTGCCACACAACCAACAGCAAAAGCTAAAGCCCTTGTGACAGGTACGTAGTCCTTTATATCAACATATAAATTTTGTTTATATCCAAGTGGTGTTGAAAAACAACTTTGATGAAATGGCTAATAATATTTACAATAAGTCAATCACTACAGTATGTCATGTTTAAACCATAAAACATTTTACATGTACTTAGCATTTACACTTTAACAGTTACATCTCCTTGATGTTTAAAAATCCAAACAAAAAGCAAAAGTTAGTCTGAAGGACCTAATTCCTGTGACCAAGAACTAGGTAGCGGGTATGCCGTATCTGATATAAGTTTTTGCAACGTGTTTTCTTTCTGTGTTACTCATTGTATGTGCAATATCTAGTCTGACATTAATTTTTGATGTTTGCAATTTTTCTAAATATGTTTATAATAGTTGATGTAAAACACTCAAAATAAACATATATACATTTTATTCATCTGATTTCTTTGTACACTTCTGTGATAACCCTTTCCCACTCAGAAGCAAAGTGAACATGGCTATGTGCAAACCACATAAAACCAGAAAAGCCTGCGAGTAACTCGCAGCCTGTTCAGGTTTTATGCTGTTTGCTACTCATCAGTATCAAGGATTTAGTATCCTAGGGTGTTGGAAATAAAGCCTTTCATACTTGAATATATGAAGAAAGGACTTAAATTGAATTTGATTTTCTAAAGGACTTCAAATGCATCAAAATGCGTTTCTGAGAGGTAAAGGGATAACAGAGTTCATGCTAGAACCCTTTAAACATATCCTGTAGATTTTATGAAGGTTTTATTTTTATTGAAAATGCTGGCATCATATGATATGACATATTTCAGACAAGCCTAGGGACTATTTACATGAACCCACTACAGCCCCCACAAGTGGGGCAACGGGTACAGTGACAGAAAGTGAGAGTGTTACCGCCAAAGAGCATGTGGACCATTGTTATGCAGAAATGAACAATTGGGGTAACCAGTCCAACATTTAAGTTTTTCTGCTTTCTTCTTCCTTTTCTGTTCAGAGTGTAGCGGATCTGCATAGTCTGGTTATGAGCTTCCGTGTCAGCTATGGTTTCCGCTAAACCTTGCGTGACTTAATAGCAGACAGAGTAGCTCCTGACCAGACTGCGCTTATGTGGAGGCCACATATGGCATAAGACCCATTTTCGGGTGATGAGGCTTATGCTTTGTATCTATTTTTTGAAGCAATTACAAGTTTTTTATGTCCCCGATCAAATGATCGGGGGTATATTGTTTTTGGCCTGTCTGTCTGTCATTCTGTCTGTCTGTCTGTCATTCTGTCCCAAAACTTTAACCTAGGTTAAAGTTTTAAGTTAAAGTTTTGCAATATTGAATAACTTTTGCAATATTGAAGATAGCAACTTGATATTTGGCATGCATGTGTATCTTATGGAGCTGCACATTTTAAGTGGTGAAAGGTCAAGGTCATCCTTCAAGGTCAAAGATAAAAAAAGCGGCGCATTAGGGCGCATTGTGTTTCTGACAAACACATCTCTTGTTTAAATTTTATGTGTACCAACTGTTAACAAGTCCCTTTAAAACTTATGTCAATTTCTGATTGCTTAAATTGTGTTTTGTATTCATAATTATTAGCTCGACTATTATATATGAAATATATATAGTGGAGCTATCCTACTCACCCCGGCGTCTGCGTTTCCGTTAGCGTTAATGTGCAAATGTTTAAGTTTTCGTTCTACCCCAATTATTTTCATTGTCCCTTGACATATTGCTTTCATATTTTGCATACTTGTTTACCAACATGACCCCAACCTATAAACAAGAGCAGACAACTCTATCAAGCATTTTCTCATAATTATGGCCCCTTTTCCACTTAGAATATGCAGCAAATGTTAAAGTTTACGTACTACCCCAAATATTTTCAATGTCCCTTGACATATTGCTTTCATATTTTGCATACTTGTTTACCATCATGACCCCAACCTATAAACAAGAGCAGACAACTGTATCAAGCATTTTGACAGAATTAGGGCCCCTTTTATACTTAGAATATGCATATTATTGATAAATCTATGTTAAAGTTTGCGTACTACCCCAAATATTTCCTATGTCCCTTGACATATTGCTTTCATATTTTGCATGTTTGTTTACCATCATGACTCAAACCTACAAACAAGAGCAGACAACTGTATCAAGCATTTTGACAGAATTATTGCCCCTTTTATACTTAGAATATGCATATTATTGATAAATCTATGTTAAAGTTTGCGTACTACCCCAAATATTTCCTGTGTCCCTTGACATATTGCTTTCATATTTTGCATACTTGTTTACCGACATTACGCCAACCTATAAACAAGAGCAGACAACTGTATCAAACATTTTGACAGAATTATGGCCACTTTTATACTTAGATAATTGAACATTTTGCTTAAATTGCCATAACTTCTTTATTTATGATCAGATTTTATTAATACTTTGACAAAACAACACTTACCTGAATACCACAATGGATTCCACCAAAACAAAACTCCAGCCCCAACCCAGAATCCCTGCCCCCCCCCCCCCCCCACCTCCCCCCCCCCAAAATTTTTTTTTCCCTTTTTTAGCTCCACTATTATATTTGAAATATATATAGTGGAGCTATCCCACTCACCCGGCGTCGGCGTGAGCGTTAGCGTCTGCGTTCAAATGTTAAAGTTTTCGTACTACCCCAAATATTTTCTCTGTCCCTTGACATATTGCTTTCATATTTTGCATACTTGTTTACCAACATGCCCCCAACCTATAAACAAGAGCAGACAACTCTATCAAGCATTTTGTCATAATTATGGCACCTTTTCCACTTAGAATATGCAGTAAATGTTAAAGTTTTTGTACTACCCCATTTATTTTCATTATCCCTTGACATATTGCTTTGATATTTTGCATACTTGTTTACCAACATCACCCCAACCTATAAACAAGAGCAGACAACTCTATCAAGCATTTTGTCATAATTATTGCCACTTTTATAGTAAGAATATGCATGTTATAGATAAATTTATGTTAAAGATTGCGTACGTAACCCCAAACATTTCCTATATCCTTTAACATATTGCTTTTATATGTTGCATACTTGTTTACCAACATGACCCCAACCTATAAACAAGAGCATACCACTGTATCAAGCATTTTGACATGATTATGGCCTCTTTTACACTTAGATAATTGATTATTTAATAATTTTGCTTAAATTGCCATAACTTTTTTATTTATGATCACATTTTATTATTACTTTGACAAAACAACACTTACCTGAATACCGCAATGGATTCCACCCAAACAATACCCCACGCCCCTACCAGAATCCCTTCCCCCCCCCCCGACCTCACCCCCCCCCCCCCTTCCAATTTTTTTTAAACATAATCTAATAAATTACCACACCCCACATTATATTCCCCTCTCACCGCCCCCCTAATGTTTTTTTTTTAAACATCATTAATAAATTACCCCACCCCGCATTATACCCCCCTCTCACTCCCCCCAACCCCCATTTTTTTTTTAAACATCATCTATTAAATTACCACACCCCACATTATACCCCCTCTCACCCCCCTACCCCCCCCCCCTACTCCCCCCCCCCCCCCCCAAAAAAAAAAAAAAAATTCCTTTTTTTTTTTTTGAAAGATCGTCTGAATATGAACAATTTCCCTATGATGGCTTACGTTATACTGTCAAGCACTCGAATAGTGAAGCGCGCTGTCCTCTGACAGCTCTTGTTTATTTTTGAAAGATCATCTTATAAATGACTACACCCCACATTATACCCCCTTCTCACTAGTGCTGCAACAGTATACCGGTATATCGGTATATATCGCAATATGCAATCCGCATATTGAATTGCGATACGATTTTTATCATACCGGTACAAAAATTCTACAAAAATTCATCCACATTTCGTCCAGAAAAGCCATCCGAAATAATGATATCAAGGTAAACAAATCGGTGTTAACTGTTGAGTAAAAATAAATTGTTGCGTAAAAATAGCATTCTAAAAAGTTTATTATATGGGGTACAGTTGTTACATGGGAGACCGCAAGATCTGCTTTTGCATGTCATACTGTTAAATTAAAGATGAAGCTTATGGAAATACAAAAAATAACAACACAGTTAATTACAAAATCAAAATGTAAATTGATGTTATTATAAACAGAAGTAATAATGATTAAAACAAATTTTAAGTAACAGCATTCTGATGAGTTACACGACCGGCTTTTAAACATCCACAATCGTCTTTCTGATTATTCTTCTTCTTGTAAGCCTTTATAATAGTTATCTAAATGGCAGACGAGGTTATGTTCATGTACCGGTAATTAAGTTGGTTTTGGGTGATTAGCTGGCCAGTTATAATTCTGGTACAAGTAAGCAATAAATTGCAATATATTGCAATACGGATTTTTGTACTGACAATATATTGCAATACGTTTTTTGGCGTATTGTTGCAGCACTACTTCTCACCCCCCCCCCTACTGCCCCCCCCCCCCCTCAATTTTTTTTTTTTTTTCCTTTTTTTTTAACGATCGTCTAATAAATGACCACACCCCACATTCTACCCCCCCCCCTATCAACCCCCCTCCCCCCCCAAAAAAAAAATAAATATTTTTTTTCCTTATTTTATTTTTGAAAAGATCGTCTTATAAATTATTGAATATGAACAATTTCCCCATGATGGCTTACGTTATACTGTCAAGCACTCGAATAGTTGAGCGCGCTGTCCTCTGACAGCTCTTGTTGTTACATGCTCTTAAGTTCAGATCCTTAATGCAGGCACGAAAGAGTTACCTGAATGGAAGAAGAAATTTGTTGCAATGCCATTTGACACTGACAAGCAGAAGAAAATCATTGATGTTGTAAAACGAGCAGTATCTATGCTGGCTGAAAACAAAAACAGCATTCTCTTCAATATTGCCCCTGGCGTGAGTGGTGAGACAGTATTCTCGGACGCATATGCAGAACTTAAGGTAAGTGAAAGAGCTATCCAGGGATTTTATGAGACTTAGAATCGGGAGCAAAAAGACTTTGGTACATGTATGAATTCTGATTTTTTAATATGAACTTACGGCTTTAACACTATTTTGCCCAAAAATAACGTACAATTGAAGATATTCTATGTTGTGGAATTAAAAGTTTTTATCCAAGAGAAAGTTGGCAACATCTGAGTTTTGATTTTTTACCAGGTTTACAGTAAAGATGAAAATCCTGGTAATTATAGTCATTAAATTTGGCATAGCAAGGAGCCATTTGACCAGGGGGGAGTTTGAATTGATCAATAGTAATGCCAATATTGGATAAAACAAGCTTGAATGGAGAACTATGTTGGGCCAGTAAGGTCAAGGTCACTGTTTCAAAACATGGGGAAAAAACGTTCTCCATGCAATTACCCTAGTTAAGATAGAAGTAGTACACTGAAACTTTGTGACTTAAGTTAATACCTTGCTTGCAATTGCAGAGGGGCAATGAGGTCAGTGTCATTTTAACTAAAAATCGATAACTTGTCTCCACTCATTTTGATGATGTTATAGAGCATGTCTAACTTGGAATTCACCTTTTGTCTGTTATTTGTTGCCGATGATGTGTCATTGGTTGAAATATTTGCCTTGTGATTGCTCTTGAAGCCACATTTATTTCCTGCTAAGGTAAGCACATAAGGGCTATAAGTCCTCTTGTTTATTTAGAACACAATTGTGTGCATAACTTATGCAACATTGGAATACAGATCCAGATTGCATGCATTCAATTGATGTTCTGTTCTGGGAGAATGTCATGTTTGCTATTTTGACATTGTGCATTTCTGATTGGATAATGTAGTCATGAAATCTTTTAATTTGAACAAAATCTTCTTAATTAATTACTTCAATTTTTTTTAATTGGAAGATGCAGTAGCTGAAAAGTGTTCATATTAATTCATATTAAATAAGGATTTGTAGGACTTGATGCTTGAAATAATAGTTTTTACATGCATTTGGCTCTATTTTTATTCAGTATTTTGTTTTTTATTTGAATGAAGAAAAAGTCTGCAGAGGCTGATTTAGAACAAGTTTTTCCGTTATATGGTATCAATGACTATAATGAATTAAAGTTAGATATTACAGTCAACGCTAAGAAAGGACTTCTTATTAACAAAAAAAAACACACAAAAACATAAACAGGGTGTGATTTTCTCCTTTCATCAGATTTCCTTCCTTTCAATGTCAAACTTATTAGCTCGGCTGTTTTCGGAGAAAACCCGAGGTATTGTCATAGCCATCTGGTCGTCCGCCGTCAGCATCGTGCTAAAACCTTGACATGTTGTCAAGGTTTTGAATATTGGCTATAAAATCAAAGTGCTTCCACCTACAACTTTGAGACTTCATATGTAGCTTCACCTTGATGAGTTCTACACGCCTCACCCGTATTTAGGTCACTAGGTCAAAGGTCAAGGTCACTGTGAAAAAAAATTAAAATAATTTACTGACAAGCTTTCTTTTATTAAAAAATGCACCCGCAGCTGAGCGATGGTACCTGTTATGCGGTGCTCTTGTTTTACAAATAGTTATAACATTTTCTGGATCTATATAAAAATGAAGGGTTTAACTAAGGGGGTTAGGGCATTTTCTTCCCTGTAAGTGGTTCTTCAATCACACTCCTGATAAAAGTGGAGAGTGTGGTCCTTGATCTGGGACACAGTTTAGTCACTTGTGTTAAGCCCAGTTTTTCCAGAACGTGGCTCAAATGCAACGTCTGTGTAGCCCACTACAGATGTTGTATTTGTTTGTAGAAGAATGTCCCCTTTCTGTTCGATCTCCTCGATGAGGTAGTGGGGAATAACGGGAACAAGCCGGCAACCATCGCCCTCATCTACTCCATGATTGTCAACAGCCGTAACAAGAACGCCTCCGCAATTCAACGAATACTTACTGTTCTTGCTGTCAAGTGCCATGCGAACAATGATGTAAGAGGCATAATTATAGAACCTTGCTCCTCGCTTTTGCGTTAAGCATCATTCCAGAATAGCATGTGCAGTCTGCAAAGGCTAATCAGGGACGTCACTTTTCTATTTTATGGAATTTTTTGTTTAAAGGAATTTTCTTTTAAATGAAGTCTAAGCGGAAAGTGTCGTTCCTGATTAGCCTGTGTGAACTGCTCAGGCTTACCTGGGACAATATTTTCCCCGTTTTTGGTGAGTGTGGCTGATTCATACATGTTTGGTGATTTTTTTTGTATACAATTTGATTAGTAAAGACAACATTTGAAATAATATGTCATCGAAATTAAACATGGGTCTGAACATAACTGTTATGAAATGCCCAGGTGACACTCTTATGGTGTATCTCAAGGGTTCAGCTTGAAACTCTTGTGTTCGCTACATTTGAGTCACGTTCCAGGAAAACTAGGCTAAATGCATGTTTTTGAAGTGGGAAGCGTTGTCCCTGATTTGGGGTGACACTGGGACGACACTATGCACATGCATTAATGTAAGCCCAGTTTTTCCAGAACCCCACTCATTTTTATGTCCCCCACTATAGTAGTGGGGGACATATTGTTTTTGCCCTGTCTGTTGGTCTGTTGGTCTGTCTGTTGGTCTGTTGGTCTGTTTGCGCCAACTTTAACATTTTGCAATAACTTTTGTTATATTGAAGATAGCAACTTCATATTTGGCATGCATGTGTATCTCATGAAGCTGCACATTTTGAGTGGTGAAAGTTCAAGGTCAGGGTCATCCTTCAAGGTCAGAGGTCAAATATATGTGGCCAAAATCGCTCATTTTATGAATACTTTTGCAATATTTAAGATAGCAACTTGATATTTGGCATGCATGTGTATCTCATGGAGCTGCACATTTTGAGTGGTGAAAGGTCAAGGTCATCCTTCAAGGTCAGAGGTCAAATATATGTGGCCCAAATCGCTTATTTTTAACCAGGTTTTCCGAAGGAAAAAACTGGTTATTAGATTGGCGAATGCGGGCGGGCTGGCTGGCAGGCGGGCGGAACAAGCTTGTCCGGGCCATAACTTTGTCGTTCATTGTGAGATTTTAAAATCATTTAGCACATTTGTTAACCATCATTAGACGGTGTGTCGCGCGAAAAAATTACGTCAATATCTCCAAGGTCAAGGTCACACTTTGAGTTCAAAGGTAAAAAATAGCCATAAATGAGCTTGTCTGGGCTATAACTATGTCATTCATTATGAGATTTTAAAATCATTTGGCACATTTGTTCACCATCATGGGACGGTGTGTCGCACGAAAGAATCACGTCAATATCTCCAATGTCAAGGTCGCCACGACTAAAAATAGATTTATTTTAAAACAAACTTACAAAGGGGGTTAATTTTTTTTGTTCATTTCAAAAGTTCAGTTTGAGTTGTCTCCCTTTATCAGATTTTTTTTCACAATGAAAACCTGGTTTTGTGACAATTTTGTCCCTTGTATAAATACTGTTGCAATATTGAAGATAGCAACTTGATATTTGGCATGCATGTGCATCTCATGGAGCTGCACATTTTGAGTGGTGAAAGGTCAAGGTCAAGGTCATCTTTCAAGGTCAGAGGTCAAATATATGTGGCCCAAATCACTTATTTTATGAATACTTTAGCAATATTGAAGATAACAACTTGATATTTGGCATGCATGTGTATCTCATGGAGCTGCACATTTTGAGTGGTGAAAGGTCAAGGTCATCCTTCACAAGGTCAAGGTCATTCTTCAAGGTCAAACATCATATAGGGCGACATTGTGTTTCACAAACACATCTTGTTAGCTTGGCTGTTTTTGGAGAAAACTCGTGGTATTGTCATAGCCAGCTTGTTATCCGATGTCGGTGTGTGCTAAAACCTAAACATGTTGTTCATTTATTCAAAACTGCACAAGCAGCCAAGTGTGGCACCCATTATGCGGTGCTCTTGATTATACAAGATACAAGAGTTTTACACTCAACCCTCATTCTTTCTGTTGCCAGCTTCTCGCAAAGCTGAACAAGCTGCACATCACCCTATCAGAGCATTCAAAACGGAACATCATGAAGGAGTTGAAATGTCACGAGTATAACCTCCAGAAGGTAAAAGAGGGGGATGACATACAACTTCTAGAGCCGCCACCGGAACCTGCACTGTTTAGTAATGGTTAATTGCCATTCCATGGCATGCAGTTATAACAAGTCAAACTGTTTTTACATCATTTTGTGAAAACTGGGCTTCGTGCATGAGTGTTAAGGGTCATCACAGATCAGCCTGTGCAGCCTGCTTATCTGCAGGGTTGACACTCTCTGATTTAATGCATCTTTTCTTTTGAAGGAAGTCTCTTTTAACCCTTTCAGTGCGGAAACCGAATTTTGAAGGCCTTTGCAAACAGTTTGGATCCAGATGAGGTGGCGTCTGTCTCATCAGGATCCAAACTGTTTGCTATTCTGATAGTATTTTTTTTTTTATCGAAGAAAATGCTAATTTTAGAAATTCAGCAGACGACATTTTAGCAGATGACAAATTTCCCAGCATGCAAAGGGTTAAATAACAATCTAGTGTAGGCATAAACGTTTCTTATATAAGTCGGTGGGGAAATCACAGGCTAATTTGGGATGACACCTATGCACATGAATTAAGCCCTGATATCCAAAATCCAGGCTCATAGGGTCTCATGTAACCTGAGGATGGAGTGTTGGTGTCAAGCTCAGTGAATCACTGATTACCAGTTTCATAGAGATGCTGAGATAATTAAAAACCAAACTGATTCAATTAAGCAGGGCTTCGAAAACAGCGCTTGATTCATGCGAGTTAAGTTTTGTTCCAGATTAGCCTTGTTCGACTTCACAGGGACATCACCTTCTTCCTGCACTGAATTTTCAGTTAGAAGAGATCTCTTTTTAAACAAAGAATTCTATAAAAGTGAAGAGTGTCAGGCACAGGCCAATCTGGGTTCAAACTTTAACCCTTTAAGCGCTGGAACCGGATTTTAAAGGCCTTTGCAAACAGTTTGGATCCAGATGAGATGCCACAGAACGTGTCTCATCAGGATCCAAACTGTTTGCTTTTCTGATAGTATTCTTTAAAAAAAAATCGAAGAAAATGCTAATTTTAGAAATTCAGCAGACGACATTTTAGCAGAAGACAAATTAACCAGCATGCAAAGGGTTAATTAATAAAATCTTGTGTGCATTTGAGTATTGACTACTGAGGATTATCATGATATTATGAAGACAAATATTTTTTGTATAGCATAATGAGGCTCCTCTGATATGATTTTACAAATAAAGTACCTTGTTGAACTTAGATTAGCATGAACTTAGACCATTATGATAACAGTGTGGGAGCAATGTCAAAAGTATGCTAATTTAAATCATATTCAAAAGTCAGGACTGATAATCATTTTGCCCCTTATACTATTTTTTGTTTCAAGGAAAGGTTTTAATAAGTGTCTTATGAAATATTGGTCTAATTAGTTTTGTCATGAAGATATATAGAGACATGAACATATAGAGAGATGTGATGATAATTCTTGGCCTTAACCCTTACAGTGCTGGAACCGGATTTTAAAGGCCTTTGCAAACAGTTTGGATCCAGATGAGACGCCACAGAATGTGGCGTCTCATCTGGATCCAAACTGTTTGCTATTCTGATAGTATTCTTTGAAAAAAATCAAAGAAAATGCTAATTTTAGAAATTCAGCAGACGACATTTTAGCAGATGACAAATTACCCAGCATGCAAAGGGTTAAAAGTAACAAACTGAAATGTTATCTTATTTTGAATAATCATGTTATACAGGTAATCATTTATAAGAATGTCTCTGTATTATTAATTTTTTTTTCTACATTTAATATAATTAAATAGAGGATATTTGTTAATTTGGGTTGATTATTGATTTTAATAAACGAGTGATCAATTTTTATTATTATGAGTGGATAAAAAGATATTATTTACTAAAGTAAAAAAAATCATTTTCATGTTATGCTTTTCCATTGTTTATTTTCATTTAAACAATGTAAATCGACTTGAGAATTTTGCTCGAATGATTACTTCTTAACATCTAATAAATGACATCATGTCATTTTTTTGGTCTGAAATTGTTAACCATGTTGATTTTTGGTTTCGCTCACTGTATAAAATAGTCTTTTGTTTCATTCACTGTATAAGATAGGAGACCGGATATAAAATATCTATAGTTTTCACTTTTTACTGTTTAAAACTGAGAAATACATTATTAATATTGCTGATACTTGTCTATTTTTCACTAAAAATTGTGCACCGAAAAAAGCATTCCATTTTCTACATGTTGATTGATCCTTGAGCCGAATTATGCGTAAATTTGTAAGACTGATGATATTCAGCAATAAAAGTGACGAATAGATGATGGCAGTTTTCTCTACTTTCCTACAAACCTGGGAAAATACTTGTGCAAGATTTGATGCTTGTTTTATTTTCGTATTGTCATTTACACCGTGCTATTACAGCCTCGCAATGGGAAAACGGGGCTTAATGCATGTGCGAAATAGGTCCACACAGACTTTTCAGGGACGCAACTTTCTGCCAGGACTGTATTTTCGTTAAGAAGAGACTACCATCAAACTAAAAATAATATAAAAGCGGAAAATGTCGTCCATGATTAGTCAGTGCGGACTACAAAGGCTAATCTGGGACAACGCTACGTGTATGTATTAATCCCCTATTTCCCATAGCCAGGTTCATATTGCATGGTGTAAATTGCAATACGAAAATCAAACTAGTATCAATTTTTTCCAAGTGGAGGAAACACTTGTCGATTTATCAAGGGGTAATATGCCACGTTTCATATGAACATGGCTAATAGCTTGAAGTGTCAATGCATGTATTATTTAAATCTGAAGCACCTACATAATTTAAAACTTGATTATACCTCATTGTTTAACCGGAATCCTCTCCATACATTCGCATGAAGTGTGCTGCTTATATTGGCAGGCATGTCATTCATTTCAATAAGAAGAGGACCATCCTATGCGGGCCCGTTAAACTGTATCTTGTTGGTATTACACTCAAGACTCCTGATTTATGGGTACTTTTAGTATAAACCAATTTTTTTAGAACGTTTGCATCGAAAGAATGAGGCTTATAGAAACGCTATCGAGTCCGTTTCCTGGGCCCTTAAACATGCCCATTACGCCAATGCTATTCGTGTAGCTACTTTTGATGGAAGTTGTATTATTTAAGTCTTTATAAAACAGTTCACACCACCACATGATTGAAGACAATTTTCTAAAGATGCATAAACCACTATCTGATGTTACATGTACATATGAAACTGTCACATATGGACCTTGGGCTTTAACAGAATAAAATGTTTGAAGTTATTTTGCGAAACAAGTCTTCGTAAACACGCAACCCCAATTTTACCTCAGGGGCATAGCAAATACTTAACCCCTTACCCTTGCGGTTTCAGATGAATTTTTTGGGGGTTTAATATATAAATATTTATAAAAAAACTTCCACCAGGGCAAGGCTAGTTTTGACCTTATGAGCTTGATTTCAATTAAATTTGCAGAGGACAACTATACGAACATACACACTCAATACCAAACCGCTGACCATTCTTGTTTCAGAGATGAAAATGTTTTCAAGTTTTTACTATTTACATATTAGGAAAACAAATAAGCTACATAGCGGGGCCACTTTTGACACCAGTGACTTTATTTGAACTGTATACTGTGTTTCATATCAACTATTAAACATGTGTATCGTGCGATTTCAATGTTTTATGTTGTCATTTTTTTAACCCACTTTTTGCCATTTGACCTTGTAAATCAACAGGCCGGAAACATTTTAACAAACTATTGGAAAAGGTTCATTCAATGATCAATCCTGTAAAGGTTCATATAAATCTGCCAATCGGTTAAAGAAAAAGTGTCAGTTGATAAGGTTAACGGAGTTACAGACGCACATACGGACGGACTACGTACATTAAGCTATCGCAATAGCTTACCAAGAGCACGTTTCGCTGAGGTGACCTAAAATGCAACGGTGATCAATCTTTACCTGTGGGATACTGCGGGATATATTGCACGACCGATTGACATAATCATAAAGGGTGTAGGATCACGTGACTTGGGTTCCCAATTCAATGTAAATGGAAGTAAACACACCGGTAAATGCTTTTTTCCAAATAACTTTTTAAACTACATTTCTTAAGAAGTTGAGCTAGTGCATAAAATACAGCTGGTTATGGCAATGTGAAATACGTCAAAATTACTTAATTTAATATGTATGTGTTCTTGTTCAAAAATTCCACGTATACTGCACGATTATGTTTAACGCAACGTGAATGTTTTTCAAAGATTTCAAACGTATTCAATGAGTTATTCTTATGCACTTAACATATTTGCAAATGTATTTCAATAACTTGAGATATTTGTAAAAATGAAGTTCTTAACGGTGTGTTTAAATTTTGTCCAGCCTTGTGTAAATCCCTGAAAACCCCGTTGATTCTGCACCCTGTAGAGTGAGTCGCGCTGTGGAGAAAACCTGCTTTAACTCTTTCAGTGCTGGAACCAAATTTTGAATGCCTTTGCAAACAGTTTGGATCCAGATGAGACGCCACAGAAGGTGGCGTCTCATCAGGATCAAAACTGTTTGCTATTCTGATAGTATTCTTTAAAAAAAAACGAAGAAAATGCTAATTTTAAAAATTCAGCAGACGACATTTTAGCAGACGGCAAATTTCACAGCATGCAAAGGGTTAATTCATGTCAATTGTCGCCTGTGAATTCCGCAAGATGACATCTTTCGCCTATACTTTATTTCCATTAAAACAAAAAGTGTCGTCCCTGATTAGCCTGTGCGCACTGAATATGTTAAATGACGGACGATACTGAACGCTCATGCGTTAAGCCCAGTTTCCCCCAAACGCGGCTAGAATATATTTTGTTTAAAATAACATTACATAATGGTAAACCGGGTCACAGACCTTTTGGAGATATAGAACGAGTGTTATCGTTGAGAACAAATGTGGTGTTAGTTTAAAACAAATGCCAGAAACCACGCATAAGAATCCATGTTTGGCCAGGCATGCAAATATTAGATCATATATTACCTTCTCTATGAATTAAGGTATAGGGAATAATAAAACACCAGAGAAATCGGCAGGAGATAAAATATTTTCATGATCCGCTAGTCAATATTCAAGCCGAGTGACCGATTGCGTTTACAATCCAGCAAAAACATGATAAAAGCTGTTATCGCCTTGGAAAAGGTAGATGCTAATCATTGGCGGTAGATGGAAGAGGTCGGTATTTCCACCACCAAATTTGTCATTCTTGATAAGGGGCACATGAAGGCAGATAAGGTAAACCTAATATACAAAAAGGATCTGCCATTTCTCCAAGCCAGTTGGTTCATTTCACGTATATTCAGGCTTGGTCCTTGTTAAAACATACTTTGCAAGTATGTTTCCATGACCAATTGATGTGTTTCGTTATTTCTAATCTCTGTATAAATAGCAGTACCCTGTGACTTTTGGCATCGTGTGACTTTTGGCATCGTGTTACTGTTGGCGTCATGTGACTTTTGGCGTTCTGTGACTTGCGGCGTCCTGTGACTTCTGGCGTCCTGTGACTTTTGGGGTCCTGTGACTGATTTGGTAACACAATTTTGATAAACATGTAGATATTAAATTTGTGACAGGTTGCTTACACTACAAGTGTTGCATTACGTATTGTTCACAATCGGAAACAAAATTTGAAAAGTGGATACTCGTGTTATTTTATCAATTGTTTCCGTATAGAATATTTTTAATTTTCTCCGCGCTCTGGAAAATGGGTCAAACGCATGCGCGTGCAGTGTCGTCCATGATTAGCATGTGCAGTCCGCAAAAAATGCACGGAAAAGTTCTTCGCTGATTAATCTGGGTGGGACGACATTTAACGCATTTGCATTAAGCCCAGTTTTCCCAGACCGAGGCTCGTATTTAGTGTTTACCTCACTATTTGAATATTTCTTTAACAAATATGATGTCTCAAAAACCCTTTATCATGAAGCATAGAATAAAACAACACATTATAACACTTTTTGTGCGATAATAAGAACACCATCCTTCAAATTTACATAACACACGAAATGCAACAGTCTTAAATTAGAAATTCACCGAACATATGTTTGCATTCGTTTTGAGGCAGTTTTATTGTAGACTAAACAGCGACGGGTGGGAAGGGGGGGGGGGGGAGAGATACCTGTACGCCTACAATCCGGAAACAGGAAAACACAGATCGCTATAGACCGGGAATCCCCTTGACGCACTTCAGTTTTTGAGACTGCAGACGAAACGCAGACAACGCTTGGAGAACTAGTGTTTGTTGTATGTGAGCGGAGGTTTATTGTTAAACTTATCAACACATATCAAAGGAAATGCCGCCTACAGCCGCTAAGGTAATGCAATTTAACATTATTTGTTCTGCTAGGAAGAGAGTGCTTATTTGTTGTATACATGGGTTATTGACTTGAACAATTTATTGTATTGCTAATGCAACTACTTAAATAATATTACGTAATGTATACTTAATTTATATAATATAGTTAAGTTGTTTTTGTTATTAAGTTGTTATTAACCAGCGTCTTTTTGTGTAGTTCTTGAAATATTTATCTCTACTATAATCATTTAAACTAGTACTTAAACTCATGAATGAGTACTAAAAGTGAAGATGATAATACAGCTGATGATTGCTTGTTAAAATTTTCATCCTGTTAAGGCTTTATTGAGTAAACTAAACTTTTTAAATAAATTGGTGCTAAAAATATATATATATATTATTCTACTTATGTATCTATTATATGGGGACTTGTCCACAAACTGTCCTTTTTTCAAATTTTTGTCATTGATTCAAATAAAATAATAGAGCACCACAAATCAGGAAGCGAAATACCACTAATGACGTTTGCTCACGACGAAAAGACAGTTTCGTTTATACATTTATAATTTAGATCTATAATAATTTGAAATTGTTACCTTTATAAAGCGTTACAAACTCAAAACGATTTTATAGTTTTGAATAAGTGTGTACTTTTCTTTTAATAATTTGAACTGAATCGTAAGCGTTCGTTAAATTGTCTTACAATACTTTGGCCACTTTAAATATAACATGCGTAATAATAAGAAAGATAATCCGGATGACTTGGTGGTTTAGTTGATAGGCTTTTAATCGAAGTGACACTGGTTCAATCCCCGCTGGCATCACACTATTTTTATTTTCATTGTTTTATTATAAATTGTATTCTTATTCTTAAAATGGAGATTTACAGTTCCGTGGTCGAGATATATCAATGTATGGCCTTTACTGACACACTTCGATACAGTCTTACATAACTTTAAAACACGTTTAGTGTAATTGTGAGCTTTATGTTGGCATAATATAATAATAGAGAGAGATTCGTTAAAAATAGAGATTGTAAGTCTAAACAACGAATTTGCATAACTTTACATCTACTCAAAAAGCGTTGGAAAGAATAAGAATAAGTAAAGTTTAAACGCCATGTAGTTTTAAAACGCCTGGAGAAATAGGTCTTGTACGTATCGTCAGTAGGCAAACTTCTCTTCTAACTTTTCATTAAAACAACATTGGAATGGATGCACCAAAACACGAATGTAAGCAAACATTTCGAGTTTTGTTTTCTGGAACGAAATGAAATATACAAACTGTTGGAATCGTAGCTACACACGTTTTGCCCGGCAGTTCACCGATAACGTTTGCAGATATAGCAGGTTTCAGTTTGCAGAGAAATTCGAGAATGCTAGCGTTATTTCTCATTATCGCGCGTATATATCGTTCCAACCTCTCACTACAAACAACCAGCAGGTTTTCCGTTTCAAATGTGTTCCGGTAATTTACAAAGATACTACGAATGCAGCTTCATTTCTAGCTATGTTAGAGACGCTTATCAACAACTGTCGAAGCCGAATGATCGTTTCGTCTTAGTATACGTTTGACTTCAATACTACTGAATGATGCATTCCGTTTGGTTCCTTGACTTTAAGTACGTTATTCTCCTATAATAAAACGTCTTATTACATCAACACTACGTACGTCATTCACTATATTAGGGGTACGCCTTTATTATCAGCACCAATACAATGGACGACATTCCACATAATTCAGATTGATACCTCGCTCTGGGAAACGGGGCTGTATAGGCTAATCAGGGACGACACTTTCCGGGTTCATTGTTATTTTTTTAATGAAATTTTTCTCTTTTTAGAAAACATCCAGTTGGTTATTGTCGTTCCTTATTAGCCTCTGCGGACTTCACAAGCTATTATGGAACGACACTTAACGCACATGCATTAAGTCCAGTTTTCAAAGAGCGAGGCTCATTACATAAAGATTTGTTGGTTCGAGTTTTCTTTCATAACGTGCCCTAAATTCAAACAAATACATGTCATCTTTTAATTGACAAATCAAGTTTCAGAAAGTCGCTTATGAAATGTTAACATTGATCAATCCTTTACAAAGTTATTTGGAAAGTTTTCTGCTTACAACAAAATGGAAAACACTGTTGGCAAGGAGTACAACAACAACACTCTACCACAATCAGAACCTGGCTAAACCGGACTTAATGCACCAGCCTCGCTAAATCGGACTTAATGTATGTGCCTCGCTAAACCGGGCTTAATGTGCCAGACTCGCTAAACCGGACTTAATGTATATGCCTCGCTAAAGAAGACTTCATGTATGTGCCTCGCTTAACTGGGCTTAATATATGTGCCTCGCAAAACCGGGCTTAATGTATGTGCCTCGCTAAACCAGGTTTAATGTACCAGCCTCTCTGAACCGGACTTAATTTATATGCCTTGCTAAACCGGGCTTAATGTATATGCCTCGCTGAACCGGACTTAATGTATGTGCCTCGCTAAACTGGGCTTAGTGTATATGCCTCGCTAAACAGGGCTTAATGAATGTGCCTCGCCAAACTGGGCTTAATGTATCAGCCTCGCTTAACCGGGCTTAATGTATGTGCCTCACTAAACTGGCCTTAATGTATATGCCTCGCTAAGCCGGGTCAATGTATGTGCCTCGCTAAACTGGGCTTAATGTATATGCCTCGCTAAACAGGGCTTAATGTATGTGCCTCGCTTAACTGGCCTTAATGTATATGCCTCGCTAAACCGGGCTTAATGTATGTGCCTCGCTAGAACCGGGTTTAATGTACCAGCCTCGATAAACCGGACTTAATATATATGCATCGCTAAACCGGGCTTAATGTATGTGCCTCGCTGAACCGGACTTAATGTTTGTGCCTCGTTATACCGGTCTTAATGTATGTGCCTCGCTAAACCGGACTTAATGTATATGCCTCACTAAACCGGGATTAATGTATATGCCCCGCTTAACCGGACTTAATGTTTGTGCCTCGTTAAACCGGGCTTAATGTATGTGCCTCGCTAAACAGGACTTAATGTATGTGCCTAGCTAAACCGGGCTTAATGTTTATGCCTCGCTAAACAGTGCTTAATGTATGTGCCTCGCTAAACCGGGTTTAATGTATATGCCTCGCTAAACCGTGCTTAATGTATGTGCCTCGCTAAACCGGGCGTATCAGCTTCGCTAAACCGGGCTTAATGTATCAGCCTCGCTAAACCGGACTTATGTATCAACCTTGCTTAACCGGACTTAATGTATGTTCCTCGCTAAACCTGGCTTAATGTATATGCCTCGCTTAACCGAATTTTATGTATCAGCCTCGCTAAACTGGGCTTAATGTATCAGCCTAGATAAACCGGGCTTAATGTAAATGCCTCGCTAAACTGGGCTTAATGTACCAGCCTCGCTAAACAGGGCTTAATGTAAATGCCTCGCTAAACTGGGCTTAATGTATGTGCCTCGCTAAACCGGGCTTAATGTATGTGCCTCGCTTAACCGGGCTTAATGTAAATGCCTCGCTAAACTGGGCTTAATGTATGTGCCTCGCTAAACAGGGCTTAATGTATATGCCTCGCTAAACAGGGCTTAATGTAAATGCCTCGCTAAACAGGGCTTAATGTAAATGCCTCGCTAAACTGGGCTTAATGCACCAGCCTCGCTAAACCGGGCTTAATGTAAATGCCTCGCTAAACTGGGCTTAATGTACCAGCCTCGCTAAACAGGGCTTAATGTATGTGCCTCGCTAAACCGGACTGAATGTATGTGCCTCGCTTAACCGGGCTTAATGTGTGTGCCTCGTTAAATTGGTCTCAATGTACCAGACTCGATAAACCGGACTTAATGTATGTGCCTCGCAAAACCGATATACATGTATGTGACTCGCTAAACCGGGCTTAATATGTATGCCTCGCTAAACTGGGCTTAATATATATGCCCTGCTAAACCGGGCTTGATATAAATGCTTCGCTAAACCGGGCTACATGTATGTGCCTCTCTAAACCAGACTTAGTGTATGTACCTCGCTGAACAGGACTTAATTTATGTGTCTCGCTTACCGGGCTTAATGTGTGTGCCTCGCTAAACCGGGCTTAATTTATGTGCCTCGCTAAGCCGGACTTAATGTATGTTCCTCGCTAAACCGGGCTTAATGTATCAGCCACGCCAAATTGGACTTAATGTATCACCCTCGCTAAACCGGGCTTAATGTATGTGCCTCGCTAAACGGGCTTAATGTATGTGCCTCGCTAAACCGGGCTTAATGTATGTGCCTCGCTAAACCGGGCTTAATGTATGTGCCTCGCTAAACCGGGCTTAATGTATCAGCCTAGATAAACCGGACTTAATTATCAGCCTCGCTAAACCGGGCTTAATGTACCAGCTTCGCAAAATCGGGCTTAATGTATCAACCTCGCTAAACAGGACTTAATGTATGTGCCTCGCTACCGGGCTTAATGTATATGCCTCGCTAATCCGGGCAAAATATATGTGCGTAATCCGTCGTCCCAGATAATCCTGAGTAGTACACAAATGCTTATCAATTGCGTTTAAAGGAGGTTTCTTCTGATCGGATATCGAGTTTAGGCGGAATACGACGTCCCTCATTAGCCTGCTTAGGAGTATTGCACGGCAGTGTTCCTTCAAAACTACATGTACATAAACGACTGATTGTAATTCATATACTGTATTCTATGCACGTCATTCATATTCCCATTCATGCCAAGACTTTTTGCTCGTGGTATTATGACAGAAATTTAGTTAACGAATTCCAAACATCAGAAATGCCGTGGGTTTTATGAGTTATCAGCTAGCAGTATTAACAGAGCTGTGGAAGCCGTTAATAACTAAAGCGAATGGGGTGTATGTTTTTCTGAAAATAATAATTTCCGACAAACGATCGAGAGATAATGAGGTAAAATAATTATTGTTTACTGTTATATTGGATTTAAGGGGCATATAAATGGTTAATACGGAATAACATTTTCAAACATAGGATTTTTCGTTTTTTAACCGCGCAATGAAATATTAATTTTTAATACTACGAAAAATTGTCTTTTGGGACACTTAAAAACTGGTTCGAGAACATCAGCAATTCTTTTAAATCGTTTTGAGTGAAATAATGACATTAACACGAAGTATCTCAATACCCGTGCAAATGTTAAATTTTGGGGCTGTGGCGTAATAAACTTCTTATTAAAATAGGCATTTTTTTGTGGGCCTGAGTTTGAATTGCACAAGAGACACAATAAAAAAGAGTTATTTCTAAAGACTTAAGTTCTTCTTAATCATTTTATTAATATAGCATTGTTACTCTATCGGAAAAGAGGGAATTTAAATTATTTTAATAACTGTCTAATTTTATGGGAAAACCCGTTGATTCGGACATTTGGTCTTGTTACATGTACATAGACGTGTTTACTAACTACGTCTAACGTTAATTATTCCGGGGTTCGAGCACGTTTTTATAGCTATTTCATTAAAATTTCATCAATAGTTTAACACAAATGGAAATGAAATGTAATTAAACATGTTTCAAATGTTCTTATTGTGTTTTAGCAATTAGTTTGGTAGAACTTGTAGCGGTTTATACGGTATAGATATACGCGAATTATCATGCGCGCGCATCAAACATGATATTTCAATTTAAAAAAAAAACTGCATTATTAAACTTATTGGTGATCCATAATATTTGCTTATTATTTAAGCGATACGTTTTTAGCTTCAATAGTGCGTATTGCTTGTTTCGGTGCCAAATGGAAACGTGTACAGAATGTGTAGTTATTCTTGTGTGGTACAATTTGACAATACACTGGAATGCATGCGAAATTCGATTGCCAGTGATTCGTGCAAATTCAGTCACATCGGTTTGGCTAGATAAATCTAAACAAGGAACTAAACATTAAAGACATGCATGCAATAAATCGAAATGATGCGATTGTTCACGTTTGAAGCTTTATTGTAAATGTCGTAATGATTTGTACCATAATAAATATTAATTTTGCCGGCACTTATTTTATTTTTAACACTGTATCCACCTGTTGTTATTTTCTTCAAACATACAACGAATCAAACTATATTAAAGACGCTGATGGCCATCATATATGTTATTTATTTTAATTATTTACATACTATAGTCATTGCCTTCATCAGTAATATGAATATTTAATCAGGAAGTTACCAAAACATTTACCGGTACACCGTTTGTATGAAAAACAATTTGGCCGTGATCTGTGAAAAGAAGGTTAAATGCATGTGAGTAAATTGTCGTCCCAGATTAGCGTGTGCAGTTCGCACAGGCTAATCAGGGACGACACTTTTCGTTTTGATAATATTTTTCGTTTTAATAAAGTATATTTTTTAGCCAAAATCCAGTTAAGGCAGAAAGTGTCTTCCCTGATTAGCCTGTGCGGACTGCACAGGCTAATCTGAGAGGACACTTTACGCACATGTTTTAAACCCCCTTTTCACAGAGCGCCGCTCAATTTTATATTTAAGTATTACCTTTATATAATTATGTTACTAACTACTCATAAAAACGAATTCAGTTGATTGACGCAAACCTATCGATATTAATGCGATATGTGATATACATCGTATTATATCTGACACGACTGCAAATTGGTTATCTTCAAAAGATACATGCGAATGGGTAGTAAGCTTGCCTCCACCGCATGGGGTGAATACAAATATTATTATTTTTTGGCGTAGCTGTGTTAAGCCAGCTTTTCACCTTACCTGACCTTTGTAAGTGTCCAATAAAATTCAAATAAAATTTCCCGCGGCTAGATACGAATGAATACACTTCATTTATTCCATTGGCTGATTTGAGTATACCACCAGAACATTGGAAACATATCCGCGTGTTTGTAACACTGTTTTACTGCATGAAACAATTTTATCTCTAATGAAAAGGCTTAATAGATAGAACAGTTTTACACTCAATTCTCGACATCAATACAGTTTGTGCGTGCACCTTTTATTTTCAGAGGATTGTCAGCGCAAAAGCGTTTATACTTAAAGGCTATGTTCTCACATTGAGTACTTACTTCCATATTCCTGTCAACATGTTAACATGTAAAGTATCAGTGGAAGCGAGGCCTCACTTTAATGCATTGCATTTCAACCCGCGAGGTATCGGGTAAGTTCGCGGTCAGTGTGTGTGTGTATTTCAGAGTTTATTTACAGGTCCTACTGGCCTCTTCACGAGGTTATAGTAGCCCGACCTGCCCCTGTGACCTTTCAGGGGAGAAAGATTAATTTAGAGCCAAAGTAGGTCAAATTTACCCCGGCTTCCCGGGTATTCGCCAAAGAAATAATTTAGATCCAAATAGACCAGTGCACGGTGGCCAATGAGACCTTAATGTGCACTGGTAGTTAGACAATCTCAAAAGACAAATTCATGTCTGAACGCAGCACCGCTGCAGCACACAGCTCCGCCTTTATGGCCCACTTGTTGTCATCAGCCGTCGTCTTCATCCCCGAGACGGTTTCCCCAGCGCGTTGAGCGCACTAGGTACCGCCGCCCCGGGGTCCCTCTTTAAAGCCACCTCGCGGCCAGTGTGTGAATGTCAGAGTTTATATACAGGTCATCACCGGAGTTCGCGGCCAGTAAAATAATCGTTATATAATAAAGACGCTATCCGTGAACTAGGTGACCTGGAATTTCTTTAGACCAGAAATATGTTAAATGAAGATATTCAGCAATATAATTATGGTATGTCAATAATATATTCTTAATGTGTTTTCAACAATACAATGATACATATTATTTTTGATTAATTTAACAATAATTATTCCACCATATTGACTAATGTATTAAGCATGAGCGCGATGTTTCTCGATACTGTTAATAATCGAATCAAATAGCAATGCCCGACAAACCACTCAAACAGATTAGTTCGAAGAACGCGCCTATAAATACGGATACTTCGCGTGTGGCCGGTTGACTCATATGTTTTAATTTCACTTCCATTCTTCTTTTGGTTTTCTGTTTTGTATCTATAGGTTTATAACCAGCAATATGTGATAATGTAAAATAAGCCGCGAAAACTCCGCGTAACATCCCGTACTGCGTGTGATGCAGCTAAGAACTGCACAGAAAAAGACATTCGCTATCCTTGATCTCATTCATTGAACTATCACCGCCGTAAATCTTTTTAAAAAGATATTTCTTGTTCTAATTTATTAAGATACGGTTGTTCCCTTTTTATGAGGCTCGTTCAGGGTCCTAAATTTCATCATGCAGTTATGAGTTGGTTTTAATGCGGGAATCGCTTATTGCAGTTGGATCAACACACTGGAATGCAATAGAATTCGATTGCGGACAGCACTGTCAGCAAAACTGTGATCCAGTCTGTATTGCAGCACTTCGATCAAAGAAGAACGTTCTTATACTGAACTACCAGTTTTATTTATTATGCCTTAACATCGTGTTATCTCTGGTGAATGGTGTTGTTGAAGTTTGCTCTGCATCTATTGTGATTATCTTGTTTCTTGTTTTTCGGAACACCTTATCTTAACAGGGGCCGTACATAAAGTACGTCACGCTAAAGGGAGTGTAAGAAAGTGTGACAGTTTGGGGCAGGGCGGAGCGAGGGGTGGGGGTCAGGGGGTCAAGGGGAAATTCAACCGTTAGCCTCTTTGGACTGCGCATGCCAATCTGGGAAGACTCATATGAAAAATATGACATAAGCGACCGTATCGGTATATTCCTTTGACGCCCTTGTTGTGTTGTGTGTTTGTAGACGGAGAATCATTTATGTGAGCCCATAACCAGTGGCATTGCTCTGCAATGACCGTTCGATGAACTGTTATCGTTTACTACAGGGTACTAATGTGTGTTATGACAACCGAGAAACACCTCTGGAAATAATGCACAAGCTTCTCAGAGAAGAAATTTTCGGCATTTATGGATTTTGTGTTGTTGTTTAAAGAAAGTCTCTTCTAAACACAAATCCAGTCTAGGAGAGATCCCCGGTCTTCCCAGAGCGCCCTGTGCAGACTCCACATGCTAATCTGGGACATGCTTTCATAAGGCACATGCATTTCCCTCGGTTTTCACAGAGCGCGGCTTATTATAGTAGTAATTGATGCCGTGTTTCTTCAAAAGTACAAGAACATTACTAACTCTATTTTATTCATGTATTCTATGAATACACATAATTATATGCCCTTTCATTTATTCAGCATACATTGGTCGTTGTAATATGACCGAAACGTATTGAAGCAAACTCCATACATTAGCAATGCCGGTGGTTTTATTATATAGCCGAGTTCTTGGAAAACAAGGTTTAATGTATGTGCTTCAAGTGTCTTCACATGTAAGCCTGTGCAGTCTTCACAGGCTAATCAAGAACGACACTCTCCCGCGTAGAATGGATTTTTGTTTAGAAGAAACTGCCTTTAAAAGAAATTCCTTGATAACAAAAAATTTCGTCCCTGATTAGCCTGCATGGACTGCACAGGCTTATCTGGGACGACATTTTACGCACATGCATTTAGTCCCGTTTTAAGCTAGCATTATTTTAAAAGTTGCGGAAACGTTAATCATTGAGCGAATGAGGTGTAATGTATATGAGAACATAATCATTTTCTACAAACGAGAGATATTGAGAATTATAATTATTTTATTTTGGCGTAATATTTTTAACCATAAGATTAAAGGTTTAATCAGTAATTATGAAATAGTTGCAAAACAATATGTTATGTTTCCTTTTTTATTAACGAGCAATAAAATAAAATAAAAAATCTTACGAAAATGTATTCCCGGTGACACTTTAAACAGGCGATTAAAAATGAGCGTAGTTGTTAAATCGTTGTAAATGAATTTATGAAATGTACCTCTAGACGGATGCAAACTTTCAATGTCTAGACTCTAGAAAAGTAAAATTATCACTGAAATGGGCTCTTTTGTAGAATTGAATTCGAATGGCTCACGTGGCACGATCGAAAAACAATTATATACACCTTTATTTTATTTATTTATATAGTATTGTTACTAAACACAAAAGAGGGAATTTAATCTACTTTAATAACTGCATATGTTTATGGGGAAAACGGTTGATATGACCCCTTAAGCTTGTTTGATGTATATAAAAAATATATGAATAATTAAATAACTTTTACGTGACTTACTCCTGAGTTCGCGGTGACAGCTATATCATTAAGAATCATTGAGATTTCAACTCAAGTATTACCAAAATTGAAATTAAATATTATTCAACATGTTTCCGACGTTCTGAATGTGTTGTATCAGTTACTTTAGATATGCATGTATATATCAATATGCAACGAATTATCACGTTCGTTCATCAGTATGAATATGTATAGTGTTACCAAAAATCTTCAAAAAATTAATGCGAACTTTATTGTGAACCGTGCGCACACACCTGTAAGTTGTGTATCTTCAAGAAGAAACACACATCAAGTAGTTTGCATTTCTCTCAGAACATATCGATAATTACTTATCCATAACAATTGCTTATTAATTAAGCGATATGGGTGTTTTCTTGTCAATAGTGCACATAACTTGTTTCGGTGCCAAATGGAAACAGTTTCTGAATGTGGAGTAATGTGTGTGCGTTGGTGTGGGTACAACTTTACAACATACTGGAATGCAAATGAAATTCGTTTGTGGCATTTCCAACGATTCGTGCTAATTCATAAATTTTGGTTAATCTAACAAAAACTCAATTGTAAAGACGATTATACAAAAATCGAACTGAGGTCATAGTTCACATGTTAGCTTTAATGATGCATCGTTATAATTGGTACCACAATAAATATACTTGAATGCAATTTATCAGACAGACACGAAAGTGTTGCATGTTTCCATTATGCACATACTCTACATCTCTCGGCTAATACCTTGATCAGTAGAACGAGTTATATATATATATATATATATATATATATATATATATATATATATATATATATATATATATATATATATATATATATATATATTTATATATAAAATAAAACGCTTTTATTAAATTTGCCGTAGCTTTCGACCTCTCGGTCTTCTTCAGCGGCGTTTATTTGTGAATAAGCATATCATCTTTAGCGGAAGTGACGTTATATTATCGCACGTTACATTGCGCGCCAATTTTAGTCTTTTGTGTTTAGTCCATATGGTTTGAACGTCCTCAGTTTGCGTTTCCAAAGTTGTTCAATGGTAAATTTAACGGCAAATTAAATAAAAGCGTTTTATTTTATATAAACGGCTAAAAGCGACTTTATTATATATATATATATATATATATATATATATATATATATATATATATATATATATATATATATATATGAATGACATCTTGTATCGAAGTTATTTTCATGCGGTGATTATAAACAAGTTTGTTGACGCAAACCCACCGATATTTATCTGAAATGTAAGGTATAAGGTACATATTACCTGATACGACAGATAATTGATGATCTTCAAGAGATAAATGCGAATCAGGTAGTTGGCTTTGCCTCCAAAGCGTAGTGCAAATTATATAATTTGTTTATTAGTTTATCTTAGCTAGATCGAATGCATCGTACACGGTTCTAACTTTCAATATTAAGTAATTTGAATCACTTTTTTTATTGGCGTGGGTATAACACGTTGGAATGCAGGTAGATTTTGATTGCGGTCAGCACTGTCAGCTAACCGTTCATAAAGCTCGTATTTTAGCGCTTCGATCGAATTTTTTTTTCAGATAAGTTAATTTTTCGTTATAATATGATTACTTATCATTCAAAATGATGTTTTTACTTATTAATATCATAGCCACACGCTAACCACCTGTGGTTTAATCTACAGTTATTTAGCATGTTATTATATCAGATGAATGTTGATGTAGTAGTTTGCACTTCGGTTTTTGGTTATCGTCCTGTGCCTTGTTTTTTCTTCTTCTGCTAAACGCCTTGTTTTAACACTGAGTCCCATTGAAAAATGTGGCGCATTTGCAAAGGGAGCTTCAAGAAAAGTAAATCAATCTTGGTAAGAATTAAGGGGTTTCTGTATTCCTGACTACACATTCAACTATTAACAAATAGTGATTATATAGCGATATGAGAATACTGTATTCCTACTCCTATCTGTATCCCAAGTACATGAAATAATGTGTGAGTTCTCAGTCTAAGGCAAAATGGCGTTGATCCACGACTAAACTAGTGCCATCATTCCTGACTTTGTGTTCTTTGTTTTGATTCACCTCTTGGACGTTAATAGCTTATTACGTACAGTACGTCTATTTAAGTGCTACGTTTTGATTTACTTTTTGGACGTTAATAGCTTGTAAAGTACGGTATGTCTATAACGCTGTATTCGCTGTTTAAATGTACATAAATAATGCATATTTCTTTAAGTATGAAATATTCCTCAGAACAAAACGATATTCAATTAATCTTCTCAATGTATTTAATGCAGCAAGATTTATTTCGTTTTAAATACTTGAATGTTCCCTGACGTCTTCCGACGAAGAACTCAATTGTTTCCATAGCAGCACTTCAAAACGCATTAACATATGATTACATAATAAGAACATTTAAATGTTCCAAACATCTGATTATTCTTCAAACCAGCATTAGTCATGAAAAGGTTACACCCTACCTGCAAGCTGGCTATCTGTGTGCTATATAAATAACTGCACGCCGTTCTATTTGAAGCCAGCACAGGGAAAGTCGACTCAAGGAAAACGTGTTCTTGGCAAGATTCTTTTCTGGAATTTCAATAACAAGTATTTTCAGAACGTATCCGTCGGAACTAGAGCCACATGGTAGAAGCACATCTTGAATATACGCATTTACAGAATTTCAGTCATATCTGTGAAAGAAATACACAAACATTAAATTATTCTTGTAAACTTTATGTGAGCGTCTGAGAACGAAAACATTTTGCAGCTGATCAATTTTTGCGATTGCATGTTGGTTTGATATATATTCAGCACGGTTGTCTACCATGGTCCCAGTCACAAGGCAATCTTATCTGTTTATTTATATACGACTGTAACGAAAGGAATTAAGCAAACAATGAAAATCCAGAAACTTTATCAGGAGAGAATTTCTTGTCCGCATGTTCTATAGCGTAAAACCAAATAAAAACAGAAAATGGCTGAAAATGGGACCATCGCCTTTAAACGGTAAATACAAAGCAAGGCGGTTTAAACCGGTTTGAAGACTAACGTGAAATTTAAATAGTTGAGTGCTTCATAATAAAATATAGAATTATTTATCAGAAACATATGAGCCGTGCTCTATGAAAAGGGTTTTTTAATGCGTGTGCGAAAAGTGTCGTCCCAGATTAGCCTGTGCAGTCAGCACAGGCTAATCAGGGACGACACTTTCCACTTTTAATTATATTTTTCAAGACAGTCTCTTATTAGCAAAATTCCAGTTTAGGCGGAAAGTGTCATTCCTGATTAGCCTGTGCGGACTGCACAGGCTAATCTGGGACGACACTTTACGCACATGCGTTAAACCCCTTTTTCACAGAGCACGGCTCGTATCTTATCGGCAGAGACCAACAAAATGCTGAATACATATTGCTAGGTAATTAACGTAATGTGAGTCTGAATAATCCTGGATCTCTAATTGAACAATGGAAAACTTCGCAGATTACCTTTAACATTATATGAAATGCCTTGAAACTGGCTCATACTACGTGCCCTCTTTAAAGGTTAACGCCAAGATTGCAATCCTGGTCAAAATGTTAAACATTATATTGGAGATCTTATAAGATCTTTACGGGTGTTATAAGAGCATGAAGCTTGACCATCGTGACAATTGTGTAAACTGTGCAATACATTTCTACACATGCGATGCATACATAAATGAACCATCTTTTTAAAGGGGCCGTCCAACAGATTTTGGCATGTAATGAAGCTTGTCATTAATGCTTTAAATACTTTATATTGATAAATTTTAACATTTGAACTAAAAATCTCCTGTAAAAAAACAAGAATACAATTTTTTTAAAAAGGAAAAGAAAGTAAATCTCAACAGGGCTCGAACCACTGACCCCTGGATTCCTGGAGTAAAAAGCCTCCCGCTTAGACCACTCGACCATCCACGCTCATGTTTTTTGAGCGGATGTATTTCATAGCTATATAAGCAATCCTCGTAGTTTCCCAAAATATCGTTTCGCGTCGATACGACGCTTTATCTGTTGGACGGCCCCTTTAAAACGATTTTTTAACGGAACAAAGTGCGGACCATGTTATCTGTTAATATTTTACATCTCAATGACCGCTTCCGATTGTATGCAAGAAACAAGTAAGATTCTCTGACGATCTGTTTCGATCAAGAGAATAAATGAAGTCGATAGTACAACATGGACTTCATTTGGCCCCAGTCTATGCTCTCATCGTATCATCGATTAAATCGTGAAAATATCACAACCACAATCGTCTCGTGTCGTAACGGAGCACATGGATTCCTTATAACCTTATGGTATTTTGGATCGAAATCCAATCAAACACCCCCATAGCACCGTCTGTAATCGTATGTGAACCGGAGATCTGACCGTGTCAGTTTATGATATTTGCATTTGTCAAATTGTGAACATATTGTAATCGCGCACAAAGCAGCCGATCTTATCATGCGGTAATATATCATATCTCACCTTCTTCAAAAATGATCTAACCCGATTGGCCTAGAGCGTTTACGTGCCCATGGAGTATTTTCCATACATCCCGAGTAATTTCCATACCCACCGAGTAATCGAGAAGTTGGTTGAGATATAATTGTTACGCCGTAAGTAACTGAAGGTGTATGTGATATACAGCCTCCGTAATTTAATACCATACTCGAGCTTCACGCTCGTACTGTATGTAATTACTGAGGGGGTATATCCCATACACCGTCAGTTACTAACGGTGTAACTAATAATACCTTACTTAAGCCAGAAATCTCAGAAAAAGACCACGATATGTTACATGTGGCCTATTGTTGCGTCCATGCAGGATCGCACGACAATGGGGAATCAGTGGCATTTACCAATAATGCTTTGCATTGACCATTCAAAGGCAGTAACGCCATCTAGATTTTTTTGTTTTAAGTGTTATACTGTGTGAATAACTAGGCTATCCCATGTATTTAGGCGCGTCCAGAAAAAAAACTGGGCTTTATGCATGTGCGTACAGTGTCGTCCATGAATGGCATAAGCAGTACGCACAGGCAAATAAGGGGCACAACTATCCGCTTTAATGGTATGTTCCGTTTAAAGGAGGTCTCTTCCAAACGAAAATTCAGTGCAAGCGGAAAATAATGTCCATGATTAGCTTGCGGAATGAACAAAATAATCTGGTATGACACTTAACGTCCATGCATTTAGTCCAGTTTTCCCAGAACGCGGATCGATTGACGAGTTTTTACGCACACGCATTAAGATCGCGGCTTATATAAAGGTAGTTTGTGTCCCGTCTTCTTCTTCTCACTTCGGAACCAACAGCGTCGTCTTTTCTCTTCCAGCGTGACCCCGAAACGGAGAACCAGGCGATGGACTGGATCGAGGCCATCACGGGAGCCAAGCTGGACCGCAGCCTCGAGTGGCCGGATCAGATCAAGGACGGCATCACACTCTGCAAGTACGTGCACGCTAACACGGCATACAAGACACATTTACTTCTGAAAAAAATATATGAGCCGCGCTTAGGGAACACGGGGCTTAATGCAGGTGCATACAATTTTGTCCCAGATTAGCCTGTGCATTCCGCACAGGCTGATCTGGAACGACACTTTCCGCTTTTACGTATTTTTTGTTTAAAGGAAGTCTCTTAATACCGAAAATCAATTTTTGCGGGAAGGATCGTCTCTGACTAGCTTTTACGGAATGCACATGATAATCTCTGACAGCACTTAACGCACATACATTAAGTCCCGTTACCCATACTAAGGCTTATTTGAGTACGTAATAAGTTCAACTTCCGTTTCAGTCTGATGAACAAGCTGATGCCAGGCTGCATCAAGAAGATTGACACAAAGGGAGGCGGGTTCGCTCTCATGCAAAACATCGAACGCTTCAATAAGGCGGCCCTGGAGTACGGAGTTCCGGTACGCGAGGTGTTCCAGACGGTGGACCTTTGGGAGAAGAAGAACGTCCCCGCTGTCACATTGGCGATACATGCTCTGGGGCGTGTGGTGAGTGAATATGGTTCGGGATTTTACCCTTTACTGCTCATATACGTATTTTGAGCCACTTGTAGTCCATAAATCAATTTAAACAAAGGACCTTTTTTTATTACATTCACGTTTTTAAGGATTCAATTCCAACCTTAAGATAATGATGTGCAGCAAACAGCATAACACCTGTAACTTGCAGGCTATTATGTGATGGTTTTCATATAGACATTTTCACTTTGCTTCTTTGGATTGGAAGGGTTTAACAAAACTTGCCCAGATTTTCCAAAAAGTTCTTAAGTATTTTTTTCAAAGATGCTTTATTAAATATTATATTGTTTTCATATGTCAAATATCATTATTACTGGCATACTGATAGGCCATGCTAGAATTAATCAACGCAGGGCAATTGTAATGATTTCTTTTGTTTGATTATGATCATAATCAAAAGAAGAAATCAATACAATTGCCCTGCGTTTATTAATTCGAGCATATCCTTGTACTATGCCAGTATTAATGGCATTCGAATATTTACATACTTTTACTCTTTATGATATTTAAAGAATCTATATGACGTGTCCTATATGTTCTTTTATTTTGTATAATAAATCTCAATAATTATATCGGATGTGAACCCTCGTATAAGTTCAACTCTTCTAAAATAAATAACGATTTGTCAATAAGTACCATGTGTATAGTTATTGTGGCAACTGTGTTCCAAAGTTAACATCAAAAATTAAAATTGATGATTCAGGCGCAAACAAGAGATGACTATAAGGGACCTATCTTGGGCCCAAAAATGGCGGAAAAACAGGAATGTAACTTTACACCGGAACAGCTAGCCGAGGCAAAGAATACCGTGAACACCGCCATGTATGGTTCTAACACAGGCGCCAATCAGGCCGGTATGTCGTTCGGGAAACAGCGATTGATGTAAACTTCCGGCTAAAGAAATTTAGAGAATTTTAAATTTTAAGAAATACTCATAATAAAATGTGTTTTCATGATTATATGTAGCAGTGTTGTTTTGTTTTCTGAGTCGAATGTTTGCTCTGTCCAACAACATATTTGCTGACTATAAATTCGAAACGTTTGTTGGTAACGTAACATGCACATATTAAAATGTTTTAAGATAAAATGTAGCGAATTCGTATTTAAACAATCCACTAATGCAGGTTATTAAAAACGTCAACACATGTTGTGCACTGTAAAACATATGTGTGTGTGTGTGTGGATTTATACTGTGAATATTATATTAAGTTTACTTTGTTCAGTTTTATGAAATATATGTTTTGGTTCCATTTCATAACTGCCTTGTTTTAATAGTTAGATATGTATATCATGTTATGTATTATTTAATAAAATATATTATTCGTAATAAAATGTAGATAGCTATCGCGTAGTTTTCCTGTTTATTTCAGAATTAATGTATTTAATTTAGACGTTATACAATATCGAAACACTAAATCCCGACAACAATCATTAAGAGTACCTTCCAGTTAATTATGATCAAAATGAAAAATGAAATAAATGCACTCAATAAACACATGAAAAAATCGTGTCAACGCAAAATGTTTTCATGATTATTTATTTGACATTATATTGAATTTATTCTCATATGAAACGTACTGTGCACCATAACACAGTAGAGTATTTCTTGGGTGTCAGGTAATCAACGAGGAATAAGCATCTGCAGAGAAGTTGTCTAAATCATGGTGTAAATCTTAATATTTGCTTTTTAACTTAGCAGTGCGTTTATTTCAAGTCTGGAACTGATTATGACGAGCCAAACGAAAGCATGCAACGAATATGCAGAGTTGTGGTTTGTTTTTACGCGTTGTCGTGGTAACCGCTTTACAACAAACTTGAATTGAATTAACAATCCTGTCGGTCAACCATATTTCAGTTTTGAATAGGATCTTCCGGTTAAACTGATGAACAACAGGCGAATGCTCTCAAATACGTATAGTGTACACATAATGTATAACATGTAGTAATATATATATACCTAAATTATTATACCACTTAAAACATTTAATTGCTCAGCACATCTGATAAATCTTTAAATCAGCATTTGTATTGAAATGTATTATTTCTATAATGCAAAGCAGATACGCGTGTTTCTATAAACTCTTTACGTTATTCTATCGGGAGCCAAATCAAGAAAAGCCAACCTAAGGACAATGTTTTCGACAAATCCCTACATGAATTATAAGAATGTTGTGGCCGTATCCTTAAAAGCGTAGTACATAGTAATATTGAGGTCTAGCATGTCTCTGTCATTCGGAGTTCTTAGGATATTTTTGTTTAAGCTGAATATATTTTATTTAAAAAGAATAGTGTTCATTACATGAATACCTGGATGTAAATTTTTTAACTACCATATTATTATTAAGTTAATGGATAATAAGTGCATGTATATAAAGGACTATGATGCCTTGAATTGTATGTACAGTTACTTTTAAAAGATTTGAATTTCTGACACATTAGACTGTATGTGTAATTAACTAATTATATGTTTTACAGGTTTGACTTGCGTAAAAACATTTTTTTAAACTTGCAGAAATAAATTACATTTAAATTGAAACTAACATAAACTTAACCCAAAAAGCACACAGACAGTTGTTTAAAATACACGAAGAAATAAATAGCAATCGTGGCTTCATTTATTTTGCAACCCTCTCAGTTAAAATACAGTTGTTTTATAACGTTTGTATGTACACAGGTAGTGTAATTATAAACTGGAATTAAGAAACCTCAGAATGATAAAATAATAAAATAACCTTTCTAAGACCATGTAAACGCCGACGGTGAGAAACGATATCATGCAAGAACCGACAGCGTACTATACACAGCATGGAATCTTCGTTAACGAATGTTTCTTATGAACGTGGCTACATTAATTGGATTCGTTTCAATCAAGCTCATTCGTTTATCATGATATCGTGATTATGTGACGTAATACCGCTTACCTATGAGTGACAGGTGATAGACAAGACCCTACAGTATGTTTTCACCATGCCAACTGCGATCAGTCTGATAAGACCAACATGATAGCAACACAAAGTGAAAAACATATTGCTAAGATGGTGCGGAATTTGTTCATATAAATGATGAAAATTGCATAGAGTTCAGGAAAAACTTGACACAGACGACTTCAAAATGTTTTAATTTCTTGTTCGTTTAATTAGACTTCTAAATTGAAAATGCTCTGCTCTCTTGGTATTAACCATGACCAAAATTAAACATCAGGCATAAACTGATTGAATGGTTTAACTTGAAAGAAATAGTGTACACATGTTTGTATGTATGTAATGAGCAGTGCTAAACAGTTTGTTCCATGTAGGTTAATAGCTTAAATAAAATGTCAATACAAATGTAAATGGCCACATGTTGAATAAACAATGTAAACAGAAGTCTAAATGTCTAGCACAGTTGTTATAATAATGTCGTATTATGATACATAATGTACCGTTATCTAATTAAATGAATATAAAAGTAGTCTAATCAGATCAAAATGTTTTTGGAGTTTCGTTATTCCTCTACATTTGTACAATAAATATATTTTTACAACATTATAAGCATATCATTGTGACGTGATGAATTCAAGTTACAGTATAGCTTTAAGAGAATATGTTAAGACAAAATATGTTTTAATTGTTTATCTATGTTCGTATATGTATTTGACCGGTATCTGTTAAATCATAGCGCATGTCTTAGTAATCGTCATAATTATGTTACCACTTGCAGAGTAATTCAAATCAATTTCAATGACAACTGAACTTGAATTGTTCATATTTTAAAGTTTAGGAGGTCCTGCCGCGCATGAAACCGCATTATCTGAGGATCCGGAGTGTGTCTCAGCACTCCTAGATAACTAACCTACTTGACTCAGGAAAGTTTGCACAAAGTTTGAATTTTAGCTTCACTTGAATTTAATTTACGTTTCATGCAATAACTTATGTATTTCATGTTATTTTTTATGTATGATAAAATCAAACAAGTAAATTTTAAATTCACGACGTCAAGCATTAAGCTTTATGTTTGCAATAAAGTACCCCAATCTTAAGTTTGATCTGAACGCTACTGCCTTTTGAACTTTTAAACTTGATACAAATGGTTGTGCTTGTTTTTTTATAATGACAGACAGACAGACAGACAGTTTATTTCAATCCAATAAGGCATTTAAGCCCACGAGGACATATATACAATACACGTGTTGACGAACAGTGTAGACTAGAATACAAAATTTTAACAAAAGTTGTAGTTGTATGTTTCCAACATTTGGAGAAGATCGCTTTGAGAACAATATTTCAAAAAGCATACATGCAAGATAATTCTGGAACGTTTTCTAAGCATTTAACCAATCTATTTTAAGATATAATACAATATGTTTTTATCTTAGAGGTTTCTTCAATCCGATTACTGGATGATATTCTATTAACAATGTAGAAACATAGAAATTGGCTTTTAAAATGTAGCATACATTTATCCTAATTTGTTTCGTACTATCAAATATCATTATATAAGCATGGTAGTATGTTGTTTAAAGGAAGCATTTTCGGGCTGTATTCTAAACATATGCATCGATTTAACAAACAACGACATAACATACACATTTACATAAGTATGCCATATTACACCACTTTATCCTGCATTAAATGGTTTCTCTACATAGGCCTCTTCGGATATGTTTATAAATTTAGTTCAATTTTACTATTACGAAAAACAAGTAAAAGAAACCTTTGAATACAAAAATTATAATATAGTTTAATTATTAAACATATATGAGTTATATATCTATCACAGATGGTATTTTAACATCTATGGAATTAACATTAAGAGTGCCATAGATATATATGTCTTACCGAAACGAAAATGTAAGACTGATATCATAGGCAACTGCTATCACTAACATCTGTACTTAACAATTTATATCCACTTTTCATATATTTGTCTTACCGAAAGAAACATGTAAGACAAATATTGTGGAAACTAGACTTAAAATGACACATTATAATACATTAATTGTACGATCATGAACTACTAATAATACAAAGGGTATTAAGGCAACATGTCTTATCTCTTAATCGTAATAGAAAAATGCATGTAAATGTTATAATGTAATCGTATTTCACTACAATACATTACAGTTCTAAATAGCACGCTATCATAGTCTGGTATACTTAACAATTAAAACAATTAAAACGGCATAAAGGCCTCATATCATATTTATTATCCGTATGACAAAATGTATGTAACAGTAACCAACAATCATGTAAACATAGTTTGCGTATGGTTTCTGTAATATACCAAGGAACATACATAGTACATCAGACATATTAACAGTTTCAGCAGAAAAACATTGAAAACATGAAATATATACAATTCAAGTACAAAGAAACACATAGAAAGCATGTATTTACAGTATCACACGAAACACATTGTGCAACAATTTTACCATGTCAATTTCTATACATTACCTCATTTCTAATAATAAATGCTTTATGAATATAGGTTCCTAAGTTTCTAAGTATATTCTCATTTTCTGACTTTATAAGATCTACAAATTTAGCCATGCTAGGTCTAAACCAATATTTTCTGCCAATATAATATAATGCAATATCAGACGGTTGCATAGCCTAGACATTGACGCACAAACATGTGCCAGTAACTACATTTAACAAGGGACATTACGATATATATTGTGGAAAAGAAAAATCTTCAAAAATAATTCCCATTACAGGTTATTTTACAATATTTAATAAAATCCGTTCAGCATGAACAATTGTCGATAAACGCCGACTAATGAGATACTGCCTGATGGTTGCTATAAATTAAATGAAATATAAATTGACGTATTAAACAGATTAAAATAAAAATTTAAGAAATTAAGTATGAGATTAATAAATATGAATGTTTGTTACTAGAGAGTCATCAAGTACCTGAACAACATCGGTAAACATTTAATAGTATACTTCATTTTATTATACTTGTTTAATAAATAATTGCAGCTTACACATTCGGTCGCGTATTGATGCCACTGTAGAGAAGTTAATAGATTCTTTGAAGCTGACGAAAAAACTTTTAGCTTACCGCATAAAATAGAATGCATCATAAGGGACAGCGAATTGAATATAATAATGATCATTCAATTCACCAAATATTAACATCATGCTATTGTTTGTGATTGTTTTTTCAACCAAACAACATTAATGTGTAATGTAATGTAAACGTCACTCATTCGACTGTTAATTAGTTATCTTTAAAGTATAAACAGATGCGCTTTGACGTCAGAGCAGGGTTCAAATCTCAATATTTTATCAATAATTTAGTGATAGGATTTTGACGAGTTAATTGCGCGGATAATGTGTATTATAGTTCTAACTAATACGTATACATTGATGGATTGGTGTAATCATTGGATTGCTTATTGAGGTTTGTGCAACATATTGGACTGCTATCGTAACATACCTCTGAATAAGATAACCAGACAATTTTCTGGAATAGTGGACTTTTCACACATCTCTCTGACTTTTATTCCGAATTACTACAATTTTCACAAAATTATTGTTACCAACTTCTTCATGTGGTAACCAGATTGTGCATGAAAATTAGACATTTTTTAATTTCACTTATTTTTGTTATATATTTAGCGACCAAATTCAGATTAGGTCTGGATCTGAATAAATACAACTTGTTTTATTATCATTTAGCGACAAACCAAAATTATAAAACTTTTTTTTCGAAAATCTAATATTCTAGAAAACTAGCGAAGTATCTTGTTTTTGTGTGAAAAGTATTAAATAAAATTTATCTTGTGCATTACTGGGCATTAAATTAACCTTTTTGTGATAAGTACCATATCATACTTTTACGAAACAAGCTAAACATTTTCGCGAAAGTTTTAAAAGTTTTCTCAAAAAGGTGAAACACATTCTAAAGCATCAAAATAAAATTGTTGGGAAATAAACTATATTAATGACGGTCATGTAGCCATTAGATCATCCTGAAAAATTTTTAATTTGTTTTTGGTAAGATTTTTTTTTTAAACATTCAAAATGCAGTCATATAAAAAGAATGTCCAAACCTACAATAGCTGACGAGATATGGAGTTTACAACTTTGTGTTAAGGTCATTGTATATATATAGGCGGATTATTAAGTTGAATTTAAAACAATGAATAATAAATACATAAATAAAATAAATTAAAAATTAAAACACAAGTTTAGGCTCCGCGAAAATCAAGCAAACTATCATGTAGCCTTTTTGCGCTAAAAAACGAAAGTTTCACGAAAAAAATAAGAACATATAAAGCATTAGTAGTAGCAAAAAAAAGTATTTTTCGTTTAAAGGAAGTTCCTTTTTACCGAAAATCTGGTTTAAGCGGAAAGTGTCGTCCCTAATTAGTCTGTGCAGACCTCACAGGCTAATCTGGGACGACACTTTACGCACATGCATTTTGTCCAGTTTTCTCAGAACAAGGCACATATCATGCTTTGGCGACGTAATATCGCGTTACCTGTGAGTGACGGGTAATAGGCAATACCTCAATGAATGCTTTCCTCATGCCGACACTAACGTGTGACTGACGGGTGATAATCAGTACATTGAAGTATGTTTCTCCTCTGCCAGGAACGATAAGCTTGATAACAATCTAAGAATCGGTTGATATTTACACTTAATAAACTAAAACATAGCATGATTTTATGATATTAAAGGAGAAATTTGTATTGTTTTTTTTCTCACAACTTTGTATAGAACGGTCGAGTAGTCATTTATAATAAGTTAAACCAAATGTTTTCATATACATAACGTTTCACTTTCGCAATAGATGTACTTAAAATTAAATTGTTGAACTCGTTAGAATTAATACACGGTTACAATTTAATTATTCGATTACAACATGATGCAAGAAGAAATTATTTAACGATACAACAAAACATTACAAATTACTCTTTATGAAAGACGTTTTATTTTGTTTTCCGTAATATATTAACATGTATGCAGATTAATATGTATGAGTTAAGCATCATCCCCTGCTCAATCCGCCGTGTTGATTAGTCATGATTCCAGTAAACTTTATTTTAAGATTCTGAGAAAAGGGAATCTTAAAACCGTATCAATATTCAGGTTCATGTTTGTCTGAATGGCTTTTAGTTCTTTTGTTGGGACGCATTTACTTCGCAATCCATTGATTGATATAACAATGCAGTGATTTGAAGACCTATGTTAGCTAGCTACAGCCGCGATATTCTCATATTAAGAAGTAATTGGATGTACCGTAATAAAATGATCGTGATATTTCTCCGAAACATATGCACTCGCCCTTTATTTCAGCAACCAACAACAAGTTAATTGGCGATAGGGATTTTTTTGCGTGGTATTGCCAGTAGATTATTGCGCAATCATCCCTAACACTCTATGAACATACCTAGTGGGACAATGACAAAATTGCATGCGGATTTTTCAATTGTTATATTGCGTGCTACTTTTTCTGGTTTCAGAATAAAGAAATCTGCAGTAATGGATGTATTAATACTTGCGAATGATTGCATTGTACTGTGCAACGCACGTTTCTTATGGACACTGTTACTAAAAGCTGTATATAAAGACCCATACAGAGCAACTTCATGTATCAATAATTATAGAATTGACTTTCTATTTTTATATCTGAAAGCTATACTATTAAAACCATGCTGATATTCTCATATAAATGCCACCAAATTATCGGATTGTCAGGAGACACCACAATGGTATCACAAACAAACACAAGTTGGTATTACATGCATGTGTTACCGTTGTCCAAACATGGCATGCATTCATTCACAATCTTTAACCTCATATTTTTTCCAGGCATACATTTTTTATTATTTACATTTTTTTTGTATGACGAGTTTCCAGTTCGACCAGTTAAAGTTATCTGTTGCCTTGTAATGTACAAATAGCCTGAATTAAGTATGATATATATTAACCGGGTAAGTATTTTAGTCATCTGTCATAATTAAAGATACACTAATAATATTTAGTTAACAAAAACGAGCGTGAAATTGGGTTAGAATTGGTAAACATCGTTGGGTGGGAACGGGCGTAAGCGTCAAATAAGTAAGGATCAAAGTGTTGAAAGCTAGTGATCTTACTCGTAACCTCAATCCAAGTAACTTACAGATGTACTCTTTCAATTTTCTTCGCGAACCGGAAATTGTGGGTCAGATGATGGACTGGATTGCGGCCAACTGAATAATTCATATCAACTCAAAATAGGTAAGTCATGCTTATTTAAATAATACATTCTCGAGTTTATTGTCATGTGAAATGCACTGTGCACCGTTACAAATAAGTTACTTGTTGCCTGGACATCCAATAATAAACTAGAGATAAACACCTGCTTGGAAGTCGTCAAGACCATTGTGTAAATCTCAATATTTGAGTCAGTTCCTAGGAAAACAACAGGACTTAACGCAGTTGCTTTAAGTATCGTTTCAGATAAGCCTGTGCAGGCCACACACGCTAATCAGGAACGACAATGTCCTCTTTAATGGCCATTTTTGTTCAAATGAAGTCTATGCTCAACAAACATCAAGCGTATGCGATAAGTGCCGTCCCTGATAAGCCTATGCGAGCTACACATGATAATTTTAGACGACACTTTAAGAAAATGCATATAACCTGGTTTGTCTCAAATCGAGGTTCAAATAAAGTAAATGATTTCTCGGTTTCAAGGAAGCACACGTCCGCTTCCGCGAATACACTCAAATACTTGTTGTTCATGTGGTAATATACATATATTTACCTAAATTATTACAAATTATTTAAAAACAAATTGAAATTCGGAATAAGAAGGATATTTTTGTCGAAGCTTTGGGCATTTTATTTTAGAATCATAGCTGCATTAGCATGAATTGTATGAATGCAAGCCTAGATGTAAAACTTAAAGTATTACTTAAACATTCGGTTAGTTGATAAGGAGTGCGTAAATATAGCAGCGTGATGATAAAGTACCACATGTGCAGTTAATGTTCAATGAATGAAACAACCGACAAATTAGACTGTATAATATAAATATTATAATATAACACGCAGTAATATATTGTATTAGGATTGAAACTTACATGCATTCGGCACACAACGAAGCTTACAGCTAGTTGTTAAAATTGCACGTACATACAAATTACCATCAGAGCTGCGTTTATTTGAAAAACCTCTCGGCACATGAACAGTGGTTTTATTACATTTGCCTGTACCTAATTTAGTTTTAAACTGTAACTAATAGACCTCATCATGCTAAAATAGCCTTTCGTAGCGCCCAGTAAACGCTGATTATGATTAACCATAGCATGCAAGAACCGACAGCGTGCAATCCCCAGTATATAATCTGCGTTAACTAATGTTTCTTCTGAACATGGTTACATTTATTGTATTCGATTCAATCAGTCTTATATTTTCATCACGATATCGCGATTACGTGACGTAACACCGCTTACCCGTGTCCGACGGATGATAAACAAAACCCTGCAGTATGTATTTTCCATGCCAACAACGATCAGTCTGATAAGTTTTGAAGACGCAGCAGATAAATTACTGAAACGTATTGCTATGAATGTGTGTAATTTTATCATGAAGGAAATAATACGTGCATATTGTTAGGAAAATAAATGACAAAAGTAGTTTTGTTTAACACATAAGACTACGGGATGTGTTCATTGTTTGCTCGTTTCCATAAATAGCTAATTCTAAAATGCTTTCCTCTCTTGGTATAGGCAATAACCAAAATTATACATTATGCATAAAATTATTGAATGGCTTAATTTGAATGAAATATTTTACAAATGTTTGCATGAATGAGTGGCGCAATTCTAAACATTTTTGTCCCATCTGGGTTAACAGCTAAGTCTCCATAATTGTTAAGATGGCACCATGGAGAATATACAATAAAAAAGACATACACATATCTAATACAGTACCAATATTGCTTGACCTAGTATTTAATACTTTTAAAGAACAAAGTAATTTTTGTGGAAGTATTTTACATTTAAAGTATGTCCTCCAAGTAAAACTGGTTATTAACAGTGCCTTTGTTTATGTTTAGGAATTGCAATGTTTACAAGTTCGTACGTTTAATGAAAAGTTTTACTGCTTTCTTTCATAAGCTGTACACACTTTTACCGAGCGTCTTGAAAGTTGAATTTAATTTTCGTTCCATTTAGTTATTTGTGTTTTGCATGGTCGATTTTCCAACTGTAATTTCCGAAAAGTATAATGTTAAATACACGAGTTCCGCCGTCAGCATTTACGTTTGCAATAAATAACACCAACCGTTAACTTGAACTGAACTCTTCTGCCTTTTGACGTTTAACTTGACTTGATACAAACGATTTTGGTTGCTTTTTATACTGTTATACCAGACGCTGATATTATAAATCGTAGACATCTAAGCACAAACATTTGTCAGTAAATACACTAAACAAGGGAAATTACTTCAACTATGGTGGTAAATAAACACCTTCCTAGTTTTTTCCCCCTAACAGGTTATTTAAAAATGTCGATTTGTCTTGAAAAACTGGTCGACAAATGTTCATTAATGAGTAACTTTCTGGTAGTTGTTAAATAACCAACGATACTTTGACATCATACACATAGACAACATGTGTAAAGCATTAAATAGCATTTATTACGTTGAATGCTTTTCTTAAATAAATCACTGCAGTTTCTTGTAAGCTGCAGGCATAATTTTCAGCTTACCATATAAAACATTATGCATTATACGTTACAGCAAACACTACCTGAAGAAGGTTGAATAAAAAAAACTATAATGAAACTTCAAAAACAGTATCGTCATGACATGTTAGTCACTAGTTTGTTACTAGTTTGGTTATACAACCTAACAAACATTAATGTGTAAGTTAATGTAGACCGCCAAATCACTTAACTGTTAATTGATTTTCATCAAAAGATCAACATTTATATGTACATAATTTGTGAGGACATATTGAGATTGCACCATGCTGTGACGTCAATATATAAACAGTGGTAATTATGAATTGTGGAGAGTGTATTGAAAGAGCATATAAATACATAAATTTGATCTGTCAGATGCATCCCCAGTTTCATCACGATATCACGATATCACGATTTGGTGATGTAATATCACTTACCTGTGACTAACGGTTGATAGGTAAGACCTTAACGAATGCTTTCCTCATACCAGCACTTCCATTTGAGGGGTGGGTGATATGAAAGACCTTAAAGATTGTTTTCTTGATACCAGAACTCACATGTGAGAGACTTAAGATAGCCAATGCCTGAAATATATTATCCCAATGCCAGCAACGATAAGCCTCATAATAATCTTAGACTCAGCTTATATTTACACTAAATAAGGCGATTTTATGATATCAAAGGAGAAGTTGTTTGTTTCATTTAAAGGATACTTACAACTGCGCAAGATTTGAGTAGTGTAAATTTTGTCATATAATATTTTACTACGTTTTCGTTTTCATGTAAACACATTTATTAATTTTCAAACGACACGTGGAATTAATGTTCTCCGGACCTCTGAAAGCCAAACGCGAGGAGGAGAAATTGTCCTACCTATTACTATGGCCAGGCGAAAAAGGAAGGGATATTCACTCCACGTGGGGTGACATATCTGAAGAAGATTCAAAGAAACTGGACACGTATTACACCAGATTTCAAGCTCACGTACAGCCAAAGCTGAATCCCATATTTGCGAGATACAAATTCTACAACGAAATACAGGGCGGCGATTCAATCGACGCATTCGTCACTCGACTACGGTTGACAGCAAGAGACTGCAACTTTCGCGACACGGACAACATGATTCGCGACCGTATTGTGTTTGGCACGAATTCATCGAAGATTCGTGAAAAGCTTATAAACATCGAAGCAGAAGTAACTCTCGACACAGCAATTCAGATTGCACAGTCTTTAGAGTACTCACAGAAGCAGCTTCGGACCATGACTGAACAGGACGTTCATCGTATCCATACAAGGAGAGCGGGAAGTAACGTGCAACCGCAGCGGCAACAGCTACAGCCAGATAGGCGTTCAGGACCAAACATCGCAAGGGTGAAGACGCGGGAACATTTCAAACAATCGTGTGACTTTTGTGGAAGAAAACATCCAAAGACTGCGAAATGCCCAGCGAAGGGAGTGACATGTCACTAATGTGGCAAAAACAATCATTTCGCAAAAGTGTGCCGGTCGAAAAAATGTGCAGAAACTGAGTGCAGAAACAAACAGCTTATGCTACGAAACAGACCTTGCAGGTTACAATATTGATTGCAACATTGATATGGTAAGCAAGCTTTCTTTTCATCCTGATCGTGCATTAGTTCAATTAAATGTTGGCCCCTCCCGTGTCCCGATTCAATTCAAAATAGACACAGGTAGTGCAGTCGTAGTTATACCGCTTAAACATTTTCGCACTTTAAATCTCAAAACCCCGTTGGAAGCGCCAGATAGCCGATTAACCTCATATTCTGGAAACACTCTTCCGTTGAAAGGGATGGTCAAACTGACATTGAGATACAAAGATAAGATTACCGAACAAATGTGCTACATTGTGGACGGTAATGCTTCCCCTCTACTGAGCCTCCAAGCTTCTGTTGACCTAGGTCTGATCACACTGACCTATGCTTTAGATAAATATCCCAGAAATGTCCCTTTAGACATGAAAGACTGAAAGAGTACAGTGACATTTTTCAAGGCGTAGGAACCATTCCAGGTGTTTGCAGATTACACATCAAGCCTTATGCCATACCTGTAATTAACCCCCCTAGACGTGTACCGGAAGCACTTAAGGATAAGTTACATAATGAGCTCCAACGCTTATAGCGTGATGGCATAATTGCTAAGGTCACCGAACCTACTGACTGGGTTAACTCCATTGTAGTGGTAAAGAAGCCCAAAACAGGCGATTTGAGATTTTGCCTAGACCCGAAAGCATTAAATGACGCCACACGACGACCACACTACCCAATGCCAACACTAGACGGCGTGACGTCAAAACTGACTGATGCTAAGTACTTTAGTACACTAGACATAACGCATGCATACTGGAGTATCCAGTTAGACGAAGAATCTTCATTGTTGACGACATTTAGCACCGTTTTTGGTCGTTACAGATGGTTGAGACTTCCTTTTGGAATTTCTGCGTCATCAGACCTGTTCCAAAATAAAATTGACGAAGTATTTCATAGACTGACGGGCATGAAAGCGCTTGTCGACGATCTGTTGGTAACAGGAAAGACAAGACAGGAACATGACACAAATTTGCTACGTTGTCTCGAGCGAGCACGAGCAAATGGAGAACGGTTTAACGCGGATAAATGCAAAATCGCAGTTCAAGAAGTCACATTCTTTGGTCATGTGATCAGCTCAAATGGACTGAAACTCGATCCTTCAAAAATAGAAGCGACCACAAAGCTAGGTATTCCATTAACAGGACGGAATTGGAAACCCTACTTGGCATGGTCAACTACCTGCAAATATTTGCACCAAACCTAGCTGAAGTGACGAGTCCAATGAGATCGTTACTTAAGAAAGACGTGGAATTGATCTGGAATCACGCACAGACGAACGCATTCAACAAAATGAAGCACGTTATTACACAGAGCCCTGTCTTAACATTTTTTGACCCCAAGAAACCAGTTACACTTGAATGTGACGGTAGACGTGTGACAGTACACTCAGATCACAAGCCATTATCAGCAATCATGAAAAAGTAACTTTCTGTTGCTCCACCCCGTCTGCAAAGAATGATGTTACAATTGCAGAAATACGACCTTGACGTACAACACGTTAGCGGGAAAGAATTTCCAATAAGTGATCTACTTTCCAGACAACCAGTCACAGATTCATTTGAATTAGAAGGCAATGACTTGCACGTACACACTGTTATGCAATCAATTAATGTGACTGACCGACGAATTCAACTTCTACGCGAAGCAACAATAAAATGACCCTCAGATGCTAACGCTAAAAGCCACTATCCTAGACGCATGGCCAGAAACAAGGCCACAGTGTAATAGGTCAGTTCTAGAATTCTGGAACCACAGGGATGAGCTATCCTGTGCTGATGACTTGATTTTAAGAGGTCAAAGAATAGTTATACCAGGACTGGTCAGACAGGAAATGATGCAATCAGTTCACAATAGCCACATGGGTATCGAGAAAACAATACTCAGAGCAAAAGGAGCATTGTTTTGGCCCGGCATGGCAAAACAATTAACAGACAATGTGCAAAACTGTAGTATTTGTCAGAAATACAGCCAGTCAAATAAAAAAGAACCACTGATCTCACATGAGGTACCACAGCGACCATGGCAATCTGTCTCTACTGACATATTCACGCTTAACAACAAAGACTACCTGATTACTGTCGACGCATACAGCAATAATTTCGAAATTGACTATCTACCTGACATGAAAAGTACAACAGTCGTACGAAAACTCAAATGTCACTTTGCTAGACATGGTATACCTGACAGACTTATGTCCGACAATGCTGGTCAATACACATCAGATACAATGAAAAACTTTGCAAATGAGTGGAATTTTACGCAAATATTTCCAGTCCACTACATCCACAGTCAAATAGCCTAGCAGAAAATGCCGTAAAAACAGCTAAGCGTTTGCTGCAAAAAAAACCCAACGAAAGCGGACAACATCCTTATTCGTGCATTCTTGAATACAGAAACACACCACTTAAGTCTGGCTACACCCCTGCACAACTGCTGATGGGCAGACGCACTAAATCTGTCATACCGATTACCCAAAAACATCTGCGTCTCCAAACAGTTAACACAAAACATATTCAATCTTTTAAACAGAGAGAGAAAGACAAATAAAAGCATTATTTTGATAGGTCAACAAAAACACTGCCAAAACTTGGAGTCAATGAATATGTTCGAATGCAGCATGGCAAAATATGGTTACCAGCCAAAGTCATTAAGGTTCACGGTGAATGATCTTACGAAGTACAAACGCGAAACGGCGGAATTTATCGTCGTAATCGTAGGATGTTAGGCAAAACCAATGAGAGCTTCCCGGAAATTACCGATTTTGAGCCTAACATCTTAGCACAGACTTTTCCACAAGTAACACCAAATAACACTCCCCACAGAAACAACTTTGATCAAGAGATTAACAGAACTTAATTATGCTTTGTATAAATTTTCTTCTTTAAAGAGAGGAGGATGTAATATATGTCGAACACGTGTCTGCATGTTTATCTCTATGCGCATGCCCACTGACCGCTACCCGGCACTAGCCACATGTTATCTGCCAGTTGTAAAATAAACGCCTAAGAAACAGCACGCGTGTGTTGACTTGATTGTCTATAGTTGCCTTATCACATTTGTGATACTACTAAGACAAACATACCAACTATAATTAGTTATAATAAAACAACATAACATAGCATATTTTGCTAATTCAGATTATAATATACCCTATCTCAATATACTGTTTATCGAATACTGTTGTTGGTACATCAGGAACATCTGAGATTAGTAAGTCGTAAAATAGGTTCGGGGTACACACTCGATAACGCTGTCTGCATATGAAAACCCATGAAACATTATTCAAAGAACATAAAGTTACATATACGCATACTTTTTAATCTATTTCAATTTTATTTTCATTCTGATGTGCATAGCGTTTAATCTCTAAAGTCATTGGCCATATATTGGCTTTTTTCCGGCTTATTATAGTGGAGAAAATCACAATATGCCTTTTGAGTATAATGCGTCGTGAGCAAAACACATGGGGCTACCCATAGACCTTCAAAACGCCTTCCCAATGATTGTCTGACTTGAAATATGTAACATCTGAAATATGATCGAACATAAAGCGACAGGTGATCTCAAGTCGCCGTATTTAAGAACTCCACTCTGGTCATCATAACCCTTCGAAAAACAAGTCAATGGCTATAAGTTAAGAAGTTATAATTGACAATACGATGGCGACAATGTGACAACGCGATAGTACGATGGCGACAATGCGATGGTACGATGTTATAATTTGCTGAAATCTGGCTGAATATATTCATTCAAGGCTTGGGGCTTCATCAGATGAAAAATGCGTGTTATCTATTCAAATACACATAAAGAGGAGGCGTGGATTGGGTTTTGAAAATAAATGTTTACATTTTGCATATATCATTACCAAAAAGAACGAAAAGAAACAAACATTTACACGCGTGCATTGTCGGAGATGTTTGCAAAGCTGTCAACTTGAAGTCAAGTATAATAGATCCAAATTTAGTTCACATTTATGAAAGTCTACCCATAATTGGAACTATAGGCAGAAAATATTATTATAGATGTTTAGATTGCCAACCGGACGTATATTTTTACATGTATGAATCAATTGCTTTACAATGATTTTAAAACAATAAAAAAAGATACAAATAAGCTGGAAATTGACTTAGCTTCATAACGGATACAATTATAAAACCTCAAAGTGCAATGAAAATGATCTACAATGCATCAGAATGGGCATACATCAACTGTAATAGTGAACTTTTAAGTTTATAAATGAACTGTTCTCATGTCATATATCGACATCTTTGTACAACACCATGTCATATCATTTTTTCATCAACATGTTGAATGTAAAGTCGAATTTTTCCACCAATACAAATTTTTTTAAGAAACGCTGGCGGATATTTTACTCGGGGACATTGGTTAATATAATTATTGGTGCTAAAACATTTTCACTGGCATACCTTTAAAGAAATTTGTAAATAAAGTGCTAAATATGGGACAAATCCCTGCATCGTCGACTTTAAATAGCCATATTTCAATAAATCTCGAATATTAATAACCAGGATTTTTCTAACATACACGGTAATACCTCCTTTGCATACACCAAAATATATTTTAATTAAATAATGCCTTTTAACAATTATGAACTGGATTTACTTACCCTACCGAAATTCATCGAAATCTATCGGCAAATTCTCCTAGCATATCCAACTTCTCACAGCATATCGGGTTTTAAGGGGTGATCTTACGAACGCTTACGTTAAAATACGGTTCCTCTTGTTTTTTCTAACCTGTATCGACCCAGTGTTTTCTTTAGCTCTGGACGTCAATGATTGCTTTCCAAACTATGTTTATTTTGCTAATCCACGTTGTTGTGTAGTTGTTCTCTTTTCTTTTCACGACAGTGGGTACAATTATTTGTATGACATTCGAAACTATGTTGATTGCGCAAAGTCATACATTTTCATTTTGATCAATATATATAATAAAATAAAATAACGTACGTACACAAGCACGGCCTCAGCAATTTATCAAAGTATAACACACATTGAAAAACATTAGTAATACTCGTGATATACAAAAATTATTTGAAGCACGGCTTGGGCAATTTATAAAAGTATAACACACATTGAAAACAATTTGTTATTATCGTGATATGTGTATGATATTGGAAACTATGTTGATTGCGCAAATTTACATATTTTGATCAATATATATAACTAAATAAAATCACGTGCGGGCACCAGCACGGCCTGAGCGATTTATAAAAGTATAATCACACGCATGGAAAAACATTAGTTATAATCGTGATATATAAAAACTGTGCTGATTAAGTGGTATGTATAATATTTTTATTATAAAGATATGAATTCAATATTGTTTGGTTACCATTGACCACTCAATAAGGCTTGTACAACGTGCTATATACGGTTATTAATATTTTTTCGTTTTTGCTTTTATAAGAATTTCAGCCGTAAACAAGATGTTCGTAATTTGTACTGATTGTCCGTATGTAAAAACTGTTATGAAATTGATACGCATGTATAGGCTAATTGAGGCAACTTATTATCAAACTATGCACACTGAGCAGGACATCATAGATAGTTTTTGTGCATGTGCACGTGAATAGTTTATGTTAATTGACTCAAATTAGTACAGAATTATGTACACGGAGCTTAAATCATCGATAGATGCGTACCTGAATAGTTTTGAAAGAATGCTTATTAATATTATTATTAATAATCAATTTAATACAACACAACTTAGAAATACTGTACTAAACGATGTTATTGTATTTTATGCTGTATATGTTACTTAACATTTAACCTGTTCGTTTATGTAAACATACAATATTATTGTGTTTAGGTCAGAAAGAAACAGTAACTTTTGTTTTTCGTAATTGTTTTCATGTTAATGGTATTTTTATTAGGTTCTACAAATAAAAGATGCATACATTATTCAGATATTTTATTATAGGCGGTGATTTTAATACTGTCTTAACAGGACTTGACAAGAAAAACGGTAATTTCAATACCCATAAGATCTGCAGAAAATATCTTATAGATGTAATGGCCACCAATGAACTCAGTGACATCAGGAGGATAAAACATCCAGACAAAAAATAATTCACATGGCACTCTAATTGTAATATATATTCTGCAGACTTTACTTTTTCTTGATATCAAATAACTTATGTAATCTTATATCAATATGTAACATTAAACCTGGATATAAAAGGGACCACTCTCTTGTACAGTTAAACATAGATAATTTACTCTAATGGAAAAGGACGTGGATACTTTAAAATTAATAACGCCATTCTACTAGATGTTGAATATCAAAACAAAATAAAACAAAGTATTAATGGCATAACGAATTTGAATAAAGAATGTAATCCAAACACAATGTGGGAACTATTTTAGAGTAAAATTTGTAATGAAACAATAAAATACTGTTCAATAAAAATAAAATATCTAAAAAGGAAGAAGAGGTCTTAATTACAGAAATTCTCTATTATCTGCGATTCCCAAAGAATGTTAAACATTATTGCTTACACAAGGGATTAACACTTTAACAATTTCGGAAGGAACTTTTGGTAATTTGATATAGAATACCAAAAAAATAAATAAAACACGTTATAACATACAACAAAAAACACAAACTACAATTGTTAACTGTACTGAAATGAAATGGAACAAACAATTGAATCTTAAAGGAAATACAGACTGGAGAAATATATATAAAAATTGCATTTAAGTCAACAATTAATACATATCTGCGCAATTTTCAATATAAGTTTCTATCTAGAATAGTACCAACAAATATATTTTTAACCAAATGTGGACTGAAAGCGTGAAGCTTGTGTGAATTTTGCCAATCAAATATTGAAACAATTGACCATTTAATTTTGGAATGCACTTACGTTCAAGAATTATGGACAAAACTGCGACACTTTCTGAAAGATGTGAACATTGAAATGAAATTAAGCAAAGAAATGGCCTTCCTTAGTTTTATCGACAAAAAAGTACACCATCATGTTCTTAATTTTATACTAATTTAAATGAAAACGTTTATATATAACATGAAAATAAAAAAATGCATCCCAAATTTCTATATTTTTCTTAATTATCTCAAGATAAAAATACAGACAGATGCAGAAATCGCTCTCATTAAAAACAAATATGAAACAAATAATAATAAATGGATCCACTTCATACAATATTTTTTCAACCAACAGAACTTCTCTTTAGTACATATTAATTGTTATATAAGTGCCCACGCTGTCAACCATTAGAACATGTTTATGTTTATGTCAAGCGCAAAGTACTAGCAATTTCATAATCGATAAATATTTTACTATGTATTGTATATGCTTATAAGTTGCTGGATATTTCTCTTGAACCATTTAAACAAAAATATGTATTGTTTGTATGTATGCAAGTGCATGCGTGCGCGTGTGCGGGTGCGCGTGTGTGTGTGGGTGTGTGTGCGTGTGTGTGCGTGTGTGTGCGTGTGTGTGTGACAGCGAGTGTGACTCCGACTGAGTGCATGCTTTTTGTTTGCCTCTCATGTTAAATGATTTATACTGACATTTATATGATGTATGTGTGCGAACTATTATGAATGAATGCACTTTATATGTTTTACTCTTTTGAAAATCTAAAAACAATTCTGAACGAGTGATCCATATATGTTATATTATATTACCAATGTGTTATGTATGAAAATGTAAATGCTGCGTATGTAAATGTCAAACATGGTAAAATAAATGAAAAACAAAAAGCAATTAAAAATGTTAAATTTCCACCTTTACTTTCAAATCAGGACACATGCAGAATTCTTTGTTCAAAGACATTTCTTATTTCCGTTTTGTAATCTTAAAGAAGTCTGCTAACTACAGTGTAAATTCTTCATATTGTCTATCAACATGTTAATTGATTAATTAAGTCATTCATTTTATATTTATATATATTTATATATTTATTTATTTATTTTAATTTATATATCAATTTTATTATTTATTTATTCTTTCACTCATTTAATATACTATTTCTCAAATTAGAAATGTAATGTATGTGCATACAACTGACAATATCACAGTTATTTATTTATCTGTGATAGTATACTTGTTGCTTTTGTCAGTTCAATACGTTTACTTGGTTAAATACAGCACTGGCAATAATAGCATTTTTTCAGGTCACCTAAACTTGAAGTGCATCTTGCTCATGGTGCGATCATGTGGTCACTTAACTTAAGTGGCAAACTTTTTTTTATCTTAACAAAACTTTGTCAGATGATTCTGTGAATCAGAAAAGCGTATTCTCAACTGTTCGCAAACGTGCGCTACGAAAGTTTGCGATCAATAGCAAATCTACTCAGAAGGTGGTTTGCTTACAAAACCGAAATTGCAGCCGGCTATGTTGTTGCAGAATGAAATAGTAGAAACACATTTTTTAGGAATTTTTATTTTCACTAATTTTGTTCAAAAGTATTGATATCGACAACCACTCCAAAATTTGCATACGCAATTTCACATTTTCATAATTGTTTTTTGTTGAATGGAGGTCACCATTATATATACAAATGGTGAAAAAGTAAGTTTTATATATGCGCTATAAATGGAATTACATATAAAATGTATGGAACTATTTTGTTTCCGACATGAAACTCTTTGCACTTACTTAATAATTATTTATCTATAAATCGTTTTGCAAGTACATACGATAATTAATTCAGCAAGTGCCTTGGTTGCGTCCGTTCCCTGTCATATCAGTTTAAACAGTACTAAATGGGTATAATAAGTTGTCCATTATACAGGTACACTTTCCAATATCTTTGTTCTTTGTTTAGAAACGAATACCTTAAAGCACACTCTCTGTGTGTGGTAAATATTGTAAAATCATGTTTTGATATTTAAAATACAACATTTCCAGATACTGGTATTCTCGGATATAAGTTTACATTTAGGTCCGATTATTTTTATGAGGAGGGAGACTTCAGTTTTTGATTTAAATAAGCATTCATCATTTGTCGAGTAACTACAACTCTTAGCAAGAGATATTTCATTTCACAAAACCGTTTTGCTGTATTCGGTAAATGATTTCATAAAGACGTATTATGATTTTGTTTTCAAAAGCTCTAGTCTGTTTGAAGATGGCATTTAAATATATGTGTCAGAATTAATGTAGACGCAAAATTTACTGATCGTCCAAAAATTGAAAACATACTAGAGAACAAGTCTTGAGTACCTTTATCATTCCGAAATACTGATCCTAAGTTGTTATAACAAGTTATCAATAGAGTAAGGGGCACACTGATAATTGCAGTTTCCGAATATCGCAGCACCAATCGTTAATATAATTTAAGTATAAAACAGTCTTAAATATCTTTTTTTCATCAACAGTGTTGATTGATGAATTTATCTGTCCTAAATGTTAAATGATTACTTATACATTTGTCATGTTTTAGTCTGTGTGTAATTGCAAAAGTTAATGTCTTAGTAATGAGACGATGTTGAAAAATGTCTTATGCAAGTCACCGCATGTTTATCACCAAGCGCTCTAGCAGCGCGTAAACGGCGCCAAATAGCCAAAATTAAAAATAATATCTAGTCTCTTACAAAAGCGTACACATTGAACATCATTTCAGCTGACTCTGAACCAACTATTTTCAAATAATTGTGATACATTTAAAATATTAAAATATCGAAGCAAGAGCATTTAAAATGACTTCGTTAACATGTCATTCGGTTAAAGATTACGTCATGCATGTAAGACCCATTCTACTTACCCAAAGATTAAGGTCAAACCTGGAGGTCAAATGTCAAATTTGAGATCTGGTTTGGGTTTTAACTTTATATTTTATCGTTATTTTAAAACTTAACATACTAAGTATGTGGGCATTGTGTGAAGCGCATAAGACCCGTGTCCCAAACAAACAGGGAAAATATCGTGTTCAAAGTTCAATGGTCAAGGTCACACGTAAGGGTCATTCCGAATGTATGACCACACTACAGCGTCTGAAGACTGTAACAAACTCATAAACCGATTTTTTGTTTTAAATAAGGTAACTGACATGGTAACCATGCTCAGAGGACATGGCGTGTCCCGAGCTCAAAGGTCGAGGTCAAGTTTAATTTGAAATGACGTTTATATAAACGACCACTTGAACACTAAATCGACATGTCGCCATAATTTATCAAGATGAATAAATGGACAGAAAGGTGCGAGTTTTGTTTTCTCGAAGTCATTCGTTAAAATACGTTGATTCGTTAAATACATGCTTGCCAGGCGCGGTGGATGTTTATCTGTAATATTTAACTTTGCAAATCATTTCTCTATCACATGGCATGTCTCTTCATCTTCACGTATTCGTATTGTATTACTTTTAAACAAATATAATATTCTGAAATATTTGCATATATTCATTTGTTAAGTCATTATAACATTTAAAATTTGGACAAAAAACATAGCTTCAAAGCAAAGGTTTATTAAAAGGACTTCATTTGATTGTGATTGAAAAGACGTACAACTTTCCACAGACTGTAAACGTTAAATTTCAGGTCATATTGTGTATGATGTGTGTGTTCACAAAAGTACACACTATTGACATATTATTTGCACATATTTTTCTTATATGATATTACAACGGCATATTGATGATATAAAACAGCACACACGAGACAAACCCATTTGATTTTATTTACGAAGTCATTGCCAAATACAAACATGTAACATGAAGCATTAATTACAGAACAAAAGACAATACCATTGTTAAGCCATGGTATATAGCTATTGAGAAGTCCAAAACATATTACATACATACGCATAATTCGCCAAAATTGAATTGATACTTGTGACCTCTTTGCACGCTTGAATTTTGTCCTGTATTCAAACTCGTTATTGTTCGTTCACGTGTTTCACGAGAAGTATTACTTATATTACAGTGAGATAGTGGGATTTATTTAAGCATATCGCAGTTCGAAAATTAATATATCAGACATAACGGTATTTAAAAATTCATTCATAAATGCCAGCATCTAGTTAATGTTAACGAGCTATATCACATAGTAAAATACAATTGGGAAAACATAAATAAACAGGTGTCCTTTAACATAATAAAAAGCTATTAATTATATTTATATAGAATTATTATCATATAAAATGCATATATACAGAGTGCTCATTGATTTCTTGATAATATACGAACAGTGTCATGCATTATTGAGAGATTAAGCATAGTTGTATTACTAGTTATCTGTATATGTACACACTGCATAGGGGCTTGCAGAAATGCGTATTTCCAAATAACACGAGATAATTGCAATTTCTTTTACAATCATTTAAGTCGACATTTTTTTTCAACCGCTACAACACTTTAGCTGCATGACCCATTAGTACCATTGCAAACAAGGATAAGTGAGCAAAATGAGGATATGTTTGACATAATAATGCGAAACAAATTATGAAGCAAATATGAAACATTTTATTCAATAAATTGGTTTAATCTATTGGATCATATATATATATATATATATATATATATATATATATATATATATATATATATATATATATATATATATATATATTTAAATCTACAGTATATAATTGCCATCCATGTAACATTCATAATACATTTGACACATATGTTGAACATAAATATGATAAATTTAAGAAAACTGCATGGATAAATTGGACAGAATTGGCCCAAAAGCTTAAGACCGAAAAGAAGGAGTTAGTTGCGTTGTGATTTGTTGAAACGCGAAATATTTTCAAAGAGGATACTACAAGCAAGCTTTGGTGTAACCAGTGTTTCAATTACAATTTGTGTACGTGAAGTACATATTATAAATATTGTTTGAATAGAAAGCTGTTTGCATACCGCGATATTATGTATTATTTAGGCATGAACTTTCATGTAAAACATCATGGTATGATTGATTTATTACTAAAACAATTATTTGCAAAAATGCTATATAAGAGTAAGTGATGTTAGGTTATATTCTTGATTTTATAGTAAGACCTGTATTATAAGCTCAAAAAACTGTTAAATGACCATATTGTGATTTATCTTATCTATACAGCGAGTAATGTATAACATGTATTATACTTATACAAACAACATATGCATATATCAATGTACAATTATTTTCCGGAACCCAGCCATGTCTTAACATACATGTACCCAATATAAAAAAGATACTATAAACAATGTAAATTTAATTGCAGCAGGAATAAACAATCTGCACGATAAGCCTTTGTTTATGGCAAAACAAACTGAAGAAAAAATAATTTGATACAGTACAAAAACAAAAGAACAAATATTTTAGATTTAAACATCGCCTTGAAACGTTTATTTCTAGGCATAGATAAGGTCTCACAAAGACATACTTATTTGAAATGAAAAAATCACTCGGAGAGTATATGAACGAAAACGTCCATACACGCGAACTTTTTTACTTAGGCAAACACACGGTTATTCCATTTTGTTCCCAATCTTTTAAACTACCGTCACTGATTTAAATATGGTCGTTGAAAATATATGGTGGGAGAGATTTATTTTGATGCGTCCTTGGTTGTTTTGTATGGCGCATCAAAACGACCTTTGATTAAATTCCTTTCACCACAAAGCGCTCAGGAAACATCACGTAGCTGAATAACATGTTAACTATATTAATTTCTTAAAACAACCTAAACAAACGCACAACGCAAGTCAGGTCTACTAATATGTTGTTAGTAGTCAAGCTACAGTAATCAAACGAATTAATCTTATTACATTAAAAGGTTTATGTTATATTCTTATATGGATATACTAGTAGGTCTATACATATGATGTTCTGGCAACATGAGTCAATTCTCTATATATGGACTTGTTGTGTGGCTCCCGGTATGTCTGCTCTATCTGATGGTCTTGGTACACTGACAGATCTACCGTATCCTGTAATCTAGATAACATGTACCTCAAATATAATTGTTTTATTTACGTGGTTGTATAGATATATTGATATGAAATTTCTATGTGGACGTTTGAACGTTTTGTGTAAGACTGCACACGGTTAAAGTTTAACGCCATCTTTCATTGTTCATGAAATAACAAGCCTTCTCTTGGTTACATATGAGTTTCATATAGTTGACCAGCCCGTGTTGTGCTTTTTCTAAGTACATCTATCTGGAATATCGACATGTAAAACTAAGGTTTAAGCTAACCATATATATCCTGTAGTTTTTTTAAAGTCAACATATACCCTTAGTCGTGAACTTGATATGATCATGTATTTTACAGAGACTAATACAAAGCAAAACATTGTTCAATTCTCATGAAATAATTATATATTATTAAATAATTTGTTAATTTTAGCCTATGTATATTTGACAGTCGAGAAACTGTAACGAAAAACTGACAAACTAACCTCTTGTTTCATTTCTCGATGAGCGGATTGCAGCTTCTGAAGCTTCTCCTCAATGCGACTCAATCTTCAATGTGAAAATAGAGTCACACAATAAATTATCAGATTCTCAAAATGGAAAATTTCAATTTAAGTGAACATCTTTTGACCCAATAAAAGAACCGCCACATCATGTCAAACTCAATTAAACAAACATATGCATTCGTTTTAATCGTTCACAATTTCAAATCATTTAGCGCATAATAGGAATGATTAAGCCTGATATTGGTTTAATTTTAGTAAAATACGCGCAAGTAGCAAGCTGACCTTATAAGATAACATAATATTTATATTTATATTTTTCAACATATTAAATCTATACTAGCTTTTTAATATATATGTAGAATAACACATCACTGCTTTTAATGTTATTTTTTTAAGTATATGAACGTAAATGCATTGTGTAATGGATATCCAATCATATTTGAAAAATCGGTTTATTTTATGTGAGTCCTAAAAACCATCATTAAAATAACTGTAACCAAAAATTTGTTTCTTTTAATTTTAAACACAAACTCACACTTATAGTCAAATTTGGCAAGCAGCCAATAGGAAAGGCATCAAACATATCTCCTTTTTTGTAAGTGTGTAGACATTTTAGCGAACTTAACCTATTGGCAGCGTTAAATGGACATTGCAAACTCTAAAGATGTAGGGTATTGTGCATTGTTATCATACCACCGGATTGATATCTGCTTTGAATAACGTTTCCTGATATATTTTTTATATCATGGTCAACAGGAAATTCTTATATCAGTCATGTGTGGAGGATGGTCATATTACTCGAAATAAACTATATAGTAATAATCTTTAGTAAAATCGAATCAGATTCAACAAAACAAACAATTTAATGTAATATATTTACACACAAAATGCAACACAGACAGCAAAAAACATGTTTTACAAATAATAAGCGCACGAGCTCATGACGTCATTATTAACACGTCAAACCACAAAAATCATTTTCTTTCCCGCTGAAAATGCGGCTTTTAGCGTTTTTTCTTTCATTATTTCTTTAAAATCGGGGACGTAGAAATATGATAAACAGAAAGACAGGTTACTGTCTTATCTTTTGCAATATATCAGGCTCGGCACGAATTAAATAACGGCTCGGCAAGCCGCACCGTTATTCTATTCAAAGCCTTGCTTGATATATTACAAAAAGACCAGTCAGTAACCTGTTATTATATATGTATATTCTGTCATTAATTATACTTCTATAGTTATTTTTTAAAACTTATGATGACCTTGTAGATAACACTTCGCCAAATGGAATCCTTTTTTATTAAAAATGATAATTACAAAAGAGTCGCTATAAAGACCAGCCAAGATGGGCGACCTATACGTATCACAAATTTACATAAGTTTGTCACTGCAATATACCAGTGCATAAAAAAGAATTATTTTTTTTACCAAAGGACCCCTGAAGTGCAAACGTAAACAATCTGTCAAAATATTAATTCGATATGCAAAACAATTAAACCTGGCGATAGCAGTGTCCTCGCTTAGAACTTACATTTCGTTTGTACAGTCGACTTTACAATCCAAGCTTTCTAGCGCTTTTTTCTCTACCTGCCGGTGGTAAGCATTCGCTCTTGCCTTTTCCCATTGAATAAACTCTCTCTCAATGTCCTTATTTTTTAGCTTTCGGTCTATAATAAAAATAATGCATATAGGGCAAATGTACAAATATGCTTCATTTGTCCTATTTCAACTGGCTAGATAACAGGCAGCAGATTTATCAAACCACATATACATAAGATTTAACACTACTTGCATGACATACAAACCATTCTTGCACAAATATTGACATTATTGTTTTTAGGGTAAAGTTCAACTGAGTAATAACACAAAACCCCACAGGTATCAAGATTTAGTCTAAGTGCCTATGAACTGGACTTAGAATCTTGTTTATATAATAACAAAGGAAGAGTCGGAAGCAAATAAACTATGTTGCGCGAACACTGTTGAATCCGAATTCTCCTTCTTTCCAACTTACTAAATCTATTAATTTTTTCACAAAAATTTTGTCTTCGACCAAACTTGCCGAATTTAGCGAAATTTAAAACCACATGTTTTTGCCAAAATAATAAAGTCATTATCAATTTTGCCAAATTCATTGCTGATGCTCCTTGATGAAACTCCGTGCGGAAAAATTCCAAGTATGTGCTGTTTCTTAAATAAATATGGTGTACACACTTAATATATTGTATGTTTATTACTTGTGTGTACTTACTGTATTTTATTCATGTTTTTAAGAACTTGATGGTTGAACAAATTCATTGTAGTTTATGTTTGTTAACATAATTGTATTTTGTTCTGAAAATTGGCCTTTTGCCGATGTTCATATAAAAAAAACTTGACAAACTTAAAAATACATTTAATTTAGCCGAAATTATTGCCTTATAAAAATAGATTATCAATTTTTAACTTTCAGTATAAACGATCGGAGACATTAATATGTTCATAAGTGACGCATCTAATAGAAAGAAATATTTATTTTCTATAATAACCAGTGCATACAGTCAATAATCTACCGAAAAGAACAAATGATCTTTTTTGTTTATTGTTTCCACCGTGTGTTTTAATAACTATCGCTATAAAAATACAGTCAATACGTCTATTTTTTTTATTATAAATGTATGTTTAATATAAATGCAACTAAACGCGAACAGAAAAAACAACAACAAATACACCAAAAATTTCAAAACCCTAAGAGTGTATGATTCTCATCTAATGCACAAAGAAAACAAAAACATTTATGTAACGGAATATTTAATATCAATTATCGCATGTAAAACCGTTAACAACAGGATGACTAAAAACTGTATAAAATTGATAAACCATTAAAATACGCCTACGTACCTAAGTTTAAGCATATGCTTTAGAAACTGTTTTTTGTTCACAAGATTATTTGATTGACGGTAATAATCGTGTATCGACTCAACAAAATTACGCAACGCATACGTACTCAAAATGCTGCAACGTGTTTGATCGTTGTTGCATTTGCAACATCTTGCAAAAACATATCTGATAAGTACGAACAGATGGTTCAGCAAATTCAAGGGAAGACATAACACAGGCCGCCTGTAGTACTCGCTGATTAAGGAAAGTCGCTGGAAACACCAGTGTTTGTTAGTGTCTGCATGCACTTTCTCAAACGTATAACTGCAGATGAAAACATAATGTGGAGTAAGTAAATTAGGTGTTTCATTGGCCATTTATTGAACAAGTATAGAATGCATCCAACAATACAATCCACTGTCATAATGACTGTAGAACAAAAGAAAGATTTGCAAATACTTGAACATGGCAATGAGGAGATTCAGAAGAAGCACGCTAGTCACCAGCATGTAGCCGCCCATAAGGATCGGAACCACGATCTTGCCCACATCACTGGAGCAGCGTGGGTAGGTACCGTTACTCCACAGCATCTCATCAAACGTGCACTCTAGGCCACCTGTAACAACAGCATATATGTTCAAACATGAAGACCACAATTTAATTGAACCTTTAATTATTAACGTTCTTGTGCACATATTGTTTATTAAAGCCATTAAATGCGTGATGCTGTATAAAAAATTTTTTTTAAATAACTCAATGGAATGTTTGATGTTACCATAACATCTGTATAAATTGTTAGACACAAATAATCAGTTACATTATTCCAATTCACCTTCAATTTCCTCGATGAATAACTCTCCATAAATGTTCCAGTAGGACCTTCGGAGGACGTGTATTACCGTCTTCCAGGTCAAAGGAGAGTTCGGATACAGAATGGAGTGCGACGCGATGGCGTAAGACACAACGAACACCATCAGGATCAAGATGAAGTACATTAAGTCTGCCAACTGTATAGGTTGATAGTCAATAGTATTTATAACTATTCAAGCACCTTGTTATTTTCTTAGATGTTGATATATATTTTAATGACGATTTATAATATTGTTATAAATTATAGCAAAAGACAATATATTGAAGAAAAATCAAGATGTTAAAATCATTAAAATTATTGAACAAACTTTACTCTTTGCATTCTTAAATGGGATATATTAAATGTTAGCTTTGGAAACTACTACTACTACTACTACTACTACTACTACTAGTAGTAGTAGTAGTAGTAGAAGTAGTAGTAGTAGTAGTAGTAGTAGTAGTAGTAGTAGTAGTAGTAGTAATAATAATATTAGTAGTAGTAGTAGTAGTAGTAGTAGTAGTAGAAGTAGTAGTAGCACTAGTAGTAGAAGCAGCAGTAGTAGTAGTAGTAGTAGTAGTAGTAGTAGTAGTAGTAGTAGTTGTAGTAGTAGTAGTAGTAGTAGTAGTAGTAGTAGTAGTAGTAGTAGTAGTAGTAGTAGTAGTGGTAATAGTAGTAGTAGTAGTTGTAGGGGGAGTAGTAGGAGTAGCAGTGGTTGTAGAAGTAGTAGTTGTAATAGTAGTAGTAGTAGTAGTAGTAGAAGTAGTAGTAGTAGTAGTAGTAGTAGTAGTAGTAGTAGTAGTTGTTGTAGTAGTAGTAGTAGTAGTAGAAGAAGTAGTAGTAGTAGTAGTAGTAGTAGTAGTAGTAGTAGTAGTAGTAGTAGTAGTAGTAGTAGTAGTAGTAGTAGTAGTAGTAGTAGTAGCAACAGCAGCAGCGGCAGCAGCAGTATCAGTAGCAGTAGCAATAGTAGTAGTAGTAGTAGTAGTAGAAGTTGTAATAGCAGTACTACTACTACTACTACTGCGTGGGTCGCAGACTTGTGTACCTACCATTTTCCGTATCATGACTAGTTTTGGTCCAAGTTGTTGGTGAACAGAGAAAATGTGAAGAAGACGGATGCAAAACGATATGAAGTTCACAGCAAGTATCACGCGAGCGGCCTCAAGCGCACCACTGTACGGCAACAAACGAACTGTCATTCCTGTTATGAAGAGCACTATTGTCAAGATATCCACCTTGTTCAAAACATCAGAGATGTAATGATACAGTTTGGAACGCAATCCTGAAGAGGGCCTTTTTCCCACCTGAAAGTTGAAACAACGAAATATGCACTTTATTCGAAGTCAACTTTCAAGGCAATTTGTACAGTCACCTGTTACTCAGACAAACACAATGCTGTCTTATTATACAAACCTGCCGTACTTCCTCCGTGAAGATGGAGAACACATACACAATGAGAGCGATATCCGGAGGGGAAACACTCGACTCGAATTTGAAAATCAGTACGAAGGCATACATGCTCAGGAAGACGACGTAAGTCATCTAGAAGAAAACATTTACCTTTAAAATTCAACTGTTAAAATAAATGTGATTGTGTTTCTCTAAACACCATATAATGAATATTGCTAAAACACAAAACAACTGATTTACATACCACATTATACATGCAGATGATCACCGGGGCTGTGAAGAAATAGTACAGCTTTTTTCTTAGTGTGATCTGCTGTCTGTCTGTTTTCATTTCCTCAGAAAGTTTCGGCCCCCTACCACATGTTACAGGAACTATCGTTAAATATGCTCTCGGCATGGCTTATTAAATAAAAGTCCTAAACGTTTTTTTAATATTCATATGATCACCCATATCTTGATGTTTTGTCAATAATAACTGAAATCTACTCGTAAAACATTAAACATTTGTTTGATCGAATAACATATGCAAGCCCATCAAAATTTTAAACTTATGATTTAAACAGGACATATTCTATTTAATCTGTTTTAAACCCCTATTATTATGGTTTGAGTTTCGGGTTCTTTACGTTTGGTGAACTTTAATTTGCCTTGACGTGGAAAAGTTACATAAAGACATGTGTCACAATTCTTAATTACGTGGCATTTTACGTATGATATCATTTAAGAATGATAAGATAAATATGCGATAATTATTTTGAGACATGAAGGCAGTGCTTTAAGTTTTTTTGTTCAGGCTGGCCAAGGCAATGTTTAAAAACATCCTGATTGTGTCAAATATTGTATTATTCCTCAAATCAATTAATCAATCTGAGTCATTATATATAATACATGGTGAATAAACAAGGAAAGACAAAACATATAAGCTTCAAACGTACATTAACGCCATTCTTTTATTCGTAATCTTCTCGCACTTCTGTCTTTTCGACGACTTTTGGAATGGCTCATCTGGCTTGGCCTCAATATCTTCTGCCTTTTTATGAACATTCATGTGCTCAACTTTGGAAAATGTATCTTCGTGAATGGTGAATGTCAAAGCACGGATCGCAAGAAAAGGACAGAACATGCAACAAAGAAGCTGAAAATTAAATAAAATTAAACTATCGCCATAAACAATGATTTAGGCTGCGGTCACCGCCTTGGAACGGTCAATGACAAGCATGGGGCTTCAATCGAATAAATGACGCGTCGAACTTCACACCTTAATTACCCAATGGTATATTATACAACAGAACTACATAAATAAGAACTGTCTGCGGCACGATGAGATTAAGAGGCCACAAATATCACCTTAATGCCTTCTTGATAATAAGAATTCAAGAAAGTAGTATCATTGGCAGTTATTGACATTTCAAAGTGAGAACGATCCCCGGAGAGCTTTGAAACATGAACAATCACCAAACACTAGTACTCTGTATTTCACCAAAAACTTGTGTTTAAAAATATGCATATTTGTCATCAACGACTACTTTTCTCTGCATTTGACATAAACACTGTATGTAGATTGACGACTTAATCCATTTCGATTACATACGTGTATGTGTTATTATTTAGGAATAATTATGAGGTATGTGATCTACGGCAAGTTCTCTCATCCCCCGAAAAGGAAACATGCGTGTTAACGATGTAAACAAGCGAACCTGTGTATAATACAAATTATTTCAACAGTTGAAGCATTTCTTTGAAGTTAGTATAAACAACATATATTAGACAACATATTCACAATGAAACACATACCCTCAAAAAACTATTGTCGTGTGCCAATCTTCCATTCCAGATATTGTTGAGCAGCGTCTGACACGCTTTTTGCGATATAAATTCTTTGTTATCCGAATTCATAGCAATCAAACAACACGATGTGTTGAAAAAGTAAGACATCTCACGGACTAGAAGATCTTGAGTCTTCTGCTCGTCCATGGCATGACATGCGCTGAGCAATCCAACGGCTGTTTCAGACCATTCACTAAAGAAGCATTATATCATAGTGACCCAGTATGTTGATAATTGAAAACATTACTGTATTATATTACCTATTTTATTGTGTGGTTCATAAAGGTTAATCAGAACATTTTAAGAAAAAGAAAATACCCTTACTTAAGACATTCTTGTATTTGGTTGAACAACTCTGTGTTTGTGTTGTCTGTCTTGCTCTTCAATATCTTCAGCAAGGTGTACCCAACAAGAGCTTTGGGTAGAGCATCCTGTACAAACGACTGGGGGTTTTCATGAGCAGTTCTTTCAACAGCAATTGTTGACATACATATACATACGACAAAAACGCATCAGTGACAATCACAGTCTAGTCCATATTGACAAAAACATCTTCATACCTACATGTCTGTTTACACATTTAAAACATTTACCTTCCCATGTATCCAGAATATCTTTGCCATTTCTTGCTGAACCATGAGTATCGACCAGATAAACAAATCAAAAGATGGATTTTTGAAGTCCGGACGAAGTTTCTTGTTTTCTTAAATCAATAATAAGTAAACGTTACTCATCCTAACGAAGTTATAAAATACGAATCAATGTGATTTTAAACAAACATGAACAATAAAAATGTATTAACACATATAGATGTTCGAAAATCTTATTGATCGGATTTTTGCATTCACAGAAGTGTTGGCCATACATGATTGCATAATATATAAATAAGCGCCATTGATTCGATGTATTCACTCTTCTTTCTGTTCAAGCTTTAGCATATACATTATTTCATAAAAATACGGAGTTGAGATAACTTAAGCATTAAGTAAACGAAACATCTCTAAATTTCAAATCAAGTAATATTTTACCATATTGTTAGGAGAGGGAGTAAATATATGTTAGCAACTTTTTAACAAGTTGGAATTAAATACGGATTAATACTTCCGTCATTTTTAGTATTTAAAGCTTTTTCGTCTGCCTCCTTAGCATCCGTAATACACTTAAGTTCGAAAGCGTCACCCATCAGATTCTGTATGACCATCCTCACATCTTCAAGGGTAAAGTCATTCTCCCTTTCGTTCTGTACTTTACATAAAACAATGAAGCCCACATATTATTATCAGTAAAGACATTCCCCTCAACATCCGCTAGACTTTTATTTAAGGCAGTGGCAGGTACATAAACGCAATAAATCAAAAACACGACTACAGCCTTGGTCATCGCCTCAGAACGGTCAATACAAATAAAATGCAAATACAACAAACAATTTATGACGCAATGTGATTTTTTAGATAGACGAACGTTTAAACTGTTAGCTTTTTAATTAAAAAAACATTGGTTCAAATCTCCATGGCACTTACTTATAAACCATTTGTCTGCTTTTAAATTTCGTTTTTTTAATGTTTAGTTCAGATCGATGTATAATTATATAATTTGAGAACTTTAATGGCAAACTTCAAAGCAGGGCGAAACTCTGTAAACGCGTACATTTTGATTTATAATTCATTGATTTTAAAATTCTACTGAACAAAACTAAACTACTTAATGATATAATTCAATTACATTGTGTATGTTTAATGAAAATGTTCATAAATGCATCACATTTGTTATAGTTGCTTGTTTACTGGCCTTTTCGGCGAAACATCATAAGCAAGATGCATTTTCAGTGTACTGTATTAAATAAGAGGGTTCTGAACAATAATGACTTAGTCGCCTGTTCACTCATCTGTTTCATTTTTTTTATATTCACAATAATAGTTAACAGTGTTGGTGTCTGGTGAAGTGGTGGATTTAGTACTGTATGGTACTACAGAAAACTTGTGTATTTGGTAGTGTTTGATAAAACGCCTACGTTGCGAGAACATACTATTTAACATCGGTACAATATCGGATTCAAAATGTTATGCATTCTTTGCAAATATTCGATTGGTGGTCCAACTATGAAACTATTTAATTAGATGACAGTAAATAAAATACTCGAAAATGAATACTTTTACCAGCCTATTTAGCGATATATTAAATGATCCCAGAATATTGATTAAAGCACTGGCATTTTTTTATCTGCGTAATACAGATAGAATCGTTCTTCAATAAGAATCAATTTTTAATGAGTTATCTTTTAAATCAACCTTAAACGTAAATACTAATGTTTTCGTTTATAGAAAACGGGTATTTATTTTAGAAACACACCCATCATACGTTGCAATCTTGTAACTTGGTAATTAACCGATAGCTAATTACATGACTGTTTAGCTCTAATTAATTTGATTCTCTGTCAGATAATCTTATCAAATAGGATCATATTCAAACAAGTTTATTGTATTCAAACTTGAAATAACATGTATACAACAAAACTACTTACCTGGGTTTTATTTTTCTTTATCACCTCAAGCAATGGCCATAATAAGCTGAGTTCAGAAATCTTAAATACCAAAAGCAAGCCACATTATTCCCGTTTGCGAAAACAATATATCCAACTGTCAAAATAACTAAAATATAATCGAACTTAGTATTAATTACTTGTTATTAAATACCAAAAGCAAGCCACATTATTTAAGTTTGCGAAAACAATAAAGCCAACTGTCAAAATAACTAAAATATAATCAAACTTAGTATAAATTACATGGTATTAAACTGAGGTAATCAATATGTTGTTGCCTCAGTAAAATAAGTACCGTTTCATAGAGATAAAGAAGTCGTTGTTTAGTAAGAAACGTTTTCAATCTGACCCCATTGTCCAAAAATAATTTAACGAAGTCAAACAGGTCGAGCTGAATCGCAGCAAGCATAAACTCGTCTAAACAGCCAATCTGTAAGAAAAGTGCTTTACAAATCACGTAAATCACATCTATTATACGTATTTAATAAAAAGTATTTAGCGTATACGCGCTTCCGAAATAAGCTTAATTGACAATATTGTTACTATACCTTTATTATGAGATAAATATTCAAATGATGCAATATCGTGTTATGCAATACATGAAAGTCAGCTTAAACTTGTTACCTTCTTTGAATTTTCATCGGTGAAAATGTAACTTTTGGCTTCGTCAATTCTGTTAAAAGCCATGGTCATTCGCAACATTTCCATCACGTCGTATTTATTGGCTGTTTAATAAACAAAAACAACACATAAAAAAAAGAAAAACGTAACACAATAAGTCACCTAAGAAAATATGAAACTCAGAAACTCACATATTTTATAACGGCATATGTTGTCGCGTGAATATGTACTGCATAGAGTTTAACAAAAGGCATGATTATAATTGTAAAAATGGATATCATTAGGAATAGTTAAGTCCGTCATTAACAGTATACCTTTTAATAGAGCCTGCAATATGGTTGCATCAATCTCCTCCTTGTTATCAAGGTCACACACATATATATGGTCAGACTTCTCCAGGCATTTCTTGATTCTGTCCAGGTGTTCAGTTATATCGTCTGATAAAAACTCAAGTCTTAACATCTCTCGCACAATTTCTTCCAATGAGGCCTCTGTATACCGCATTTTCCTGGTGATCGTAATATAAGTCAGTATTTTATACGAAAACAAGTATTTTTTCATTATTTGAAACCTCTGAACTTGTCTATTGCGTGAAATATGTAAACACGTATTTCTTATAATATCACCTGCATGATATAAATAATATCAATATATTGCCTTTTTTCTCTTCCGTGGGAATTTAGATAGGCATATGCAAGAATAAACGCAATTCCTTTTGATCCCTTCACGACCACAGTTGGAATATTATTTTGCAAGCCATGACAGACGGTTTCCAGAGTTTCGTATCCGCCACCTATAACTATCTGGATAATCGGTATTTCATCTAAAACAGAGTAATTTAAGTTAAGATGGATTATAATTTTACAATACTAATAATATTGTATTGACACTAAATTAAGTTTGACGGATTTACCGCCGCTAATGACTAATCATTGGTTATATACTTCTGTCATTTATTGTAGAAATGTTCTTTTCAAGTTCAGCCCGTTGTTTTGCGTCTTTCACAATGATGAAGTGTGAGTGATTTGGGTCGAGAAGCTCTGAGCATTTAGATGACAGAAAACCCTCTTCCAGTTCAACATTGTTTGATGAAATAGAACCTTCGCTCTGAAATATAATCATATTGATTACCACATTCGTCTACACACACACACACACACTTTTCAACGATATTATAAATGATGATTTGTGTTTATATATTCATTTTTGTATAAACAATTCTGTAAATATTAATTCGTATGTGCTTATTATTCAACGTTGTTTACTAAACACGTTTATGTTCAAAATTATTTTGACTTGAATATCCCATTACAGTGCTTAAAAAATAAATCTAGAAATGCACCAACCATACAATCAATGTACCAAAAGAGGATTTTATACAAAATAATCACTAGTCAAATAATTAAACATTCTTTGTCCCAGACGAAGTTACAATCCAACACGTGGTGTAGCATGATATTGATGTATTACATGAGTAATGTATATATATACACTATCTTCTGTTGATGAGCTCATGTTCTGTATGTAATCCGTAGTTACGATTCCGATCACCACCGTTTCGATGGTTGTCTTCAATACTTTACCGACAAGTTTCGCTACGCCAGAATTAGTTCCACTCGTAAGAATCCAAGCGCCTGTATAAAGTTAAACAATATTCACATATTTATTTTATTTTAGTCTTGTAAGTATACATATGTTTTCAATACAATGATTACTGATGCAAATGTTAACGTTAAAGTTATGGTTACACGTGCATTCTCCATAGCTCGACGTGTCCATGAAAAGGCCAACTATTATACACTACCTTGCGTCGAAGTCGGTATTTGTTTTGTCGACTGTGTCTATACTTATATAATGCCTTACCGGTATATTAGTTGACCTAAAGGAATGGATTGATGTATTCTTTCTAATTTATCAACAATGTGCATTTAATTAAATACAAACGCTTTCTTTAAACCCGTAATCAGCTTCGATATCCGGTCTAAGATAATGGTCGGTTTAAATAAATAATTATTGATATTGCCCATTTAACATTTTGCTTTTTCCACAATGGCTTGAATCGTCAGTATAAGATTTCTGCTTTTTAACTCACATTCTCGATAATATTAAAAGCGATATAATATTTTGAGATAGCAATAGTTGAGGCGTAGGCAGTTTCTCGTAAATAAGACAAAACAAATAATCTATGTCAAAATAAATGAATATCTGTATATGAAATTTTATAAATGTGTAATGTATTCGATTAAAAATGAGAGAGTGTATGTAAATCGAGTCGAGTCAAATTCGATTTTGAGTAGAAAATAAATAATCTTTAATAATTAATAATTTGAGAACTTCAGTTTTATTTGAGAAAGTGTTGATAGACGTATGCAATACAAAATATAAAAAACCCATTATACAGTGTATCTCATAATAATCAACGAGTATCACGTTATCATGACTATTTTCAAAAGGCTTTTTAAATCCAACCTGCTCCAAAAGCTGCCGTCCTGAGACCACTTCGGACGCTGTCATACAGTAGTTTGTTCGCATGAAAGTCTGATTCACTTCCATTGACTGATATTATAAGACTCGGCTTTTGGAGACCCCAAGTCATCATCATCTTCTCAAGTATGTTATCCCTGCAATTTTCCACTGGTATATACTGTAAATAAATACCAAATAATAAATAAAACCTATGATGTTGTAAAGATCGCTGCAAATGGAAAAAAACACTTAATGATGTTTTTCGTTCGTTGCCGAACCTACATGAAACTAGGAAAGCAATAATTTATTAAAATCAAATATAGTAAATCTTAATTGTTACATTAAAGGTATATCCTAAATCTTAATACGATTCCGGTACGTTCAGTAATGATAGCACTAAAGAACGCATCATTCTTGCGTATAAAAGCAACAATACTAGTTAATCATAATTTATAAAAATGATTATAAAACTAAAAACAAAACAGCGAATGCCGTTAATGTAAGAATCTATGCCTCCGAAGTATTTTTTTGACAAAAAAGTGATAGTGTCTATCTTACAAATACGTGGAATACAGCTATGATCTTTGTACTTTAAACAATCGTTCAGTAGCCCTAAGTATTGTATGAACATTAATTTATTCCCTTCAAAAATAAAAGAATATTCCTTAATTAGTAAATGGCAAACAATTCAATAACACTATCGAAGGTATTTAACATTGGGAAACATAGATATACATATTAAGAAACGAGTTTAAGATTTTTACACTATGCCCTTCCTTTCCTCTTTAAAAAAAAATAATTTTGAAGTTTTGGTATGACTTCTTCAATTCTGTTCGAGTTATATTCTGCTAATCAACAATAAACTGTTTTTTTGTGATCTGCTCTAGATTTTGTTTATTAAAATACCACTTAAAACAATGGCGAATGAGTTATGGCTTTTGAATTGTGAACTTTCTTTCAATATTCTCTGTAGATCTATTAAGTTTACTTGTAATACATGACGAATTAAGCCTCTCACAAGAATCATACGAAACACAAAATACAATTGGCAATAAATCCACAATACACTTGCATACGATTTGTAGGTCGTGTACTCTGAACTATAAATCAATAGCCCATATTAGCCTTAATAAATATTAAAGTTTAATCTAAATACATTTAATACTAAGTTATGCCATGAACAAAAACAATACATCTTTGAATAATTGATTGAATCCATTCGATACTTTCAAATAAACGAAACGTGTGCTTAAAAGTGCGTTACTCGATGACGAGAGCATTTTACAAATAATTTAGTCTTGGGAGGAATTGAAGGTTACCGAATTTGTTATAAAGTGTGTGTCTACAAACATATTAAGCAGATATTGTAACAAAAGGATTAATCATGTTAGACTTAGATTTCACAAACTAAAATAAGGGAAAATTTAAATTTAACAATAAGATTAGGATGATTATCAAGATCTGCATTTAAAACATGTGTATTACGTTTGGTGAAGATCGGATGAAAACCATGTGACATACAAGGCAAAAAACAACTGAAAAAAGGTAAAAAATATAATTCAAGTGTTATAACTCAACGCTAGCAGGAACGTCTGTATTTAAAATTTAATTAGATAGTTTTATTGTAAAAAATGTAAAGTTTGGTAAAGATAATAACAACTATTGGACGTTCATATCGACCTAACTCAACCGTTCTCAATTGATTATACACATTCATCATGTTTATCAATTCGTACATATTGATCAGAGCTGAATTCCTAAAATGTGACTTTCGACATTAATATTTCCCTTTATTTTAACAAAATATCAATCGCAGCGTGCTTTTTTCTCTTTGTTTTAGCATTTGAAAATAAATTAATGTAAGACAAATTTGCTTTTTCCACATTTGAACTTGAATAATGACCGTGACCTTAGGCTTATAATTTGTTACATGTCGTCTTACTATGTCAATTTTTTTTGGCCAAATTAGTTGAAAATGTATTCATGCTTGAGTTAGTTGTGCTTGAGGCATTTTTTGTTTTGGACAGATTTCTTACTTATAAAGATTGACATTGCCTTTGCCAGTTTAGCTTTTAATTAAGGATTGTTTTGAACTCGATACTTATCATGTCCCCCAAGTCTATAAATGCGAACAAAGTAATGCAATCGGAATGTTGTTAAGGACTGTTTGAACAAAATTAACATCTTATATTGAAGTATGGCACTTATCTCGTATCTAGCGATCCGATCTTGAGTTCGACACTCTGTAAGACTTTTTAGTATAAAATCGATTGTTACTGGACAAAACTGTTCTCTGAACGATGTATTTAAATTCTTAAATGTGGTATTTGACAATCAATTTTGACCTTGAACTGGTTCTTTAAAGCTACACTGAGTCTTATGATTCTAATTAGGTTAAAAGTCCATCCGTGCTTTTAAAAGTTTTGCACCGGACACAATGTTCATATTTTATTTATACGTTTGACATTTTACGTTCATTGTAATTTGGCCTTTGGATTTTATACGCGACCATTTGTCTCATCGCTCTGTAACTTTCAACTAATGTAAAAGCCACCCATGTTTATCAAAAGTCCATAACGCAGGTCAGTAATTAATACGTCCGTTTTCAGATAGAAATATATACCGGTAACGAATCCTACACTTGGTCGCCTGCTGAAATCCTTTGATTACCCACCTTCGCTATTGTCTCTCCATTCCTAGCGAACTTTATCCCCGATGCGTCATTCATCGTCATTGAACTACTATCGTGACTGCTTGTTAGGCAGTCGAAGTTGCTCTCAGGAATCTTATTTTGTGGTTATAAGTTAAAACGCTCTTGGAAGCTATGAAAAACGAGAAAATACACATTGGTCGCTTCACATCATTCATATAGCACTCTTAATGCAGCATATGTTGTCCTCTGAGCAGAAGACTGTAAAAACAGCTATTATTTGATTAATTCTTGATACGTTTGATATATTCTAACTTGAGCACATATCCAATGTGCAATCTATATAATTGTCTCACCTACCAAATTTAAAGAAAACACAAATAATTAAGTTTACTGGTAGAACTTGAACAGCTTTGTAAATACCTATCACTTTATATCTACCTGATCCGTGCTGGCTTATTATCATAAACATTAAACATGTGTGATAATTGGTTCATAAATGAAATGTACACAGCTGAAATACACTACATGTACTGGTATATCACCAATATCCCAATCTGAAATAAAGAAATGTATCCGGATGGCGCATGTACTATCAAAGGGTAAATATAATAATTAGCTAACCCCGATCGTCGAACAAAGTTTTCCTCAATCTTAAGAAAACATTTAGGTACCAAGTGAATCTTTGTCTTAGAAAATATCACTTTTTACATAAATATGTCTGATTTCAGTCTCAAACATAGTCATTGTTTGCCCCCCCCCCCGCCAATAACTCTCTACAATGGGAACAATAGCATATATCTTTTAAAACCGAAGGTATTTTTTCTTATACACATACTTCACTTTATTGTCTCTTTCGTCAAATGATTCGTAAGAAAAAAACGCATTACACGTATTTTAAATTTGTCAAAGAAGTTACTTTGATTTTTATAAGTGGAACTATGTAAGTTAAAACACAAACGGAATACATACACAGATTTATTGGTCACTAATAAATAAATAACTTGAATAACATATATACCTCACTTTGATTCATTAGCGGTGTTTCATTCAAACTGGAAGAGACCTATTGACATCCCAAGTGCATTTGCCCTAAACGAATAAACGCCCAGATAGGGCTTCAGATTTCATATTTCCCGAACAAAAATGGCTTATGTATGAGTCAGAATTTAGCGACCTTCAGTAAGATATTTCGGAATTTGACGAATATTTTGCCGATACTCAATATGACCAATGTGTTTGAAATAAGGATTGGTAAATATTTTCTTATATTTTCTTATATATCTTATTGTTTTTCATGAACGTGTCGGAATTAAAACACAATTTAACTTTTTAGTTCGTTGATTGAAATTATACAGTGCAGTCGTGTTGACTACAGTATACGGTTCATAATTATTAACATAGAGCGGATACGTTCAACAGTTCTGAATGCATAGGATTTTTCTATCGACAAAATATTAACTTAATTTGTATTTCCAGGTTCATATTGCACGCATTATTGCCTGCATATTGAATTCAAATGCTTTACCATGAAGTGCTTCACCGAGCGTCCCATGCGAAATGTCTCCACCCTGATGATATTACAGTTTCTTTCTAGTAGTAAATAATCCCATCGATGATAATGGATCAATACATGAGTAAGATATGATAGATTTTTTAGATATTACAATAAAACCATGACTTCACTTCATTAATAATACTGTAATTATATAACAAAATCGTCTTTTCTATTTCAAAAAACACGCAAAATATATCATTGTTTTATCATAATTTTATATAAATATGTATACAAGTTTAGTCAGTTGGTGGATTTTGTGCACTTAATTACCAATTTGCTGCACTATGATTTGTAGTTGCTAAAAAGGGTGTTTCCGATACGTTTCCAGCTAACCGATTTCTCTCAAAGATCAGTAGCTTTGTTTTATATAACTTATTAATTTTCATATTATGACATCCGTATCCATTTAATTTTAGAGTCTACAGATTCATTGCACATCGGATATTGACTCTTTGGATTTGGCAGCTTATAAACAAGATCGACCGAAGACCGCTAATTTAATGCGCTGTGTCAGTCAATCGCCGAAGGTTTCCGCACAATGCGAACACTGGGTTTTCCTATGCACAAACTATCCTTAACCGTAAAGGGCCTCACACTTTATGATCTATTTTGCAGATTACGACAGTGGCGGGGAAAACAAAACATTAGCCGTGGCAGCACTTGCGTTCGAATTACTATTCATCTATTATTTAAGCCTAATGAGCTCAATCATCGGTTCACCAACAGATGCTGAAAATGATAGTTTTCAATTTGAATATCGATCTTTTTTTTTTGCTTTTTGGTTGTGAATTGTAACACAATGCATGGTTGTCGTAGTGTTGTCTTCAAATATGCATACAATCATCAAGGACTGAAAAAAAATAACATTTTCATTATAGACTGCATGTGATATATTTATTTTCATATTTTATATAATTTTACTGCGTGGTCACAAACACGAGACTTGTATCAGAATTATTATAACGAGTAAATAAAGTCCCATTATCCCGCACAAAAAAATTATTCTGGTCGGGCCTCCTACATGTACACAACATTCCTCACAACCGAATAACTACATTTACCCTGTCTCTGTTGCAAACATTGACCTAATAAACCAAGGTCGGATAAACTAGTTGATCTCCGGCAGTACCTCACGTGACCGCAATCGAACAGTAAGTATGTATTCCTACGCGCCGATTAACATGTTCTAATATTTGACCTTTGAAATTTATTGGGACGCATCATGAATGTTATCGTTATATTATATATCATCCTTTTTGTCTTCTTTAAAATATATCACCGAACCAGCTTTCCGTATTTACCATTTTCATTGACTTGATTACGCAATTTATGACGTATCTAGTGTGACGTCATATCCCAGACGAAACATACGAACTAGTTTCTCTCAGGATTTTAGGGACAACAATTTTGACGTGGTGGTTTTAACAGTATTTCAAACAAAAATATTTTTAAAGCATCAAAGCAATCATAAACGTATTTCGGATTGACGGAATGTGTGTTTGTCATTCATAATTGTTCACTTCGATAGGAATAAAATAATACGCTACGACAGGATTACGATTTCGTTTATCGGGTTTTGGGTCAGAGTGGTTAGCATTCGATACAAACGCTATTATAAAATAGTGTGGTTTAAAATACATTTCGACAATAGAGATGGAAGAACAGAACATGGATTTCGACAAAGGGATGGAAGAACAGAAAATGGATGTGTATACCGTTGTAACTTTATTGTTAGATCTATAAGAAATGCATTTAAGTTGTCATTACGGTAAATACAATTAAGTTTTTGTTTTGCTGCTGCATGTTTTCTTTTTTACAAAGAAAAATATCACATTCTAGATTCGTTTTTTATTTCTTCTCATATTTTCAATAGGAAAGTATTAAATGAACAGTTTAAAGTGGAACTATTTTTCAAGAGACACAATCGGCAGTTATTCGGTCGTCATGAATGTTGTGTACATGTAGGAGGCCCGACACGGACAATTATATTGTTATGCCAATTAATCATTTTTCTCTGATAAAATAAGTCAACGGCATGAAGCAGGATAAATCGAATACATGGTTGGTGCCGAGAGGAAGTAAGTTTATCTGGTTCGGCGCGAAAAAGACAATAGGGCTCGTTAAAGCTCGCCCAATTTTCTTTTTCTAAGCCTCATAGGATAAACTTTCTCCCTCTCGGCACCAACCATGTATATTCTCTATATTGTGTCACGTAAAAATGGGTTCCACATGAAACTGTTCCTGTTAATACTTTCCTGTTGAAAATATGAGAAGAAATAAAAACTGAATCGAGAATGTAATATTTTTATTGTTAGAAATTGGGGAAAAAACAACAGCTAAACAAAAACTCATTTGTATTAACCTCCATGACAACTTTAATTCAATGCTTTTAATATGACAATATAGTTAAACCGATATGCGATTCCATTTTCTGTTCTCCCATCCCTTTATCGAAATGTATTTAAAACCACGATATATTTTGAAAGCAATTAGCATTTGTATCGAATGTTAACATTGATCCAAAACCGGATTTACGAATTATAGTACTCCGCGTTACATCGTATAGCGGAGTACTTTTGTCCTGACGGACATGAGAAAACAAACCGGTTTTGCGAGTTTGTTTTGTGTATTGCTATTTATAGAAATAAATAGCGATAGAAATCAGTTCTAGCGAAGGCGTCAACGTGGCAAGATCGTGCACCGAAAATGGAGGAACATATACACCTGATCAGCGAAATAGTCGATGAAAAGTTGAAATCTTCTTTAACTGAACATAAGAATGCAATGCTTCATGACCTGGAACGCATTGTAGAAAAGATAAGTTCAAAAACTAATGTTACTCAGTTAACTCAAATTTCGAACATTGTATCAGGTATACCATCTTTTAAACGAAAATCAAGTGAAGAGCAATTTAAGCATAATGCGAAAGTAAATTTGGCATTAGAGGAAGTAGAAAGTTCGTTGTCGAATAGAAATATTGAAGAAACGCGAAACAAAATCGCGGAAGGTCAGTATTGGAAAATAATTTTATTTACTTTATTGCGTCATATACATAACATATATTTATGTTTAATCGTTTGACGAGTCTTATGAGATTAATCTATTTGCAGTCAAAGCTATGGTGGCTCACCGACAGAAGCTAATACGTTTAGCTGACGAATCAGAGTTGGGGTGGAGGTTCGTAAGCGAATACGAGTCCAACCCGCTGGCATCTGACTCCGAAGACGAAAAGAGGATGTACAGGGCAGAGGCGCGGGCAAACAAAAAGTTAAAAGCGGAAAAATCGAAAAAATCACGAGGCGCGCGCAACGGGCCGTACCGGAAGCCGATGGTTGCACAAAACAATGCAACCCAGGGGATGTCGATGAGACAGCCGTTGAGACGCCCAGGGCTGTGTTTCGCTTGTGGCAAGCCGGGGCATTGGAAAGGGGCAGCTGAATGTCCAGCAAGCAGCTCTAACAATAAGATAAGTAGTTTTATGTTTGGGACACCGCTATCCATAAAATGGGTAGTTCCTATTCCGTCGGAAAAAGGTATCGTACTTAAACATGTAAACACAGAAATTGATCTAAAGGATCCTATTAAAGAGATTGATACCGGAAGTTCTCCGGTTAGTAGACTGAAGGCACACGTGGCCAAGTGGCAAGAGGCTACTGATAGTAAGTATATTTTAGATGTAGTAAGTGGTGGGTACAAGATTCCATTAATAACTGTACCCAAACATTCTCAGATGAAAAATAATTACTCAGCGAGAGTAAATTCCGTATTTGTAGAAAGCGAAATAAAAGCTTTATTAGACAAAGGTATTGTTTCAAGATGTAACGAGATTCCACATATTGTTAATCCGCTAACAGTAGCATTTAATAAGAAAGGGAAGCCACGATTAGTTCTAGATTGTAGGTATATTAATCCACACTTGCACCAGTTTAAAGTAAAATTTGAAGACATTAAAGTTGCTGAAACTTTGTTTGAGAAAAATTCCTTTTTATTTACTTTCGATATTAAAGGAGCATATCATCACATTGATATATTCATGGAACATAGAAAATATTTAGGTTTTAGCTATCAAGACAATAGCAAACAGTGTTATTATGTGTTTAACTCGCTTCCATTCGGCATAAAAACAGCCGGTCATATATTTACTAAACTGCTTAGAGTTGTAGTAGCATTACTTAGATCAAAAGGACTTAAAATAGTTATGTTTTTGGATGATGGTATTGGCGGAAATGTAGTATATGAGAGAGCATTGTGTGCCAGTGAATTTACGAGAAATACCCTGGTAGATTTTGGCTTTTTATTAGCCGAATTGGATTCCTTCTCAGAGAGTAGAATGGCTAGGGCATGTGCTCGATATGCATACAAATCGGTTGTTCATTACTGAAAACAGAGTGGCTAGACTAGAAAAGAGTATTGATTCGATGATCTATCAAATTCATCAAACGAGAGAAAAAACAGTGCCAGTAAGATTCGTAGCTAGCATTGTAGGGCAGATAATTTCACTTCAGAGTGTTGTTGGAAATAAAGTTAGGTTGTTAACAAGACATTTATTCAATTGCATAAATACCAGAGCTAGTTGGAGAGCTCCCATTATTGTGACAGAGCAAGCTATTTCCGAACTTACGTTCTGGAAAGAAAACGCTAGGAAATTAAACAGCAGTGGAAAATATTTCAAACACAATCAAGTGTGTTTGTTTAATATATTTGCTGATGCAAGTAGCACAGGTTATGGAGGTTTTATAGAAAGTTGTAGCTTTCAGGTAGATAGACAAAATGATATTCAAGTCTACGACTTTCATGGAAATAAACGAGAAAATTTGAGCAATTTGATGTATTCACTTGACGAACAGAGTAAAGGTATGTACTCACGGTCTCTGAGTCCTGAAGATGAGACAACAATTGTGTTGTAACATTACGTAAAGACACGTATCCACCGGAAGTTGGTTTTCAAGATAAAACTTTGCATACGGATATAAAAGGTATGTTATCGCTCCCGGAAGTGAGCAGAAAGATTATGCTATTGTCCCCAGAAGTGGACATGGAGACTAGTAGATTGCTCCCGGAAGTGAGCAGAGAGCGTATGCTATGGTCCCCGGAAGTGGACATAGAGCCTAGTAGATTGCTCCCGGAAGTGAGCAGAGAGCGTATGCTATGGTCCCCGGAAGTGGACATAGAGCCTAGTAGATTGCTCCCGGAAGTGAGCAGAGAGCGTATGCTATGGTCCCCGGAAGTGGACATAGAGCCTAGTAGACTGCTCCCGGAAGTGAGCAGAGAGCGTATGCTATGGTCCCCAGAAGTGGACATAGAGCCTAGTAGATTGCTCCCGGAAGTGAGCAGAAATGGTATGTTATTATCCCCGGAAGTGGACACAGATTCAGTAAGATGCCTCCCGGAAGTGAGCAAAAAAGGTATGATTTGGTCCCCGGAAGTGGACAAAGATTGCAATACATGGCTCCCGCAAAGGAGCCATAGCGAATATGGTAAGCCCGTCGAAGAGGACGGTTAAGATAATAGACGGTTGTCAGAGATGTTTTGTAGAGTATATGGTAAAACCACAGATGACGAGATTTATCCTTTTTGTATAAAGGTTGATGATAATGCGGTTAAAGATGTAGAAGTAATTGGCATTTGGTCTGATATAGAAAAATCACGCAGCTCCACTTGGCGGGAAGCGGAAGCAGTTAACAGAATTGTTAAAACTTTTGGAAATACTTTACAAAATTCGTACATAAAAGTGTATTCAGACAATAAAAATGTAAAATCTATATTACTGAATGGTAGTCGAAAAATGGATATCCATGACATAGCTTTAGATTTAAATATGTTTTGTGATCAAAATAAGATATCATTATGTCCGGAATGGATTCCAAGAGCAGATAATGAAAAGAGCGACTATTTAAGTCGATGTTTCGATTCAGACGACTGGCAGATAGATAAATGTTATTTTATAGCATTTGATAACATATGGGGTAAACATTCAGTTGACAGATTTGCATCGCATGCAAACAATAAATGCAGAAGGTTTAATTCCCGATGGTGGGTTCCAGGAACAGAGGCAGTAGATGCCTTAGTACAATATTGGGGAAACGATGTAAATTGGTTAGTTCCACCACCTAGGTTGGTTCCGAACTGTATCGATAAGATGATATCGGAGAAAGCAAAATGCACCCTTGTTGTCCCAAAATGGGTCAGTTCGCCTTATTGGCCAATGCTTATTTCGTTAGACGGCATATTTAGATATTTTGTAAAAGATTGTAACATTATTGGAAGAGATTGTACGATTCCTGGGAAGGGAAATAACGGTTGTTTTGGCGAAACTAGATTATCATTTGATATGATAGCATTAAGATGCATACCATAATTCATGTATTGATGCATATATCACATATGGTATTGGTTTGAGAGGAACTCTGACTGAGCGATTAGAGGACGCAGGTTTGCATGGGCAACACAGAGACGAAATGGCGGACAGAATGGCTGGATATTTGATGCAGTCAAGAGCAGACAATACGGTGAAGAAATATAATTCTTCTTTTGAACATTTCAAAACTTACTGCGAAGACAATTCATTAGTCGCCATGCCAGCCTTACCCATATCAGTGGCAATGTACATGACTCAATTAATGGATCACGGAAAATCTAACAACGTTGTTTCATCTGTGTTCTACAGTATAAAATGGGTTCATTCTATGAATGGTGTAAATGATCCAACAGAAAATAACATTGTTAAGCAATTATTAGAAGCTTCAAAACGTGTGTGTTCAAAACCTGTTCACAAGAAAGATGTACTTTCATCAGAAATGATACAAACATTATGTTTGATGTATAAGGATTCTACTGATGTCATTGATGTTAGAGATTTAGCTATGATCATTTTAGGATATGCTGGTTTTATGCGTATGAATGAAATAAGTGAGCTTCGTTGTAATGACGTACAATTCAAATCAGATCATTTTGTTATTAATGTGCACCATAGCAAAACTGACATTTATAGGAATGGTTCAGAGATTATTATTGCAAAAGGCACGACTTCAGCTTGCCCATATGGTATTTTAACAAAATATATGTCATTAGCAAACTTGTCTAATGAATCAAATGAGTATTTATTTAAACCAGCTTTTCGTTCTAAAGCTGTATCTTCCTTAATTAAGAAAGATAAAAAATTAAGTTACACTAGAGCAAGAGAATGTATTGTTAAAAAATTAAAACTAGTTAGTCCCGAACTTGATATTGGTACGCACTCACTGCGAGCTAGTGGAGCCACTAATGTGGCAAACGCTTCGAGCGTTTCTGAAAGATGTCTTAAGATACATGGGAGATGGACAACGGACATAGCAAAAGACGGTTATGTTCAAGATTCTATAGATAAAAGATTATCAGTTACAAAAACCTTAAACTTGTAATTTGTTACAATTTGTGTATTCGTTTGTACAACGGATGAAATTATGTATGACTATGTATGAATTTGAATTTGATATTTTATCCACTATACTTTGTAATGCCTATATGCGTCTCTCGCAAATCGCACAACAGTGTTGTTGCTTGTTTGTTTGAAACATAGTTAGGACTTATAGTACTCCGCGTTACATCGTATAGCGGAGTACTTTTGTCCTGACGGACATGAGAAAACAAACCGGTTTTGCGAGTTTGTTTTGTGTATTGCTATTTATAGAAATAAATAGCGATAGAAATCAGTTCTAGCGAAGGCGTCAACGTGGCAAGATCAAATTCAAATTCATGTTTTGTATGAGTACATTTTTATGTATATATTGTATATCCATAATTGTTTTATTTTATTTTTTATGTTATGTATATGCTCGGATAAAGGCCGTAATTCCGATATTCTGAAGAATGGTCTAAGTGCATTGCTACGTGCCCCACGTTTCTTCCTAGGTAGGGAATAAACCCACCATAAAAGGGAGTTGTTCGTGGGCGGCTACCATTCTTGTGACGAATATATGGTTAAATCTGTAGTTGATGCTTTATCGTAATGCGGTTTAATTTTAAACACAATTTACTGAATATTTACTACAGATTTTACCTGAGCATACATTTATGCGCATGATGAAAATGCGCATCAATTATACTTGTAATTTCGTATTACTGTACCTGCTTTATGAAAATCAAATTGTCTTGAAACTCTGTGCACATGCGGCCAAAATATATGCGTCTCTCGCAAATCGCACAACAGTGTTGTTGTTTGTTTGTTTGAAACATAGTTAGGACATCGTAATCATGTCGGAGCGAGTAATTATATTCATATCAAAATTAATAATTATGCATGATAAACGCACAATCCGAAATACGTTTGGATTCATTCGATGCTTTAAAATATTAAATATGTTTATACTTTTATAAAACCACCACGTTCAATTGTTGTCTCTATAAGCACGAGAGTCTTGCTTAAACTAGTCTTTTTCGTCAGAAAAATGACTTCACACGAGATACGTAATAAATTGCGTAATCAAGTGAATGAAAATTAAAATACGGAAAGCTGGTTCGGTAAATTATTTTGAAGAAAAAAATGACATAGGATAATATGTAATATAAACGATAACATTCATGATGCGTCTCAATAAATTTAAAATGTCAAATACTAGAACATGTTAATCGGCGCGTAGGAATGCACACTGACGATAGATCGCGGCCACGTGATCTACTGCCGGAGGTAAACTAGTTGATATGGTGTCTGCTTTATTAGGTCACTGTTTGCAACAGAGAAAATCACTGTTATATTAAAATGTTCTTATGTATTTTGGTGATTTGAATCTAATGAGGGCGTCAATAGGCTGTCTTGTAAGGGTCAACATAAAATTATTTTGGTCAATTTGATTTAAATTTAAACCATTAAATATACCAAATATAACTTGTAAATGTCTATTCTTGCATATGTTTGTTTCTACCAGATTCCTGTAGATTCCGGAATTTCCAGTAACCGCAGGAATACAAATAAGCCGTTTTTGGATTCAAAGGCCTGACAATATAACTTAATAATAGTTCGACAGCCATGCTCCCTCTACTTATGATTAGCCAGTATTTGGCATTTACTTACATGAGACTATTATTCGCTTCCTGCTAAACAGCTTACATAGGAAATTTGAAAGTAAATGGTCTGGCTATTATTATAATCTTATGCTAAGTAAAACAAATTGCATCACTGTAAATATCAAGCATAGATTTACGACATACCGGTTTCAACAAAGGCCCCGTGTTTCTCTGGTTTGTTCTTCACTGGTTCAATGCCTTAATGATTTTTTTGAAGCTGTGTATTCCTCTGCTTTAGGAAATATGGTTGAAATAGCCCCAAGCCTTAAGTTTGAGCTTTATCTCCATTCCAACATAACCATCTATTTCCCTGTTCGATTTGATAGCATGAATAAATTCCTTCTTAAAAATTTAGTCCGTGTGAACAGTGAACAATCCATTGTTTCCCGTCGCCAGGACATTCTCTTCAGCAACACATTAAACAGTGTCGAATGACGATTGTCATTTTGTGTAACAAAATTTATTGATAAAATAGCATTTTTTGTTAGTAACATGACCGTTCACCTTTAAGCAAAATATTACCAGTACTATATTGTACTTCGATATAATGAAAAAATGGTCTTCGGATAAAAATATCATATTTATTTATAATATTATATACATGTGCACGTTTTAACTTTGACGAAACATCTGCTGCAAACAAAAAATTCAAATCATTTGTTTGTTAATATCGGCTTACATAACAGTATTTGATTGATATAAACTACTAAAACTTTGCCTGTGTAAGCTTGCTTATCTATGATGGCTGATGTTTGGCTTATTATTGTGTCATAAAAGTGTGTTTAAACAAGGTGTCACACGTCATAGAAGATCGGCTTCACCCACCAAAACGACAAAAAGTGCGCCTTGTTTGTTGTTCCTTTGGAGAAACCATTTATAAGTGTAGGAATCCATTGAATGTAATTTATGTTAAGAGTAACAAAAATATATGTTGTTTTTAAATATATTCACTCTTGCAAAGAAAAAATCAAAGCCGAATTCTTTTCAAGCACGTTCAAAACCAAAACCTTGGCAAACTTGATTGAAATAAGAAAATAGCATTCTCAAAATTGACAAAATATTGTCAATTCACAATATTACATATTCTAGACTGCGCTGACCACTTATACATATTAGGAAAACATATTTTTCGGATTTTAACAAAACCCTACATATAATTAACTTACCAATGACATCGTGATAACATTAAACATAAGTCAATCCTTTTGGGATAACTTGTAAAACATATATTTTGATAATAGTTCACCACACAACACTAAACATCACTCTGCATTTATTTTATGAAACCTACTACCAAAGTATTTCACTTCAAATATAGATAGGTCCCTGGATTACCTTAAAAATATAGAAAACAAATAAATGTACACATCATGCTTTTGAACGTTCATGTGAAATTGCGTAGGTAATTGTCAAATTAAAAAGAGAAGTATGTTTCTTTTGTTAATTTCTGTCAACCTGATGTCATCATTTATATCATTTAAATTATCAAATCAAATTCATAATCACATTTACCGTTCACAACACTTAGTTCACATAATTCATCAACGACAAAATTTGCTTGACAATACATTCAGTACGCATCATGAAACAACACATTATTTATCAAGAAAGCCGTCACACTAACGCAATAAGTGAATCAACTGATTAAACTATAACAAAACCTATCTAATTACTGATAGCATTAAAATAACACTTACTAGTCTCTGCAGTCATAACACTTTCATCAAATAAAATACTTCAAACTTACTTTCCACAAAGGTCATCACACTTACTAATTAAAATAATTAAACGTTTCAACAACTTTCTCAATCTCAATTACGGATTACTAAACCATAATAAGATTGTGATCACACGTGTAATGACTCTTTTAAATAACATGCCCATAACAATTTACGATAACAACATCAATTACATTTGTTGCACACATCAGCCGTGTTATTTGCTTATAACGCCAGTCTTTAAACTTACTGATCACTTCAGATATTACACTTACTGTTCACGAATATTAAATATCACACGTACTCCTCAAATCATTTTTAGACTCACACTTAATATTACATTCGTTTAACTCGTTTATCACACACAGTTTTTAAAGTTGCGGCAATGTCGTCGTCCTGAAATTATTAAAAACACACAAAATATTCGTACGCCATGATGAGTGTTCATTATATGAATATGTTTATAAATTATATCGTTTAATGCTGTAATTTTATTTATATTGTTAAACACATGAAAATACTGACATATTATCAGATTTTCCATAAATGAAAATAGTTTTATGACGTTTACACATACTAGTATTCAAACAAGACATTCGTTATTAAAACGTATGCCTCCGCATTCTACGCATGTCTCCAAACCCCAATTATGTCGTAAAACAGCCCCGATTATATGAATCAAACATTTTATCATACGAGCTGTTATCCTTTTTTATGTTTTAAGCTACACAAATTGAAAATTCTACTTTTTTGTCAAAAGAAACCAACAACTTATTAGATGTCGAAGGAATAAACAAATATACTCAGCTGAGGACTAATTTAATAGGTTTAATGTTTTGTTTGCTTAAAGTAGGACTCCCCGTTTGAAAGACAAACTGGAACAGAGATAACGATACTGTTTAATATCACGCCATCTACAAAATACTCTTCTCTTATTGGCTGTTTGACGTCACATGCTGACCCCATATATTCTATATGGAGTCAGTAAACTATATGGGGCAGTAGAAACATTCAAAATGGCCGCCCGGAATCGTCAATTCAACAGTAACAGCGCATTTGGATTTTCTACTGCTGATTGATATGAGGCTGATAAAATAACTGGCTGCTCAAATATGTTTAGTATTCTGTGACCTACAAAAGGACTTTCCGCGCTTTTCCTTTCGTTGGGTTCTTTATCAAAAATGAGTTTGAAGAGCAGAAAATTGAGATGCAGAATGACAGCACAGTTTTCAGTGAAACTTACAAATAACAATTTAACTAGTGAAGATATTCATATGACATGCAAGGATTAGCAAAATATGTGTACTCAACTTTCATGGAGAGTTATTTTAAGCCATAAACATTCAGTGTTCAACATTGATAATTTAAGTGAAAGTGTGTTTCCGAGCGGACCGTTTTCATGTCAACTTTACAAGAAAGAACAGTGGCAGGATTCTTGGTCAAAAATGGTTAATGACAAACATGGTTTGATTTATATGTAAGTGGATCTGCGTTTTATCAGATTCATATGCATATTCTGCTTATTATGTTAGTTTAAACGCCAGACCAAAACAACGTAACTGTAAACACATGTCTTTAAAAGGTAAATAGTTTTTTGTACTTATAACCCAGCTCATAACATTACCCCCCACAAATTTTGGCTAAACTCAGAAGCAGAAAATTGAGATGGAAAATTGTTGGCGTGATATAATCGTTACAGGGTAAATTACTGACCCGATACGCGATATACGGTTCTGTGGAAAACAATATCGGGGCTCGACCTTCGGTCTCGCCCCAATATGGTTTTCCACAGAACCGTATATCCCGTATCGGGTCAGTAACTAACCATGTAACTATTAATATGTTAATTTCCATACAATAAGCGACAAAACGTATTCATTGTTCGCGAAACAATTTCAAACGTTTAATTTTGTTAAGATCATTTCTCTGTTGTTTTTATTTTCGTTTTTTTGTTTGTTTGATAAACATAAACAAATATAGCCCATTACTCATGTTCACATGCTATCTCATATATTTCTGAAAATTATGCTCTACAGCAGCATTTATAATACAACAGAAAGTAATGACATAAATAGCATATTTAAGGACAATATGTACGTTACTACATGTATGCGACGAAATGCTTCTCGCAAACTGCGAACCTCAATCACTATATTCACACGATAATTTTTTCATTTGTTCTTACCATTCCACATTACTGTTCAGAATAATGAAATTAACATACGTGGTTAAAGGGAATGACCATGCATCATTTTCGTAATTTATTGTGGCTGCGAGATGAAAATATTCTGCTGATCAGCATCTTGTTGTTGCTTCTGTTGAGGGTACAAAATTTGACGTTTCATTAGCAATGACTGAAGAGAACTGCGGGAACGTTTAGATGGCTGGCTCTGCTTCATTTTCTTTTGCTTCTGCTCCTTTTTCTTTTGCTTGACCTTCGTCTGTGTGTCCATTCTTCAAGATAAACACAACTCTATACGGCGTCCAGTCATTACACCCCCTGGACGTTACACCCCTGGTCATTACACCCTCTAAGCCTGGACATTACACCCACCAAGATATTGATTAGATTAGAAAGGTGAAATCAACTTATAAACCACTAAGTGGATTTGTCATGTAAGATGAAAATTATAGCATTTAAACATCACAAAAGAAGATTTTAATTAAATACGATATTAAATCAATCATTATTCTGTAATTGATACGTATTTTTTAAAGTAATTTATTGTAAAAAAATCTTTAAAGCTATAAGAAGTAATTCTTTATTATTTATGGAAACGGCCTCAAATACATAAGGACTAAAGCAATATCTTTATCTCAGTGTATCACATCTGTTACTTAAGTTTTATTACTATTGTAGTAACCATAGTATTTCACTTATCTATTGATATATCTATTTGATTAGCAGTGCATAAAATGCATGCAGTGTTATGTCTCTGATATTGAAAATGAAGCAAAACTGCCCTTAGGCTATTTCATATCACTCAAACAAAAGGAGGTAACTTGCTATTAATTTAAAGCAAGTATTAATAAAGTAAAAATATCCTATATCTGTTGGTTTCAGTGAGTTTGTTAGATATTGAAATAGAAGTAACATATTTTCACTGTATGATCTATAAAATTTTACTGCAGACTTCAAAGTTCATTAATTACAATATGATTAAACTCAGAATTGATAATGAGGGATCATTGAAGAAATACTTTTTTATATTGAAACACAATTAACAGGAATCTGTCACTTACTGTAGCAATCAAAGCATGTTTTCACAGTTTATGGGAGGGCCCTAATTGGCACTAGTCTGTGTATCTTTTATGGCCCCTAATAAACAGTTAGAGGGTCTTTGTCTGGCCCTAATGTGGCCCAAATAGGTCCAATGTTTATCTAAGTGGCCCAGTGTTACTGTTAGTTTTACAAACTGTGTTTCATAAATGATGACACAAAACTGTGTCAATGATTTAAAATACTAAATTGGGGCATAAGTCTTAATGCAACATAAGATCAACTCAATTATTTGAATGATTACAAAAATATATATTACATGTATAATCCCTCATGTCTCTACCCATTTCCCTTTTCCTGCATAAATACCATTCTGTTACATATCATATCATATTTTTAGAAAAATAATATTTTTGTTAATAAAATGTAAATCATAAGACCATTAAATTGAATTTCATTTATGTAAAAATAAGAAAGTATTTTTAGGATTCCAAACTTTCCACATGATGTAGTTGATTAAAATGTAACAAATAGTTTCTAATTATTAATAATTAATGGATATATTTTTATAGAGACTAATAATTATATAAGTTAAATAAACAGATTAAACACAGATACCAAGTTATACCCAGTATTGTCCATAAGACCATTAAATTGAATTTCATTTATGTAAAAATAAGAAAGTATTATTAGGATTCCAAACTTTCCACATGATGTAGTTGGTTAATATGTAACAAATAGTTTCTAATTATTAATAATTAATGGATGTTTTTATAGAGACTAATAATTATATAAGTTATATAATTGTGTAGGTTAAAGTTTATAAATGAGTATTTACAAAAATAAATTGGTCAAGAATGGCGCAGCTAATAAGCTTAAACCAAGTTGGTGTTTTAAATTATTTATCAGTTACAAGACCATTTGATAACAACGGAAAATGCCCTAAGGTCCAAAATCGCATGATGTCATGGAGCTCAAATTATATAGATCTACAATGTTTATGATAGGAAGAAGAAAATGACTTACCGGTATCACCACATCTAATATGCTGCCATAATCCACAATTATCACATGAAACAGCAAAATCAGAACTATTAACACGCTTTTTTTTACAATTTGAATCAATACACCAAAATATTTGTTTTGGGGGCATTTTGACAGAGTAACAATGTATACCTATAGTATGATATTCTCTAAAATTGTTCTGGTATATATGGGTACAATGAGTAAAAACAATTTGCATTGAGTATTTGTCTTATTAACTTTGTTACCTTTGATGTTTTGATATTCTTTTGCCACGACATAAAGGTGCAATATTCTTTAGAATTCATAAAATCAAACAACAACATCTTCAAATGAATTTTAATAATAATGGTGTGAACAAACTCCTTTAATTTTAGGTGTTATTATTACACTTTGATAGTTAACAAATTATTTGAAAAGATCAAAGAACAATGTTTTTCACACCAAAAAATAGTTTTTTCCTAATTAACACTGCACATCAATAAGACAGACATACAGACAAACAAACAATAAAAAACACTTGGACAGAACCCCATTGGACACACATTAAAGCAGAAACATCATTAATCAAGTGAAGTGTGCCCCATGGTAGGTGTGATCACACCTTAGTAACCTAATCAATTATGTTTACGTCTTGGTGGGTGTAATGTCCAGGCTTAGAGGGTGTAATGACTAGGGGTGTAACGTCCAGGGGGTGTAACGACTGGAAATCATCTAAACTGGATACAATCCATTTATAGGTATCATACACATACATTTGTGCATGTTTAATCCAAGTTAACGTTTTATAAATGTCCATGGCGTATTTAAGGAAATCACTTTCATCTTTCATGTAAATACGAATTATCCTTTGATCTAAAATTTCAACATCGTTTGCAAATGTCTTACTTAATGAGATACTTCATGTTTTTCTGTCATACACACCACCATGTGTACATGACCAGGTATGTTAACATTGTCGTTAAATTGATTTCAAAGTGTCAAGGAAGGACATGTGTCACCTCAAAACTGACTTTTTACTGCACTATTAGTGCAGTATTGAGACCAAACAAACACAACAGATAGATTAAAAAAATTATCGTGCATATTGATTAGAACTATTCATCCCCCAAACTATCACCCAGTAATATTTTAAAGAAGATCTTTCACGATATTACATATCCAATCCAAAATATTTCTCTCGTATGATTATTATTCTTATGCTTTGTTTGCAAATACTCAAGAAACCTCTTGGAGCCATGTTAGAGATGCTTGTTTTAAAATCTAATCAACTAAATAGTTTTTTTTGCAATATTTTCCAATCGAGAGCAGAATAAAATTATTGTATGATTATTTTTGCTCCCATTCGTTACTTTAGCACCGATAAAAAAAATCTATTCAGCGAACAATGTATACCTGATGATTAAGTTAAATTTTGTAAATGCTTAAGATTTTGAAAAAATAATTAAATTTAAGTAATGTCTCATGTAATCAAAACTGTAGTTATCATTCACAAGTGGTTTTAAATGGCGGACTATTTGCCAAACTGGCTGTTTAACGGGTTCCTATTGTGCATAGACTAAAAATCCATTGTGATAGGAGAAAAACCGTACTTGAGAATGTGATACCTAAATTTATTGCAAATACACGCCGGAATAGATACCTCGAAATAAACAATAGGATTTCATATGCAAAAACATGCCTTAATTCCTCCTGAATTATTTTAACAAATCTTTTTATTTATTGCTAGATACAAATCATGGTTTGGGTACCGGGACAAATATATAAAACTGTTGTTTTTCAAACTAAAAATATTTCCTGACTTAATACTCGTGGTAAATGTCTCTTTCATCAAACATGAATCAAACATCGTGCTTTAAATTCATATTAGTTAATTATATGTTAAGCTTCGGGTTTTGTAACCTTGAGCATTTTCACTTAGAATTGTGAAATGAGAAAATGAAAGTTTTTGCGTCCGACTGCGTAGATTATTATTACACATCTGTTCGTAAAAAGACTTTCTAACGAAGAAAAAATCTTCACATTTACAATTGTATTACAACGTTTCTTTATGTTATATGCCTTTGTTCATAAACTTTATATTCCTTGCGTAACAATAAAAATACGATTACCACATGAGTACATATTGTTTAATTTCGTAAATGGAAATACCTGTTAAAGGGGCCTTTTCACAGATTTTGGCATGTTTTGAAGTCTGTCATTAAATGCTTTATATTGATAAATGTAAACATTGGATCTAAAAAGCTCCAGTAAAAAATCAAGAATAAAATTAAAAAAGGAAAAAAAAATAGCCGGCAGCAGGGCTCGAACCAGTGACCCCCGGATTCCTGGAGTAAAAATCAATTAGACCGCTCGGCCATCCTGCCAAGTATGTATTACAAACGTATTTTATACCTTATATAAGCAATCTTCGTAGTTTCACAAAATTAAACGACAACAACAAAACTCTCCAAATTATTCAATCGTTTCGCGTTGCAACGCTTTATAATTTTGAAGTTTTTAAATCGTCAAAAGATGCATATAATGGCTATATTAGACCATGGTAAATGTTCAGTATTACTGTTTCCTCACGAATATCATAACTAAAACGAAAATTTGCTAATGTGAAACAACTTTTTTCAATTTTGTCAATTTACCAAAACGTGAAAAGATCCCTTTAACATATCTTTGGGGGAAGGGGGCGTCGGAGAGGAATAAATATTGTAAAGACTTCATTTATAATTTCATAATTTCGTCTGTAGTCATCGCATGTTTTGCAAATGTGAGTTTGTTTTACTACCTTAGCACAGTGTGAAGTATACGCGGATTTATGTTTCAAAAAAGCAGGACAAGTGATCACATACACGTTCAATTGGACACCGCGTATAGACAGGTTTATATAAATTTTCACCCCCATCCCCAATACAAATTGCAAAACAGTGTATTTTAAATGATCATTGTGTAAAATGAATACTAAATCAAATAAAAAAAAATACCAAAAATCGGACGTTTGGACAGTTGTGTTTTTCAAGATGACCGCAAAGACTTAACTTAACTATTATCATAACTATGTTATGATCTAACATGGCGTCCAAATGGTCGCCGACACATTACGAAGGCCCACACGTCCATATCGTTTGGCACAAACGTGATGATATTTATGTAAACGTCATAAAAACGAAATAGGGAGACCAGAAACACATTGTTTGAATTGTTGAAATCTCTTAGAAGTTAAATAATCCTGAAATCCAATATTCACATTCAGCTGTCAACTATGACCTGATACTAACTCAACTTTGTCTATAACTTTAGTCTCAGAGCGTTGACTTGTGGGTGTCGTCCTCCTCCGTAGTACCGACCTCTTGTCATTTAATGAGATTTTTCACAGCTTTCAATTTTACGAGAGCAACATGCAGCAGTGCACAGGAGTGCATAAGCGCCTGCGTCTGCATCGAATAATGGATGTGTGATGTTGGGTGAAGTCGCCCAAAAGTGACGAATGTTTCATCAGTAGCTCTTTTCTTTGTGAAAACAATGTATGGCGAAGTGATTCTAAGGAATAATTGGACTCGCAACCAAACCGATAAAACAATCAAGCATTTGCACAGATCTAGTGTGTCATCTTGAGATTTGTTTGGGAGGAGGAATAAACTGGTCCATGACTTAACGATAGGAACAGGTTTACTCACTTTAAAAAAAATCTGTCTTTTTTCCGTTGAGAAAAAACCTTGAAGTTTAACCACAGCCTGAGTAAACAAGAGCAACTTATTGTACACTTCGTCTGATAAAAGTTCTTTAAAAATATTAATGTTCAACACGTTGTGTAACTTTAACTGCTTGTTTTTACATCTGAGTGGAAGTAGATAGTCTACATGTCTTTAACGGAGTTATGCACGAGCAAGATTAGCAAATCTGTACCCTTGCCAACCAACGTTGTGGTGGAATTACGTGATCGTTCCAATGTTGCTTTTGCATTATAAACGTTTACATTACCTTGTGACAGAATTACATAGCATCCTCGTTAATTAAGTCAGACCAGAGTAATCATGCCTGCCTTGTTTTTGTTACGTGACATATAGTTATAAAACAAGCTAATTATGTATGATTAAACACAGATGGGACTATGCAGTAAGAATCTAATCATACAATAACCAATATATGCTGCCTGGACAAGTGATTTTGTACGAGTGCAACTTTTGGTTTATAAGAGATGCTTTCTCATTGAGGCTTCTGACCATCAGCCTCTTAAGTTGACCAAAACCAGGTTACAAATTTAGACGTTAGAATCGTGTTAATTCAAATTACACGTTTTTCGTATGGTAGTGCAATGTCGGACATACCTAACCTTTAAATGGCCCATTTTCGTGTTTCCTGTTCCCCAAACACAGTGGCGGTAAACAAAATAGTCTTAACGTTTGAGTCAATAGTCATGCAGTTGCGCTTATTCGTGTTGTGTTAGCGGCCATATGAAACTATTTGAGTGTCTGTGTTGGGTAATAGACTAACATAATGTTTGTTTATTTGAATGTATTCTGTGCCCCTTATTACCTGAATATACACATCGGAATCATCAACTTTCAGGTGAAGGTTACATGTACAGTTACATTCATTAAAAGGCGTTTGCGGCCAACGTCAAATGATATGAACGTCAGCTTGAAAAACACAACTTTCAATTTGGTACACTTTTGATGCGTTATAAAGTACGTTCTACCACTCCAGGATCAAATAATATACCTTTTGTAGCAATTTTTGGATGGTAGATTGGGTATCTTTCATAAATAACTTGTCTAGTAACAGGTGTTTCCTTTAAGACGAGATTTATATGAAACTTTTTTTGAGTGCTGCAAGTTTTCTCATGGATACATGTTTGAGAAAGGGTTTTTATTTAACAGAGGGGAAACATTGGAAACAGCATGGATGTCGCTGCTCGGCATTAAACTTCAATTACCGCTATGGACACTAGTTTGGGATCATCCTACTGCAATAAACATGTCCCGAATGTGAATTTATAACTAATAATTGAAAAAAGAACTGTATTCAATTCATTGGAGAGGAACGTGCTGACAATGTGCTTTACGTTGCTGAGCGTTCAATAAGAAACTATATATTTCATATTACTTATTAATCGTAACCTTTTATGATTTTCTGAATGATCATTTTAGCGAAACAAGCGGGAAATATGTTCATGCCCACCCTATCAGAATATCTAAAAAATACATGTCCATTCTTCAAGAATACAAGCATAATGCATAAACAGTCTTAAAAAGTTCGAATAAGTATTGGTAATTTCTGAGATTGCTCATTTGAAACTGTCATATTTTTAATTAAAGGTAAATAACTCCTGAAAATTTGTCAGTTAGGTATGACAGGACAATATGCGCATATCAACAACAAGTCAAACTGTGTTAAAATTAATTAAAAGAAAATAAATCCATTAAAAGTGATAAGAGAGGAACGACCCAACAACATGTGGACACGAACCCTATGGGGATGCTGTATATAACGTTTCATTATATTCAGTTAAGTAAGTTCTTAGATATCGCGTGATATTACACGAGCAATCAGTATTGTAGGTTGGTTAACAAATCATTAAATAATCAGACCAAAGACTAATTCGATTGCCTTTACACGTTTTTAATAAACGTGTCATTTACGTCTACGCTAAACGTCCCCGCCACATCGACGATCCTAAGTTAATCTTTTGCGAGTAAACCATAAGAATGGTACCAATTATTGAAACTTACCCCTGTTTGTTCTTTGCTTTATTAATGTGTTTAATTGTCACGCAATTTCTTCCCGATAAAGCGCGCATATGATCGATTTTATACGATATCGTCCATGAAAAATGCAGTAATATACACGTTTCTGGTTATTCTTTAATTAAAAAGTGTACCTGGTCAACTAATTATTTCCGTTATTTACATTTTACAGTGCGCTTTCAGTACTGACACTGCGCTTTCGGTACTTTTACCGAAAGATCGCGCTTTTGGTAAATCTAGTAACCGTTTTCGGACGCAAGCGGTCAAAATGTTAGATAAAACATTTTTAGAGCTTGTACCAATCATGTCGTCTTTTTACTTGTGGGGTCATGATTTACAAAATAGAGAGATTATTCTACGATCCGATAATGAAGGCCTAGTAGAAATTATCAATAAGAAAACTTCATAAATACGCAACGCATATCCCGCGATGGGGGAGATTTAAAGAACGCTCCCACGGTGGTGATCGAACCCGTGACCCTCGGTCGCTAGGCGGACACAATATCTACTACACCACGGCGACCTGTCAAATTAAAAATGAGAGGTGATTAAATATGTGCATCACAATTAGGGCGCTTTTACTTCATACTCAATTATTTAAGACAGCGGTTGGATTTTATCTATTTAATTTCGGGTCGTTTTCTTATATTTTATTTGCGATAATGTTCTGATCTGGAAGCGGCACTTGCAGATCATGCTATTTGTTTGAAATGCTTTTTTAAATCGTGAGTCAAGTTTAAACAAGCTTAAAAGTAAAGGCTTACACAAATCTTGTTTTCTAAGTATTGTTATTTCTACAGGCCATTTATCATGTAAAGAAAATTAATGCAGATCTAGTCCAATTGTTAAAATAAATTTTATTTCTTTTTATCTTTTCTGTACCATAAATGCTGATACACAATCTGATGTTGTATTCCAACTAGAAGCACTTTGGGCTTTTCAAAAATATAAAGATAACGATCTGGTTAAGTAAGACGATCATTGTTGGCTTGTAATAAATTCATATTACTATGGGTAGAAAAACCGATGACGGGTCTCTACTGTAACTGGGACTTAATCCCGAAGAACCTTATAACGATAATGTTTCCTTTACACAATATAAGGAGAATAATAAGGAATAATGTCGATAAGGATAACGATGAATTTATTGTATAAAGCGCTCGAGCGTATATTTCAATTCTAATTCAATCATGATTGTATATCTGTCTATCGTGTTATAATAGCCGCTTTTTGGCGGAAGATTCTCTCACTCAACGAGTTTCTTTCGAGATTTTTTTTGGCATGATCCTATTATAATACATCCTTCCGGGGTCAGGGGATATAAGCTATCATAATTGTATTGTATAATTTTTGTTTATGTTTTATTTCTTACAAAAGATAACTATGCATTTGTTGTTTAAACTCAGCCTTGACAGATATTTTGCCAAACTTAAATAATAAATGAATTCCAAACTTATTGTGCTTGTCGTTGGATAACTAATATTTATTCGCTTAAGAATAAACCATTTTATCCAACGCAAGCTATTTAACTATATATATACGTATTATCGGTCATACAAGAGTTCTCTTTCATGAAAATTATTTCCCCGCGTAAGGGCGCTGAACCATAGTATATAGTAGGCTCTAATTCCACGTGCGTTCTTTTACCCTGTTGTCTCACTGCTGAGTAAGTTGCCATTTCATTGTTTATTTAGAAATTTATTTTACAAAACCCACCCACCTCCCTGTGACGTATTAGGATGGACATCGATACTCGCCATTCCTTCATATATGTTCAGCCATTGTTTCCATGACTTCGTGTTCCCTTCGCCTGTCGTCGTCAAGGCTGATCAGAGACTGATTGTATACTAGTATATCATTGACTTCCGGTGCCAGAGTGCTGCCTGTGTTAAGAACTGTATCGGTGACTTCCGGTATCGGCGTCTTGATTGATTGCACAGAACGTATGTCTAAACATCACGCACCGCACAAAACAGGTCCATGGGCGGTTCGTACATGCGTATGTTTGTCACGTGAGTGATGGTCACTCAGGCGGACATAGGCGGGATTTGTGCACGGTTTTCGTTATTTGGTCAGTTCTACGCTCGACTTTGATCAGTAAACTTTTACTTTTTGAAATTCTAACCACATTAATAAATTAGTTAAAATTACCAGTTATGTTTGAGTTACACAATGTCCACAGTAACATGTTAATATTGGTTGTTTTCGGGTACAGTTTTCCAGAATTATTTTACATTGAGTGAAGTTTTATCTCTGGTTTTTACTCTGGCCTTGAAAACACCATTTAAGGATAAAGAATAGAAGTGATGTATACAAATTAAAGTTGTACTGTCATCTTTTTCTGGCATGATCCTATTATAACACATCCTTCCGGGGTCAGGGGATATAAGCTATCATAATTGTATTTTATAATTTTAGTTAATGTTTTATTTCTTACAAAAGTTAATTATTCATTTGTTGTTTAAACTCAGCCTTGACAGATATTTTGCCAAACTTAAACAATAAATTAATTCCAAACTTATTGTGCTTGTCGTTGGAAAATAAGTTCTGTATTTTAACTTCACGAGTTTGTTTGTGTAAATTTATCTAGTGAACGTATTGATCCCCATGAGTCCGTTTTAAACTAAGCCGAGACATCATTATAACATATGTTCTGACCAAGTTTCATGCATGTATGGCGATGACTGTTGTCTCTAGAATGTTCAAAAGCTTTAGATTTCTTCAATTTGGCATTGATTTTGACCCCAAATAATTCACTTTACAACTCGATCGAGGAATCATTTGGACAAATATTCGTACAAAGTGTCAATAAGATTTGGAAATAAATGTGACCTCTAGAGTGTTCACAATCTTTTACTTTCACTTTACTATTGATTTTGACCGCATGAGATCAAGTTTTTAACCCAGCCGAAATATCATTTGGAAAAATGTCATGGGAAGTTTGATGAAGATTGGGCAATACATGTGACTTCTTGAGTGTTTATTAGGTATCACTAAAGCTATATAAGTAATTTGGTAACAATATATTTCTATGGACTGTAAACAGTTTTGAATTCTGCCGAGATGTCATTAGAACAAATGTTCTGAACAAGATTAATGAAGATTGATCCGTAAAATTTGACCCCTAGACTGTTTATAATGTTTCATTAAAGCCGTATCCAAAACACTGCCCCGCCGCCTGACGGCCATGTTTTTTAACGGACCGAAACCATTTCCAATTTCTGCCGAGATAGCATGGGCGCAAATATTCTGATATAACTAACATGAACATTGGTAAATAAATGTGACATCTAGAGTGTTTACAAGGTTTGAAAATGGCTATATGAGGAAAACTGGCACGCGGACTAAAAACAATTTGTTTTTCATGATATTAGGCAAACGAGTGACTTCTAGTGTTCACTTCATTTTCCTTTGAGTTAATCTAGTGACCTAGATTTTGAACCCACATTATTCTGTGCCCAATTCGGAAGATAATTTATTTGGACAAATGTTCTGACCAAGTGCAATAAAGCTAAGGCAATGTATATGACCTATAGTGTTTCAACAAGATAGAATAATAATTGCTTGTCTTAATTTGAGAGTTACCATTTGTCTATAATTCTAAATAATCATATGCGTCTTGATGTAGCACTGACTTGTCAAAAGGCATATTCGCGCCTGTAAACAACTAACTTTAACGACTTTTGAACAAAAGTTAACACATTCATTATTATGAGCTCTGTATTGACCGTTTCATAACAGACTCAAAAAAACAGTGTTTTGTGCACGTTACCACTATTACATTCAAAACAAATACAGCCCAAGTTTACCACAATACATCTTTAGTATTGTTAGATAAAGTAAAATATAATCCTTCCCCTTTCCCGCTTACTTTATATTGAGATATACTATCTACATAGTTGCATAAGATGACATAGATATTTTCTTTTGAGTACATCGCGTCGCAAAATTAAAAATATGCTGCGTGCTTTTACTCCTTAAATGTCGCATCACTACAATATTTAATACAGTTTAAAATATTAATTGGAATTCAGAGGGGGGAGGCGGCCACAACGGATCCGTGGTAGTGACTGTATACATTTAAAATAATAAAAAAAACTTTTTAACGCAATACGCACATTGTATTCTCTTAAACATTCAAACTGAAGGTGAACGTACGGTGGCCGGTGGCATAGAGGTGACATTTACTCCTCTTTTTAAATTGCGCTCCTCTTTTTTCTATCTCGTGGCCACGACTTAGTAACTCGGGATCTCGAGTTAGCTATGTCGTGGCCACGAGATAGAAAAAAGAGGAGTGCAAAACTAAATAAAAGAGAAGTGCAGAGCTGGATTCGCTAAGGTCTCGGATAGGGTCAGGGCGAAGATATGGTCGGGAGGACGATAAGGGTCTTGGGAAGCCCTGAACGTGTATATTTTATTGCACAGAAACCTGCAACAGTGTAGTTTAATTCAAATGTGCTCCATTGTTTGAATAAGTCATGCTTTTTAAATGAGTGTGCTTGCGCTTACATGTATACGGCCACTAGAGGGTATCAAAACATGTCCGTTTATGGGAGACTACTTCGTATTCCAAGTATGCGTATGTCTACTATAAAAGCGAGTGTTGTGCTATTTATTTGTGCGCTAAGTGATACATAAGCACGGCTTATTCCAAATCGTGCCGATCACATGATGTGCTTGAAAGTTTTAAATTGTTTTTCAGTCCTTTTCAAAACATATATTCGAATGAATCATCAATACAAGCAAGATTGTAAAGTAGTTGCATATCGGTACGAATGACCCATTTTTAGAAGGACATCCGATGTTAATGTTAATTATTGTTCTGCGTGTCTTCATTGTGCCGTTGGTCGATTTTACGTGGATGGACCAGTATTATATTTCTTTACTGCATTAATCGCAAATCTTCGGTTACACTCTATTTTGATGAAAAAAAACATCGATACGTTTCGGTATTTGCATTGGACACTAAATCGACATTGTTTAGGTTGATAATAATCACACGCAAAAAATCAACTTTTTATTATAAAGAAAAAACCATCATATTGTTAGCATGCCTACGTGTTGCAGGCCTTTGTGTTCAAAACAGCTGGCGGTGTATTGTGTTAGTAACGTGATTGAGGGACTTATTACAGTTTGTTTGATCTACAACGCGTGGAGTTTCTTGTTCGACCCGGGCACATACGTATATGAAAACATTTAATAAATAGGCAGTAACAGCTGCAAGGTACTGGAACGCTTTTCTTTTTTAATTTCATATTAAATTCTCGTATTCCCTGACCGACTTCAAACTTCAATTGCTTATGTAAACTAATTCTGTAACTTTAAACCTGGTCTCGACACTAACATTGGCGATTGCTGGTTTCAAAATACAAAGTATAACAATGTCTTTTTGACAAATGATATATTATTTTCTTTCATGTTTGAATACAATCCAGCATTTGAGCCATGACACTAATGCAACAAACAATTCTCTGAAAATAAAATATTTTTATACCACGGACGAAAAAGTGTTTTATCAGCATATCACCAGGGTAGAATTGTATCATCTTGTATACCAAGTTTTAATCTAATCCTATTGCCAATATAAAGACTTTAAACAATTAACTTTGACAGTAAAGATATCGCAAGGTCTTTGAGAAAAAAGGAATTTACCCGTTTGTATTCTCATAATTTTTCAACCTATGCAACATGTCTCAAATATTAATGGAAGTGGTGGATTACAATTATTATAAATTGTTAAAATATGCATGCAGTAACGTCTGTATTTCAAAAACGTCGTCACACCAATGACCCTCAGGGACACCAAATAATCGCCACTAAATGGACGCTGGTTTGTCAATTATTAATGTACATTTAGTCATTAAATGTTATAAAGAGAAATGGATTTCAACATATCTGTTATTCATTAAAAATTAAAATTATAAAATCAGATATATAAACACGATATGATTTAATTATTTACGCACACACGCAAACATATATAGGTGACAAGTGTGCAGCCCTGAAAATGATACTGTCCTGAAAATGATAGACATTTGAATCTACACAATCTCTAACAACATCAGTGAAGTCCTGTTGTCATTAGCCGAAGAAGTTCCTGGGAGAAAGAGAAGAACAAACTATTGGAGGCGACCGGAATCTTGGAGCTATGCGACAAAAGAAGAGAGCTGAGTTATGAGAAATTTACGCGCCTGGGCTCTAGGACTGAATACCAGAAAGTGAAGTGCGATATGCGGAAGAAGATTAAAGTCTCCAAGGAGGATTAGGTTGAGGAGCAAATCATCAATATTGACAAAGAGATGACATACGCAACATCAAGAAGGCATGTTGCATTCTCATGACCCCCACAAAAAAAAGTCAGCCAAAGGCTAGCATTTAAGTCGACGCAAACGGAAACCCACGGCAGGAAGGTGCCGCAATCCTGAGCAGGTGGACCGAATACCTAATCGACCTCAATAACTACCCGCTTCAACTAGACCCAAGCCTCCTTTAGAATTATCGAAGACCAGAAGCAGACGGCATATTTAATACTAAAGGCAGAGTTGGCCGAAGCAGTGCGCAGTACGAAGGCAGGAAAATCTCTGGGAGTCAACAATCGTCCGTCCCAAACTGATTTAACAGTGTAGAGAGAAAACTACTGCAGCTATTCCAGAATATCTTGTACGAGAAGAAGTTGCTCAATAATTTGACCCAGTCTCTGGTCATTCCAATACCGAAAAATAGCAACCTCAAGCTGTGCAAGAATTACCGCATCATCAGCATCATCAGCCATCCGAGCAGAGTTGTGCTCCGCAATATCCTCAACAGACTGAAAAGAAAGGCCGAAGTATTTCTGGCGGCAGAGCAGGCTCCATTCGGAGCTGGACGGGGTAAAGTGGGTCATCTCTGCAAATGTGGAATAATGATTGAGAAACACATGCAATACCAACACCAACATGAGATCTTTCATGAGCTCCCCATCGAATTTAAGAAAAAGTTTGACCGATGTTGAAAAGCGGACTTATGGCAGGTTCGTTTAGGATTCAACATCGACAAAGGCCTCTTATAACTCTACGGTAACGCCAGTAGCGAACAGCTTACAAATGTACAGATGAATAGATTTTTCAGGCGTCAGTGGGCGTTCGTCGGGGATGTCTGCGCTTGTTGAGAAGATAATGCAAGAGACCCACCAAGAAAACAACACATCCGTCTCAATTAGTGGCAGAGCCATCTCAAACTTGAGATTCGCTGATGACATGAGTGAACTTCAATACCTCACTAATATACTTTATAAAATGGCAGGATCATACGGAATGGAAGTCAGCACAGAGAAGTCGAAGATAATAGTGGACAGCACGAACACAATCAGTGAAGACATTACCATGAACGGGGAGAAAGTAAATGCAGTGACTACCGTCACGAAAACTGTTCCGTTTCTCCTAAAAATAGCACAAGACAAACGAGTACGTGCGTAGCCTGACGGCAGAATGTGCTAGCCCACAAGAACCCCTCCTGGCCACCATATAACGACAAAAGCTTACTAGGTTTGGGCACGTCACCAGACATGATTCTCTTTTCAAGACTGTGCTCCAGCGCACGCTAGATGGAAGTCGCTATCGAGGCCGTCAGAAGAAAATCTTGATCGATATGTGAAATATTGGGCGTCCCTACTGATGGATCAGCTAATATAAACAGCCCACAATAAACCTGACTGATGGAAGGTCACATAGTGATCGTCCCTCATTTCCCCGTAACGGCCAGACCGGTCAAGGGCATGATGATTATGATGTAGATCCATGTTTGAATTCAAACAAGCCAAAACGCGATACGGTCCATTATATAAACCGTTTTTAGAAAAGATACTTAAGCCAATCATTTTATCAAGCCATTTATGTTGTCACATTTGAAAAGACCCGACCTAACAAAGACCTGAATGAATTTTTTATTTATGGAGTCTACATATTTTAATTTTCCAGCAATAATTCTTTCAAAAACTAGTACTTAACAAAGGGTTCATAATAAGATGTATCATGCTATCTATCGTAAAGAATGGAGTCCAGTCCGCTTTGGTTTTGTTTAATCGACTTTTTATTTACAGTTAATCATCTCGTATTTAAGATACTAGAGGCAACCTGACTTTTATCATGTTCAAATGCCCGATCATTTAATGTTCTATATACATATACCAACCCACATTATCTAATTAGATTATCTCGCTGCGCAAAACCAATTTACTTAGGAACGAGGGCGTTCATTTTAAGCTTGGTATATGTTCCGATACATGAACAAATAGATTCTAATCTATTAAGTTAAAGAAATCCACAATACCAGAGTGTCGTGTTTCACGCGCTCAAGTAAAGGACGAAGGCATGCAACTTACTTCAGTATTGTCAAAAATAAAGTCGACGGTAATATCTTTACCGGATGTATCATACTTTAAAAATGTATAATATATTAAGTATTAAATTATGAACATAATACATTATAGTTTTCAACAATCCGAAAAAGCATAAAAGATAATATTTCTAGTCTAATTTATGGCAGCCAATTCTTTATTTTGACGTTTTAAGTCTGTACATTGCGATCTAAATTAAAACAAAAATCGAATACTCAAATATGTTCGAATACGTATTGTTTTCAGTCCAAGAAACTCCTTCTTAAAGCCAAACAATACTTAAATGCGTTTGATATACATTCACCAATCCGATAAATGCTAGATAGCGCTTGTGACCTTCAGTGAAATGGTACTGGCCAGAAACATTTAAATTGATATCCATAAACGTTGCACCTTAATGTTTGGTCTACAAAAATAACAACATACATACCAAATAGATATCATTTTATATAAGTGAGTGCCAGACGTATACATCATTAACCAATGGTCATACTTAAAAATATACAATTATTCTTATTTCATTGCTAAGCGAGACATACTTGTATTAGTATTAGTAACACTTGCGTTATATACGTATTTGTCCAAAGAGTCACAAACTCATGCAAAATATCATGTTCTTTTTTCTATTGATCAAAACAGTCTTTGTGTCAACACTTTGTCTATGGCTATACTGTCTTCTACTAAGTATATCCGGCGATATCCACCCTAACCCCGGACCATCAGCTAGTGATTCCTCATCATCACTAGAATCCCATACTGACTTATCGCTATATATGTCCCATTTTCTAAACTCTTCTCACAATTTGTCGATTGTTCACTATAATGTTCAAAGTCTTCTTCATAAACTGGATTTGCTAACTGCAGAATTAAGATCATTCGATATCATTACTTTCTCAGAAACGTGGCTATCAGAATCCATCAGTAACGAACAGTTGTTTATACCAGGTTTTAGCCTACCCGTCCGTCGTGATCGAACTCATGATCCACACGGCGGAGTTGCTGTTTATGTCAAGGATGGTATTAATTTTACTCGAAGACCGGATCTAGAAATAACAAATCTTGAAGCAATTTGGTTGAGGTTCGACCTCATTCGAATAAACGAATTCTCATCGGTACTTTTTACAGACCACCAAATTCAGAAAACAATTATTTCGGCAAAATTGAGGACTCAATTGGGCTGGCAAAAGAAGCAGGCATCAATGACATTATAGACTTGGGAGACTTTAATCTTAACACCCGACTTGATCAAGCTGAACGTAAAATCACCTCCATTTCGCAGCACGCGATCAGTGTATACACGATCCCACTCACTTTACTGAAACGTCGTCCTCTATTATTGATTTAATATTTGTTTCAAATAAAGAATCTGTCATTTTCTCTGGGGTAGGTGAACCATTCCTTAATCAAATGATAAGATATCATTGTCCCGTATTCGTTATTCTTAAATTCAAAAGGCAATCCCATCTATGCTATAAACGTAAAATTTGGCAGTACGACTCAGGGAACTACGACTCTCTTAGAAGCAACCTATCAAATATTGAATGGAATAACGTATATAGTGACAATCTTGATATTTTTACTAAAAATCTTACAAACGTTTTTCTTGATACAGTAGCTAAGTATATACCAAATAAAGACGTCACCGTCCGCCCAGCCGAACCGCCATGGCTCTCATCCGAAATAAAATTAAACATACGAAAACAAAAACGAACTTATAGGAAAGCTAAAGCAACACATTCCCAATCTAGCTGGACTAAGTATCGTGTACTTCGTAATGAAGTAGTTTGTCTTGTCCGCTCTGCCAAATCAAATTATTACGACTCTCTTGAATACAAACTTACATCCAACAATTACTCCTCGCGGGATTGGTGGAAAGTCCTGAAATCTTTTCTTACAGTCAACGTTAGTAAAACATTACCCCCACTCGTCAACTGCGCTGGTGAACTGGTTTTTGACCAAGTTCAAAAAGCTGAAGTACTTAATGATTTCTTCGCTCAACAGACAAATATAGATGAGTCTGATCACGTTCTACCGGAGTTAGCCTCCATTGCAAATCAACAGATACTTTCGTCTATAGTAATAACCGCTTGCGAAGTAAAGGGCGTTCTTATGAATCTGCCTATGAGTAAAGCTTGTGGCCCTGATGGTATAAATAACAGAGGAGTACTACTTGAGGGAGCAAATGAACTAAGTCAACCACTCTGTGATCTTTTTAATATGTCTTTTTCGACGTCAACAGTACCAAATGTTTGGAAAATGTCAAACGTTTGCGCAATATTCAAAAAAGGGGATGTTTCTATTCCCTCGAATTATCGTCCAATTTCACGTCTTAATACAATGGAAAAAAGTACTAGAAAGGATTATCTATAAACATATATTTAACTTCTTTCAAGATTCTAATTTTTTCACAAAATTTCAGTCTGAATTTATGCCAGGTGATTCGACTGTCAACCAGCTCACATATCTATACAATACGTGTTGTAAAGCATTAGATGATTGATTGGAGGTCAGGTTGGTGTTCTTCGACATAAGTTAAGCCTTTGACAAAGTCTGGCATCGTGGCCACTTATTGAAACTGAAACATGCCGGTATCAAAGATAACCTTCTGAACTGGTTTTCTAACTATCTCTACCAAAGGCATCAAAGGGTAGTAGTTCCCGGGGTCTCCTCTTCCCAAGCGGAAATCAAGGCTGGAGTGCCACAGGGCTCCATTCTTGGTCCCCTATTATTCCTTGTATACATTAATGACATTGTAAATGACATTGAAGCTCATATCAACTTATTTGCAGACGATACTAGTTTATTTGTAGTTGTTGACACTCCTAATTCTGCAGCCGCCGTTTTAGAAAGCGATATAGACAAAATTGCAAGATGGTCCGATACATGGTTAGTAAAATTTAACCCACTGAAGTCGGAATCACTTATTATATCGCGTAAGAGGGACAAACCCCATCATTTGCCTCTCCATATGTATGATACTCCAATTCCCTCTGTCAATAGTCACACACATTTAGGCGTTGTTCTGTCAAATAATGGAAGCTGGCATCAACAAATTGAGTATATTAAATAAAAGGCCTGGTCACGCATCAACATTTAAAAAAAGCTCCGCTTCCGCATTGATCGAAGATCTCTTGAAATATGTTACTTTACGTTTATTCGACCAATTCTTGAATATGCCGATGTTGTATGGGATAATTGTACGATGTATGAAAACAATGAGTTAGACCTAATTCAAACTGAAACTGCCCGCATTGTTTCCGGCTGTAACAGGCTTGTGTCTTCAAGGTTACTTTTTAACGAAGTTTGTTGGGAATCTCTCGGCACAAGAAGGTCAAAACATAAACTCATTCTTTTCTTCCAAATGGTCAAAGGTCTTAGTCCAGAATATTTGTCCTCACTGATCCCACAATCAGTTGGTGAGCGATCTACAAGATCGTTACGTAATTCATACAACATAGATGGTGTTAGGTCTAGGACTTCTTTGTACCAAAATTCCTTCTTGCCCTCAACAATTTCTGCTTGGAATTCACTTCCAGACAAAGCAAAGCTTGTTGATAACATATCTGATTTTAAAATGGCACTTGATATTAATAAACCTCGTAGTAACCCATTGTTTTATTATGGTAAGCGAAGGCAACAAGTGTTGCACACACGTCTAAGAACTAACTGTAGTTCTCTTAACAAACATTTATATGATAGAAATCTAGGTCCATCGCCGCTTTGTCAATGCGGAAAAATAGAAGACACTACTCACTTTTTTCTGATCTGTCCTTTACATGCAAATTTAAGATTAACTTTAGTGAGAACTATAGAACAATACACGGATATATGATTGCGCACGTTATTGTATGGCGATGATAATCTTTCCTTTATAGATAATTTAGCTGTATTTGATGCAGTCCATAGTTTCATCGAAGGCTCGGGAAGGTTCGAGATGATATAACTATCGGTTCTCTATTTTTTTACATTTTCTTTTCTTAACAATTATTTCTTTGATTCTACTTTGTTTTCTTAAATACACTGTTTCAATATTTAAAAAAACAATTTTGATTCCAATGATACTCACATACTTGTTTAACCTCGAATCATTATTCATTGCTTTGTGTTTAAAATGCAAATTACCGTCACTAAGTATGTTAATATATTACTGGGGAAAGGAACCCTACTAGCTTTGCTACCGTTCCAATCCTATAAACTTAAGATGTTTGTAAAATATCTTGTACACACATTCTAGAATAAATATGTTTAAACCAAAACTTGCGTTAGGTTGAGATTCGGAGATATGGGTGGTAGGAGAAATGGTCATTAGGAACAACCATGTATGATTTTGTGACAGTAAAAAGTTATACTAAATATTTATAAATATGAAATAGCGTCTAAAGAGAGTCAAAAGTGAAGCCAGTTAATATAGGATAGGCAGAGACGGAATGGTCATAAGCAGCACATGTTAAGTATCAAAGCGTTGATGCAAATATGTTAATGAAAGAAGAATCGGTATGCTATATTTGGGTATTTTATATGATCGCATGAAGTTATGACGACTGACGTAAAATAAATACGTCGATTTACAATATTGAGTCCAACATCTTCACTGTCATTGCATTTAATTGTAAACTAAATAGTTGATTATCTTTGTTTGACAGCATTAAAATATCAATGTGAGCTTAAAACAAACAACATACATTACTATGCTTTTATACAAGAATGTATCTTTTATTACCTAGGGGGGGGGGGTTATTTTATTACAATCTATTAGTTTACTTAGCGAAGTCAATTTTATGATCCCAATTAGCTTAAAGTATCTCAATTTATATTCTGTTTGCATTCGTTTATTTGTAAGATTTAACTTATTTACCTACAACTACCATTTTATAAAATCACCCATGAAAATAGGTTGATAGAATTGTAAAATAATATTATTTAATTTAGGTAAGGGTTTAAATACAATGATTGTGAAGTGATTGCATATCTACAAGAGAGAGATATTTCATATATATGTCATCAAACAATTAATCTTTAAAAGCTTACCTTAAGTATTCTGTAACCTTAAACCCCTTATTGAATGAGAACCTGTAAGCAGCTGTAGCTTTTATGTTTAGCAGATTACCAAGTGTGGGTTTATATACAACCGACCAAACAGCTCGTTTTTCCATGAAACGCACAGATTGTGCACGTCGTGTAATTCGAAACGTTATTATTGAACACATGGACTATAGACTATCCGGTTCCGGTGTAAACATTACGAAATAATATGTAGAAATAAGTTTCAAAATAGTGTTTGCAATAAGTTCCATTTTAAGTGTAGGAAGCGCATAATATATGAATATATACGACTAAGCTTCAATGAAAATGTACTTATGAAATCATTTGTTACAATATAATTACTTATCTATTACAATATAATCAAATAAAAAAAGCAAAAACGTCGGGTGGGGTATGATTCGACACGCTTCAAGGTGTAATTATTGAAAATTTAACAGTGCAATCGTATTGGTATATTCGTATAAGCTGCACTATACTATTATTGAGAGATTGGAGGAAAAACCGATTGACGGACAACGACTACCCGGTGAAATCCTGTAAGATCAAAGAAGACATCTTGCATGCTTATAACTAAGCTTAATTTTACCATTTTGAAGCAACTAAGGCTAACTTTAAAATAATATGCCCAACTGAGGCTAACTTCAAATTTGAAATAAAAGGCTAACTTCAATTTTAAAGCAACTGAATTTCAGTTAATGCCACAAAGACTAACTTGAAAATAATATGCCCAACGGAGGCTAACTTCAAATATAAAACTATCACAAAAGGCTAACTTCAAATATACGGCAACTGAATTTTAACTATTCAAATTAGACCAAAATTAGCTTAATTGCAGAATGATAGTTTTATCCGTGGCTGACCCTGGGAAGCAGGCATCAATGCCAATTTAAACTATTAGAATATCAACTTAAGTATAAAAAAAGTAATGGTGTGAGGTCGCTGTCCGTTAAATCATGGAAACTGAACCATAAAACACACGAGAGCACCAAAGCAACACATGTTATTAAACATGATAACACCTAAAGTTTGGGTTAGTGTGGGTGGGCTTAATTATTTTTGCCAAAATTGTTAAAGAAAATTTTAACGAACCTTTGAATTTTCGCCTGATCCGAAAAGAGGAAGTGGAAAGGCGGTGTAAACCCAACATCATTCCGATCAAATTATCCCTACTATTTTACATAAGGCGGTGCTAAACTATATCCGATCAACTTACTTACTTACTTAGTCCTCTTCGCCCACTTCTGGGCATAGGGCCTTGACTACTGTCCGCCATTGGGTACGGTCCCGAGCCATGCGCTTTGCTTTACCCCATGATAGCTTGAGAGGCTTTAGCTCTGTCTCAAGAGTTCTCCTCCAGGTGATTGCTGGTCTTCCTCTCTTTCTCTGGCCTTGTGGATTCCAGTCCAGAACATGTCTGGTGATGTTTGGTTGGTCTCTTCGGAGGATATGGCCAATCCGTTTCCACTTCCTCTCTTTAATGGTGGTGGTGATTGGTTTCTGTCTCGTCCTCTTCCAGAGATCTTGGTTGGAAATTTTGTCTGGCCATCTGATTCGAAGGATGTTGCGGAGGTATCTGTTGATGAACACCTGTAGTTTGTGATCTAGCGCTTTGGTGTGTTTCCCGGTCTCCGATCCATACAGCAGGACAGACTTCAAGTTCGAGTTGAAGAGGGTCAGCTTTGTGGTAAGCCTTAAGTGCCTGTTTCTCCAGGTGTTCCTTAGCATGTTGAAGGCACATTGGGCCTTACCAATTCGGACTTTGACATCCTCATCAGCACCTCCTGTCTTGGAGACGACACTTCCCAAGTATACAAAGCTGTCTACTTCCTCCAGCGGCTGGTCTTCCAGCTAAATGGGCACTGTGCGAGTAGCATTGATGCGCATTGTCTTCGTCTTGCTGGAGTTGATGGATAGCCCTGTATCTCTAGCTGTGTCGACTAGGTTTTGAATCTTCTCCTGCATGTGTTGATGAGTATGGGACAGCAGGCTTATGTCATCTGCAAAGTCCAAGTCTTCTAGCCGTTTGGTAATGGTCCACTGTATCCCACGTGGTTGACTAGTTGTGGTGGTCATTATCCAGTCGACGACAAGCGAGAAGATCAGAGGGGAAATCAAACAGCCCTGTCGTACGCCGGTTGTCACTTTAAAGGATGGGGACAGTTCGCCATTGTGGATAACATTGCAGGTGGTGTTCTCGTAAAGGCTGTGGAGTATGTTAATGATTTTGTCTGGAAGGCCATAGAACTTCAATATCTTCCACATTGTAGCTCGATCTACCATATCGAACGCCTTTTTGAAATCAATGAAGGTCATGTATAAAGGTGTCTGCCATTCCAGTGATTGCTCAACGATGACTTGCAGTGTAGCTATCTGGTCAATACACGATCGCCCGACTCGAAAACCCGCTTGCTCGCCCCTCATCACTTTGTTGACTGCTGCTTTAATCCTTTCCAGGATTACTCTTGTAAGCACTTTGCTTGGCAGAGACAGTAGCTGGATTCCTCGCCAATTTTGGCAATCTCCCAGACCCCCCTTCTTTGACAGCTTAACATTAAGTCCTCTACGCCATTCTGATGGTACCTGTTCTTGTTCCCATATATTAGCGATGAGACCTTGCAGGATGTCTACTGTTGTCTCTGGATCTGCTTTCAGGGCTTCATGATGAATGCTGTATAGGCCAGGCGCTTTGTTGTTCTTCAGTTTCTGTACTGCCTTGATGAGCTCTTCTCTACTGATGGGCCCCATGTATATATTAAGGTCTTCCTTTGCCTCAATTACTGGTGGGCTTTTAACTGGTGTGCCATTTAGGAGTATTTTGAAGTGTTCGCTCCATCTCTCCAGTTGTTCTTTTGGACTAGTCAGTGTATCTCCATTTAGTGATTTCACGGGTTTGACAGAGCTCGTGATTCTTCCTGACAGTTTCCATAAATGTTGTATACCGTCCTCATGTCCCCTTTTTCTGCTGCTTCTTGTGCTTGTTCAGCCATCTGGTCTACCTGCTTGCTTTTATCTCTTCTTGCACTCTTCTTGACTTCCTTCCTTTTCTCTCTGTATTCCTCTTGCAGGGTCTGTGTTCTTGCCATGGTCTTGGCTTGTAGTAGCCTGTGTCTAATATCTTTCTTCTTTTCTATCAAGCTGATGGTTCCTTCAGACAGCCAGCTCTTGTGTGTCTTCTTCCTGCACCCCAGTACTTCCTTGCATGTGCTCTTGAAGACTTCCTTGACAGTGTCCCATTTGTCGTCCACAGTGGCTTCTTTAAGATTGATGAGGGCTTGAAACCTATTTGATAGGGCAATGGTGAAGTCTTGACGCACTGGTCCTTCTTTTAGTTTAGAGGTATTGAAAAAAGGCTTTCTTTGCAGACCCGATTTCTTCACTCTGGGGATCTTTATTCTGAGTTTGGCTATCACCAGATCGTGGTTGGAGCCTATGTCTGCACCTCTGTAAGCTCTTACATCAGCTAGGGTTCTTCTCCATCTTCTTGATATGGCAATGTGGTCAATTTGATTCTCTGTTGCCATGTCTGGTGATCTCCAGGTCTTCTTGTGGATATCTCTGTGTGAGAAAATGGTACCCCCAATGACAAGATCATTGTTCGCGCAGAAGTCCGTGTATAGTTCACCATTCTTATTCATAGTGCCCATGCCTTCTCTTCCCATCACCATCTCTTTTCCTGTGTTTTCTGTGTCGACTTTTGCATTCATGTCTCCGCTGACAATGACTATGTCTCTTCTTGGTGCTCTGTCAAGTACTCCTTGAAGCTGTTCATAGAACTCGTATTTGGTGGCTTGTTCTGCTTGGTTTGTCGGGGCGTATCCCTACTATTTTACATAAGGCGGTGCTAAACTATATCCGATCAAAATATCCCTAATTGTTTACAGAGCAAAACACAAATAGACAGACCGCACTCCAATAACGATCGGTTATCGATTAACGATAACCGCTAGTATAGTGTAATTAGCTGCAACATTTGCTGTAAACTATTATATCCAATGTCACGCCTCTTAAGAAGCTCAACTCATCAAAATGAATGCAAGTAAGTTGATACTATCGAAACTTCTACCAACACAAGGATGCGTCAATAGTTTAAAAAACGAACCAAAACATACCAAAAACACACCTACAAAACCAAAACCAAAATGCAGAAAACTATGACTACTTATCTAACAGATGCGCAAAATATATTGCAAAACAATTGACAATCAAATAACGCCCTTACCAACGAAGATGTATCATTTATGCAAGAAAATATATAATAAACTGCGGAAAAAATTAAAAGATAAGATCCTTGGTAACGTCATTCGTCGAATAGAAACTCCTGAAAATGACGTTTTATGACGTTTTTGAACAAAAACGTGATATTGAAATACTGAAAAGGGAAAGTGCAACATAAATCAAATCGAGGAGCTAAAATCATAAATTGCAGCTTAACAACACACAAATGCCGACGATTCGAATAGCAACAAGGAGTTCGCTAACACAACCGAGCAATATAGCCGACAGAATAACCTCAGAATAGCCCATGTCCCAGAGGACCAGGATCCTCGTTTTCTGTGGCAAACAGCATTCATCATGCTTGTTGATACGAATCTGGGAATCTCGATTGAGTATAATTATACTTACATAGCAAACAGGCTATGAAAATTTGGACCTTACACAAATCGACCTGTAAAAGTGAGTGTCAAACAAAGATCGACATTCGTACGATAGAAAAGCTTTTTAAAGGCCTGGCATTTTCGTGAACGAGGACCTCATGCAACTAAATGCCAATGTGCTGGCATCTATAGCGCTGTTAGAAAGAAATGGCTTTTCGAAGTGAAAATATGCGCCATGTTCAATTGTATTCAAACTGCTACCCAAGTAAAATACTTGTAAGAAACGCCTTGCCTAAACAATCTTATTCTAATTGTGTTGAAAATCCAGCTAGAAATCGAGTATCATAAAACAAGTCATGAATCGTTTGTAGTAACTAATAGCACGAATAAAAGAAAATACGGTATCTTTGTTTCAAGTCCAGCAAATTATTAGTCTACGCACATGCAATAGAGACGTTCTTGAAATATAGTTACATCTATTGTTAACAAACACGTCTTGATTCAATATGTATTAATTGGATTACACAGATTCGAATTTCCCATAGGGTTCAATCATTAAACTGCCAACTTTCAAAGCATTTTCCTTCCTTTTTGAGTCTCGTATAATTTAAAAATTATTGTCTGCTTTCAATGATTGCTGTCACAAAAACATCATCTCGAACCTTCTACGACAGTTAAATTCGCCCAAAGGCAAGCACCCTCGGAAAACTGAGTTTTGTAGTTGAGATTTCAACTTAAGTCCCGTTCCTAAATTTACACACCCCAAGCGTTCTTTCAACGTAGTTCCAAATGTAATGCATTAAAATGTTGCAGACTCATATACGGCACCGGAAATAACCACAAAAAGCTTGTGTGCGATCTTTTAATAGCCGTAATACCAGTAGAGGAAAAGAAGTCTTTAGACTTAACCTTTACTTTCGAAATCGACAAGGAACGGATAAAAAATGATTTAGTGTAATGAAATCTAAATACGGAGTTATGTGTAATGTAAAGTTTACGACAATATTTTGGGCGGAACGTTTTTTTTTAAATAAAGAGGTTTGTTTTTACTTTAATGTTGCATGTCTTTTTCACCTTCGTCATGTTGGTTCTGATATTGTATTTTAGCTCAATAGGAATACCACCTTTTAAAGTTACTTTCCTCAATTTATCATGCCAAAGCAGTAATAATTATATAACTGTATTTCTGTCAGTTTATCATTTATCATACAAAACTTATGCAAGGCATGTTTATTCAAATTACATTGATTGGTTATACTGACAGAGCGTAAAATATCAAAAGAGTTTTTATATTACACACAATCGGTTCCATGTCAATTGTTGGAATAATATTTTCGAAAAGAAATAACATAAAGACTGTATATATTTTATTTATGCTTCTATAAATTACATCTTTGTTTGTAACATGCATTTTGTTTTAAATACACTTTACTCTCCCGTGAGAAACTAGTGTTTACTTATGTATATGAATATGATTGTGTGGTTGTTATTTGAACATGAATATGCACATAATTTAAACATCTGATCTTCATGTCAGCAACTCAAAGTAATGTAAATATATATTTTATAATGCATATATTGTGAAATAAGCTTTACTATTCCATTCTAATAAAAAATAAGAATATCTGCCAACTCTCTTTTTATGTTTATGTTTATGCGTGTTTATTATTGTAAACCTAAATATGCACATACATTAATAAATCTTTTTAAAATACTTATTTCATAATAATGTTGCTTATCTATACATATTTATTTTATGACACGAATTGTTTTACGCGCTAGATTTCTGACAAGTGGCCAATTGCCAAAACAGTACACAACAGGACAATACAAAACAACATACACACATATAAGAATAAAGCTGGGGTCACCGCCTTAATAAACTTAATTGAGTAACCACATGCACGTGACAATTTTATCCAGGATGAAAATATTCTTTTATTCCAATGTTGTGTCTCTGTACATGATGAACGATAGGAACAAATCTGGTTATTGTGAATGTTAGCTCCATTCAGTGTTACCACTCACTGAATAATGTATGTATAGGTTAATTTATAAGGTTATTTATAATACATAGGTCGCTGTAGCATCCGTCTAGAGACCGGAAGTGTTCTTTCGATCTGCCCCAACAAGACACAACGTACTGATTCTACACAGGAAACGCACTCAATAGCGTTTCAATAAGCCTAAGGCTTTTGATGCAATCGAGATTTTTTTTTTTAAACTAATAATGTTTACATTTCAATGCCTTAAATGCTAGTTGTTTTTAGCCGGATTTTTTTCGAAAAAATCTCGGCTTATAGATTGATGTTGTCGGGCGGGCGGGCGGGCGGGGTGGCGGCGTGCTCGAAAATGTTAAAGTTCTTATTTCATGGTATAACTTTGGTATGCTTGGACCTAGAGTCTTCAAACTTGACATGAAGGTTGGCCAGGATTAACAGATGACCACTGGTCATTTCAAGGTCATTCATTTGAAGGTCAAGGTCACTGTGACCTTCAATATAAAAAATGTTAAAGTTGTTATAACTTTGGTATGCTTGGACCTAGAGTCTTGAAACTTGACATGAAGGTTGGCCATAACTAGTTAGTAACCACTGGTCATTTCAAGGTCATTCATTTGAAGGTCAAGGTCACTGTGACCTTGAATGTAAAAATGTTAAAGTTCTTATTTCATGGTATAACTTTGGTATGCTTAGACCTAGAGTCTTCAAACTTGACATGAAGGTTGGCCAGGATTAACAGATGACCACTGGTCATTTCAAGGTCATTCATTTGAAGGTGAAGGTCACTGTGACCTTCAATATAAAAATGTTAAAGTTGTTATAACTTTGGTATGCTTGGACCTAGAGTCTTGAAACTTGACATGAAGGTTGGCCAGAACTAGTAAGTAACCACTGGACATTTCAAGGTCATTCATTTGAAGGTCAAGGTCACTGTGACCTTGAATGTAAAAATGTTAAAGTTGTTATAACTTTGGTATGCTTGGACCTAGAGTCTTGAAACTTGACATGAAGGTTGGCCAGAACTAGTAAGTAACCACTGGACATTTCAAGGTCATTCATTTGAAGGTCAAGGTCACTGTGACCTTGAATGTAAAAATGTTAAAGTTCTTATTTCATGTTATAACTTTGGTATGCTTGTACCTAGAGTCTTCAAACTTGAAATAAAGATTGGCCAGTACTAGAAGATGACCACTGGTCATTTCAATGTCATTCATTTGAAGGTCAAGGTCACTGTGACCTTAAATGTTAAAATGTTAAAATTGTTATAACTTTGGTATGCTTGGACATAGAGTCTTCAAACTTGACATGAAGGTTTGCAAGCACACTTAGATGACCACTGGTCATTTCAAGGTCATTCATTCTAAGGTCAAGGTCACTGTGACCTTGAATGTAAAAATGTTAAAGTTCTTATAACTTTGGTAGGTAAAAATGTTCAAGTTCTTATTCCATGTTATAACTTTGGTATGCTTGTACCTAGAGTCTTCAAACTTGACATAAAGGTCAATATTTCAGTAATTTAAGTATTGCATTGACAAAAACACGAAAGGTACTTTCCTGTCATTTAAATCAAAAATCCGGCTTCAATGCGGTCATCTCCGACCGCGGAACTCTTGTATTTAATTTGTAATTGTGAACATATTTGAAGCTATTAGAAGTGGTAATCATCGCTTTGTTTTCATTTTAAGTAAGCATTTTTCTATAGATTACTAAATATATTCTGTATTCGTATTACACATTTCAAACTAAACAGTAGTTGTCCTTAAACCTTTAGCGTCATGATCGAACGAAACATTTTATTATACTTGTATTATAGTTACATGCTTATCAAACGGATGTCTTTCCTATGGTTAACGTATTATATTTATGCAAAACAATAAAAACTGATTGAGTAACCACCTCTGTAAATTTAAAATAAACTTAAAATTACAAAATACCAAACTCTTTATATACTTTCTATTATAGTGCAAGCTTATCAAACTTATGTATTTTTATGTCTTATATGAGTTCAAGCATGCAACATAATCAAAACGTGTTTACGGCTTCTGAATAAACACTGCTGTTGTTTATTTCCTTTTGCATTATCTTGTGCAAGTACTTAAACCACAGTTGTTTAAATAACCTGCTTTTATCAATTCTAATAAAGATATCTAGCTCTATTACATATATCAATATTAGTTTTAGCTATAAGTTCTAGGTTAGTGTTATGATTTATTGCATAAATGTCTCATATAGGGGCTTTAAGTATTAGGGATGTAGTTTTTTAATCTACAATCAATTTGATAAATACTTTATTACACTACATTTGTATACAACAACATTAAGAATAATTCTCCAAATAAAACAATATCTAAGCAATAAAATATTTTTTATAAATAAAAGTTACCTTGTTCCTGATGTTCATGTGCTCTTTTATTATTGTCATGTTTACCCAAGCTGCTTTAACACATATTTCAGAAAATTTTCATTCATGTTTGTTTTGGTGGTTGTACTGTATTGTTCCTTCCATTCCTTGAATGAAGAAATACTTATTTCGTTGAAATCGACGCACTTGCTTTAGAGTAGCATTATATGCGATGTTTCCCTGCTTCTTGTTAATGTGTTTTTGTTTAATTCTTATATTCCAACTGCTGAGGCACCCACGACAAAATTAAAGATGACAGATTTTCCAATATTTACATGATAAAAATTATGAAATTTTCTTTATTTAAGATACATATTTTGCTTGCGATCAATTTAAAAATATTAACTCAGAATTGGGGACGGAATGTATAATGAGATATGGGTCCTCCAATCCCCGCTGTTGCAATTTGCCTTACAGATATACTTGAGTACAACGTACATAACGTGTATAATGAAAGAAACTTTTTGCTTCTTGATTTAAATCTCTGAGTAAACCCTTTTAACCATGTTTAACATATAAGACGGACTTTAAAAAAATATTTTCCAGAAAAATGACTGGATGATTGCTGATGATTCTTTCTTGATCTGATGGACTTCAATTTAGGTTTAGAACCAAATCTCAATAATGATAAATATAAAACTGTGAATTATCAAAATGCAAGACAAATGGTTATAAAACATATTGCAGAAAGGAATTTTTCAGACCTTTCCAGACTTAACTACCCTGTTTTGAAACTGTTGCCGGCCTAGCTACGCGCAATTTGCGTACTTTGGGTTCGACGACAAACTATCGAATCAATCGAGGTTTAAAGTTTTAATAGATCGATAAAGGTATCTGAAATAGAAACAATTAATACATGCAATTAGGTATATAATCAAGATAATATATGTATGCATTCAAATGAAATACACATTAATAATGACTAGCGTTGCATGGCGGTGTGAATATTACTCGCAATAAGTTATTTTAATAAATAACTAATAAACACAACCGTAACCGTCAGATGTCTTAAATTACAATACAAACAATTGACAGATAAAATAAATAAAAGATTCAAATAAGTTACCTGCAGGAATATAAAATGTCCTACACAAACTTGTAATTTATGAATAACCTTGGAAATTACTGGGTCGGCCAGCTGTGACTTTCTCCAATTGTGAGAACTCAGGGCGTTTGTTTGCAAGACATCTTCTGGAACTTGATCACAAGCCTCAGGTTTGTCTTTTACAGGTGCGGATGTACTGAAACAGTAGGGCGCTTGTTCAATCCCTGCTGTTACGGCAGTGGTTATAGCAGCTATTGTTTCTGGTTGCACTACCACCCTGCTTAACCCATCTGCGTCGGCGTTGTTTTTACCTGCCCTATAACGTGTCGTAAAGGTGTAGTTTGATAACGCAGCAAGCCACCGTTGCCCTGTCGCGTCCAACTTAGCACTCGTTAACACGTAGGTAAGTGGGTTATTGTCCGTTATAACCTCAACTTCCGCGCCGTAAAGATAGTCGTGAAACTTTTCCGTCATTGACCATTTCAACGCTAAAAATTCCAACTTGTGCGCAGGATAATGCTTCTCTGACGGTTTAAGTGAACGGTTTGCATAGGCTATGACCTTTTCGTGGCCGTCTTGGCGTTGATAAAGTACAGCACCCAATCCCTTTGAGGAGGCATCTGTGTGCAGAATAAACGGAAATCTATAGTCTGCATAACCTAAAATAGGTGGATTGGTAAGCTGTTTCTTTAACTCCTCAAAAGCAGTCTGTTGGTCGGATCCCCATTGAAATGGAACTGGTTTTATTGCTTTGTTGTTTCTTTGTGTTGTACGTTTAGTCGGATGGCCTATCAGCAGGTTATTTTATGGCCTTGCAATGGAAGCGAACCCTTTAATGAATCGCCTATAATAGCCAACAAAGCCGAGAAATTGGCGTACTTGTTTCACAGACTTTGGGGTTGGCCAATTTTTTACTGCTTCTATTTTGACCGGATCTGCTTCTATGCCATCTGCTGATACAACATGGCCAAGGTAAGTGGTTCTTGTCTTGAAGAATTCACATTTTGATGGTTTGATCTTGAGGTTATATTCAGCCAAACGACAGAACACTTGGTCTAGTCTTGCAATCATGGTATTGACATTTTTGGAAAAAATAATGATGTCATCCAAATAAATGAGAAAATCTCTAAGATTTAAATCGCCCATACAGCGTTCCATCAATCTTTGAAAGGTTGCGGGGGCGTTGCAAAGTCCGAATGGAAGGCGGTTACATTGATAAAACCCTAGTCCACCCACTTGAAACGCTGTCTTTTCCTTGTCCTCTTCTTCTAACTCCACCTGCCAGTATCCACATTTCAAGTCGAACTTTGAAAAGTACCGTGATCCTGCTAACAGATGAAGTGTGTCCTCAACTTTTGGTATTGCATAACTATCTTTCTTGGTGTTTGCATTTAGTTTTCTAAAATCTATACAAAATCGTATGGTTCCATCTTTTTTCCTGACGATTACACAATTCGATGACCATGGACTTTGAGATTCTTTTATAGCTCCCATTTCTAACATTTCTTTGAGATGTTCTCGGACTTCATTGAAAAGAGCTGGGGGAACTCGTCGAAAAGGCTCTTTAAAAGGTTCTGGATTTGTCAGTTTGATGAAGTGCTTAACTGCGGTTGTGTGTCCGATGTCAAATTTTGATTTTGGAAACACTGTATCCCATTTTCTAAACAACTTGTATACCTCTTGCTTTTGTTCAGTTCCGTCGAGATCAACATCATATTCATTTTTCATGTCCTCTAGTTTTGTTTTGTTTTCTGTTTCAGTATTGACAGTTGATATGGTTGCGCTTGATGGTTGCAGTATTGGAGCTTCACGCAGAACTTTCACTTCCTGTAATTGACACAGTTCTTGTTTTGCTCTTATCTTTACAGGTCTTGCAGATATGTTGCACAATCTCACAGGTACCCTCGCAGTTCTTCCACGAGTATTTATGGAGACAACTCTTGGACATACCAATGCCCCATGACTTTCAATTTTGCATTGTTCTGTTACTGCTGCTTCAGTGTTGTGAAGTTTTCGCAGAAGACCTACAACTGTCCTGGTTTCATTTGGCTGCAACATTATGTCTTTGGTTACAAGTACTTTGCCGATGTTTAAATGTATTGCATGAAAAGCCGCTTTCCATTTATCATCCGGGCATTCATCACTGCACATGTCTTTCATATGTCTTATAATGTTTGTGCCAATAATGACATGAGCACTACCATGACTCTCGCTAACCGGTGCAACAAGAAGAATTGTTTCCATTTCCATATCAAAAATTTCGCTTCTAATCGTTGCCTGTATATATCCAGAATATGGAATGTTGGTGCCATAAGCTGCTTTTAGTTCAAGATCGAATTCATGTAGTGACATCAGTTCTTGTTTTGGCGTCATTCTGTTGTAAAACGTTTCAGTTACCACACTGACTTGTGACCCGCTGTCAATAAGTGCGGTTGTCTCTTTTCCGTTGATAGTAATAGTAGATAGGTTAGCATCACCTACCATTCTACTAAAAATGTTTTCCACTGGTTTCTGTTTGGGGATAGTGGTATCTTCACAGCCCTCATTGACCCCATCAATTAGAGCTGGTTCCCGTTTAAATGATGTTGAGAGAAAAGGTCGTCTTCCTCTATATGGTCCTCTGTTTCCGGAGTAACCTCTGCCTCGTGAAAACGTTCTCCTATTTCCGGATTGTGGTTTATTATCTCATCTCTTGTAATCTCTTGTCACATTTTCACTTATATTGTCCTTCCTTGCTACTTTCTCCTGTGTTAATATATCTTGTTGTTTTTGCATACTTTGTAATTTCTCTGTTAGATCATTCAATATTCTAAATTGTTGATCTAGTTGCATTGTATTGATCTGTTTGGTATGTTCTTTTCTCTCTTGTGATACTGTCATTTCCTGTTCTTCTCTTCTCACTCGTTTCCGTAACTCTTCAAATGTGAGAGAGTTTTCAAAGAACACTCTAGTGGCATTCTTTAATTCAGAGTTTCTCAAGTATTTCCAATACTTTGTTCTCAGTATTTCATCCTTCTTGTTTTCTTGTATTTCGCCCTTTTTTCTAAAGCTCTTTGAATCATTTCATCAATTCGTATACCCCATGATGTTATGTCTTCGTCTTTATTTTGTCTGGCTTGATAAAATTCTTCATTATAATTTGTCCGCTTTTTACCTCACCGAAATAACTTTCCATCGTTGACAAAATGTTTTCTAAGGTTGCTGTGGCTTTCAATGTTGATAAAACTGTTCTTGGTTCTCCAGATATCGCATTTCTTACGCACTGTTTCAGTATGTCTTTCTGGTAAATTTCTGACCGAATCATACTTTCGATTTCTATTTTCCATCCTCTAAATTGAGTTGGGTCCGAAAATTTAGGAACACTCGGTTTCAACATTAATGGTGGATTAGGAAGCACTCTTCGTTCCGCATTTCTTTTATGTTTGTGTCGGTGATGTATATCTTCATGTTCCAATGCCTCTTCTAATGACGTAATTGTGCTCCGTGTCTCCATAATATCTTCTTGCAATTCTTGTTTTGTTCGTTTCAATTTCCTTATTCTTTCTTCTTTCTGTTTACAACGTGTTTCTTTCAATAATTCTTGTTCCTTGAATCTTTTTGCTTTCTCTTTCAGATGAAGTTCCTCTTTTAATTTCATCTGTTGAAGCTTCATTGCTTTTATTTCAGCTTTGAGTGCTTTTGCATCATCATCTTCATCACTTGTAATTTCATCAATGTCACTTTTGTGGTCATGTTCACATTCGTGACATTCAGATGGTGTAAGTGTTTCAGTACTGCACCGCACCCCCTCTTTAAAAATTCTGTCCTCAGAATCAGCATGTATCTGGAATGTTTCCTCCATCTTCTTAGTCAACCAACTAAGTTCCTCATCTATTGAATCCATGTCACTTTCATAATCGTTGCCATGGTAATCATCAGTCTTTAATCCAACAGTTAATCCAACAGCACCATCAACATCATTATCATGGTAAAGTTCAGTCCTCCTTTCATGTTCCATTTCTTTACAGTTGTGCTGTAATCTTTCTCCAACAGTTTCTCTTCTTAATTGTTTATGCTTTACATCATTTACATCATTCACATTGCTATGTTGGGCTGTTTTGTTTTCTATTCTCATCTTTATCAATTCATCTCTTTGTCGCTGAATTTCACGAATCTTTGAGTCTCGTTCCTTTATTTTATTCAGCATTTCAATGTCCTTTTGACTTTTCAACTCTTGTTCCTTTAATGTGTGTTGTTCTTTATGTTTCTCCCTTCTTTGTCTCCTTAATTGTCTATCAGAATCCATTTTCAAATAGTTATATTCACACTCACACTAATTTCACACTAAGCACTAAGTTATGATATTGATCCGAACCATATGCAGATATCAAAGTCTTCTCTTTAATTCACTTCTCTTCACAATATTCTTAGCACTTTGCAACACAAAACAATTCATTCCAAACTAGTATGTAATTAGTATTTGTCAACTTCACTCACTCTAGATTCAATTTCATAATGTCAATCAGTAATAGTAATCACTTGTCGTTAATATTACTTTCAATGCAACAATTCACAATTAAAACTATTCTCCCAGTGACTATTCCACTTCAGTCGTACGCAATTTTCTTTTATAATACTTTGTAAAACACACACTTCAATTTCATCAACCTTCAAATTCACAATTCATAACTTTCGGTTTACAACAGTTGCCTTTCTTTTCAACTCAAAATAATACAATATACATGTAATACAACACTAAATCACTAACTTCAATAGTGACCAATACATCTAATTCAATTTTAACACCTATGTATAATAGTAACCGTATATGTCATATAACACAATACAATAAAAAAAAATTGTACACATTCATTCAATTATTGAATACCAAAAATAGGTATTATTATTAAATGTTCAACTATTTATTTCTCTTTATTAGCTCTCTATTTAATAATCACTTAATTAATAAACAATTACTGTAAATTAGATTAAACTAAAGTCAAAATAAATGTTCAAGTTTTATCAAACTCAACAAAAATCTAAATAAATGTCTACAAACAATTAAAATAACTTCAGTTAAATTAATTCACAAATTATGATTTAATTGATGAATTAATCTTATTTAATTATAATAATAACACCTATAGATGCGTATTTATGAAACAATTGAACAAAACAAATTGATTAAACTATTTACAAATACACTCTCACACACGTACAACTATTTACAAATGCACTCTCACACACGTACAACCATACATATTAAATCACACAATCATTGAATATTATGTAACATACAACTAAATCGCTATCTGTACAGATTCGATACCCTATTTCCGGTCCGAAAATTACACTGGTCACTTTTACGTAGTGTCAAGTGTAACCCGCAACGCAATTACTATTTTTCCTACCAACGAATATAGTATATACGCAATCAATTATTGCGCGACTTCTTTTCCCGTTATCAAATAAATCGATTATTTAAAGCACTGTCCACAAACCGAATGTGTACGCTTTTAAATTGCTACATCGATTTATTTTTTTCTTCGCTCGAATACGCGGTAAATCGACGCGATTATTTTACCTTGCAAGGCTTAAACGCAAACCAGTATTTCCCAATGAAATTAGATGATCAGTCTAATTTCAGTAAGAAATAACTCGATTTTAACGATTTCCTATTTATAAAAGTACTATGAGTGAGCGTTGTTTCAAATTTTTGTAAGTTTGAAACAAATAAGGACAATTTTGATTTTACATGGGTTGAAACTTTTTTATAAGTGGGCAGCAAATTTATTGATTGTCTTGATCCCAAATTATGACCTTTAAACCAGCACCTGAGCTATCTACGTGCCTACCTGTCTGTATTGTACTAGTACTACTTAATGTACTTCTATTGTTATTGAAACCGGATTAGTGACAGTGAAAACACAGTTTACACAAATGCAGGGGCGTATGTTAAACGGGACAACCTATGGTTAGTGCATTGAAACAAAAAATCTTTAACCTAGGTTGGACAAAAATTTACATTTACATTAATTAAAAAATTAATGATATAAAGTGAACAATAGTATATATCAAATATTATCAAATAAATAAACTAACTAATCAATAATAAAATGTACAGCTCACCACACCGCCATGCGTCATGAGAAATAATCACTATTGTCAGTGTTTATACACCAAGTCACACACAGTTTACACACTTCCAGCGACGAATGGTCCTTGGTCCTGATGATGTGACGTAACGGTCTTGAAGAGGGCCCTTAGCATGCTTTAACGTTAACCCGGGTATTAAACGACGTTTTATGTGGCCATCAAGTGTAGATCCTCGTTAAAGGATTGTGCACACGGATTGTCCAAATTATATTATTTGATCGATCAGTGAAGAACGTTGGGCGCCATTGTTGCCGGCCTAGCTACGCGCAATTTGCGTACTTTGGGTTCGACGACAAACTATCGAATCAATCGAGGTTTAAAGTTTTAATAGATCGATAAAGGTATCTGAAATAGAAACAATTAATACATGCAATTAGGTATATAATCAAGATAATATATGTATGCATTCAAATGAAATACACATTAATAATGACTAGCGTTGCATGGCGGTGTGAATATTACTCGCAATAAGTTATTTTAATAAATAACTAATAAACACAACCGTAACCGTCAGATGTCTTAAATTACAATACAAACAATTGACAGATAAAATAAATAAAAGATTCAAATAAGTTACCTGCAGGAATATAAAATGTCCTACACAAATAATATAATGTTTCAATCAAAGATTGAATGGCTGTCTGAAGCAACCTTCAGCAAACAACTGAATAAAGGAGGGAAAGTGTATGATTGGTTGTTACGTGCACGTGCTAAATTAGGTTAAATTCAACTATATGTTAACTATAAAATAACTAAGACTACAGACTTTATATCAGAGCTACCTAAAACTACTCGACATGAATGACGAATAACTTACTAACGATAAATATGAATTTATACCCTGTGACAAAACGATATTCATGGGGGGAACACGCCTATTTCATCCCATTACATAAAGCTATGCTTGACCGTTTATCCCCAACTTTTATATTCAACAGTCATCATTGTAAACATTATCCCTTGCTTCCAATGTGATCATTCAATTGTAATCATGTCCTTAAAATTTACAAATTTTAACCATGGCAATAACAATCGCAAACTGCGACTAAAACTCGAAATCTAAAAACTAGAAAAACAATAACATCAAGATGATAATGTTCAACATATGAATATTTTAAAAGCTGAATTAAAAAAAATATCATGTGATTAAAATTAAAAGGGTACGTTAAAAGGTCTGGGGCTGAATGGGTTAAACATGGAAATAAAACACTCTAAACGTGTATGTAACCTAGGAAAAACATTATTCGTCAAAAACCATGACCAATTTAATAAATGAAAATTAAATTGTAATTAATAAACAATCTGCCATTTTTAAAGAAACCACCCATATTTTACAAAACATTGGACCATTATCAAAATTAAAACGTTAACGATGAAGATTTTAATAGGTCTGTTAATGACATATAAAAATCAATACTTTAAAGTGCACAATTAAATAGTGTGAAATGGCCAATCAAATTAAAAGAGGCTAATATTGTTTAAAATAACATGGCAAATTATAACACCTTTGGTTGATCCGTTTCTACAATTGACTTTGTAAAGGTATTTAAAGCGAGATTATACGATGTTCATATGTGTTTAATTGTAATATATTGATAAAAATATGTTACGATAACACAAAACAGGCAAGAAAAATTATACATTGATGACGAACTTTAAAAAATGCAGCAAAGACAAGTTAGCGCCCCGCGCCGATTGTGACGAAGATATTTCGTACATATTTTCCTATAATGACCGAAGCATTTGTCTTTTTATTAGGATCAGAGTTAGTGTTCGTGTGTCGTTTGAATAGATATGATTGCATGAATTTAAAATGAACCGTTAAAGTCTCTATAACGCTCAAAATCAACGAAATTTCGTAAAGTATTTCATTAAATAAAGTTAACACCTAAACAATCAGTGTTCCTTATACACGGTGCCTATACCACGTGACTTTTAAAGATCTGTGTTGGGAGAATAAAGCGCGACCCAGTTTATATTTTTAATGATGTCTTTTTAAATAGTTCACCATTTTTAATAGGATGAAGTGGAAAACCCGCTCATTCGTGAGAGTTTTCTATAGTGAGTGCAACCGCGCGTTTGTAATATGAAGTCCCCACACTGATCCGACATTTTTCTAACCGTTCAAACGCGCGGTTGCATTTTACTGAAAAAATACATATTTGTTTAAAAAGAACATGATTCGTATAGAAAACTCTTACGAATGAGCGGGATCTCCAATTTATCCCATTAAACATTGTCCTTTGTACGAGTACAATGAATCCAATAAAAAAAAGGTTTATCTAAAGCACTGCATTATGTATGTTATTGGTTAAATGGGCTCCATAAAGAAATAATAAATCAAGTAAAACGTTATTGCCTCGTAAGTTTTGTAACATAAAGGAACGGTCTTGTTTACTTTGTGCATAGATGTTTTTAAACACAATATTATTTAACATCTAATTAAGAAATAAAATATGACACATTGATGTACAATATACAAATTTTTACAGAACAAGTAAAATTATGTTTTTGTTTCAGCATTTCTTTATCATATATTCTTTATACATAGAATGAATGTTAGTCCCTCGTATGAAATTGCTATACCAATATCCAAGATAGATTAATTACATTTCAAAGCTTATTAGGCTTATAGTTTTCAAATTTCTACACATTGTGGCAACATACATTCAATACATTTGAATCATTTATGCCTCTCGATATGTTAAGAAAAATAAATCAACGTGTAACCCGCATATTAAAGGGACAGTCAACCGCGATTGAAGGAAAAAGAAAAGTTTTAAAATACCGAATTTTTATACAATGATTAGTTTATATTGATTAAAATATCACGACTGGTATATTACATTACTTGAAAAAAGTTCATATTTTCAGTATATTCGGTAATACAATTTTGCGATGTGAAATCGAAAGTACATCGCAAAAATATGTGACATAACGATATACACACTATAAATAACGCAAGTAGATTGATCATTTTATATATAAAATATATACAATTCACTACGCATTCACAATTTGCATTCCTGGGTTTACCACGTGACGATGATGGATCAATGTACTTGCCTTATTTATAGTTAACTGGTAGTTACCTGGTAGACATACTCAGTAAAATTTATTACCGAATATACTGAAAATATGAAATTTTAACAACGTTGTTCAAGTAATGTTATATACCAGTCGTGATATTTTGATCAATATAAACTAATAATTGTAAAAGAATACGGTATTTTAGAACTTTTCTTTTTTCGTCAAGCGCGGTTGACAGTCCCTTTAAGGGTCGCCTTCTATAGTCTGGCAGAAAAGTGGCACATTTTAACTAAACCCGACATTGAGGTGTATATTACATGAAAACGTGTTTTTTTGCTAGGGAGCATGTTACTGATGAAGAATCCAAATGATGCTGGGCTGGTTTCTTTTTTTTGCCATTTAGGATGACGTCCAAGATTGCGGCCGTTTTCAGTCTTATTTATTAAAACATGTAGATATTAATTTTTCATGTATTATAATGTCATTTTGAGACTGGTATACATGTTCAATATAAATGAAGAAGTGCAAACGTGTGTAATACAAAACAATGAAGATGGCGTCAAAAATGGCTGTCAGAATTAAGATGACTGCTCAAAGATTGCGCCTCAAACCAAGATTATATCCAGATTTCTTATAAGAATATGTAAAAATATTTCAATTACGTAGCGATTTAGTGTTTACTATGTGTTCCAATTTTTTTTCAATAATACATATGAAGATTATAGTATAACAAGAACATATCGACCTAATTCTGACGATTGGAGAAACGTTATATCATCTTTGTGTACAGGAACAGCAACTTCGTCAAAGGTATGATTTGTGTTATAAAAATATACCGGTGAAATACATGTCATTAAACACGTTATATATCTATTGACACACCATTATACGTATGTTCAGCCTTTTTTCATCAAGGTCATGATGATTAGATCACACTTTTCAAACATCATGGTATAAATGAGTATGTATTCTAGTTTAGCTGTATATGTTGTGAGTTGTTGTCTAGCATATAGTGATTTTCTTATGTAAATATTAGGTCAGTTCCTTTGATTGTCTTTTATACCAACAATTACATAACGCAATAAGCTATAATTCTCAATCTTTCTTTTCTCATCGGCAAAGTAAGTTATCTAACGGGTAAGTTTTGTCTAATAATTGTTACATTATATAATGAAGCTTTTAAAGGGACCTATTCACATATGTGTGCATGTATTAAAGTTTGTCATTAAATGCTTTATATTGATAAATGTTAACATTGGATCTAAAAAGCTCTATTAAAAAGAAGAAAGAAAAAAATCTATTCCCAACTGGGCGCAAACCACTGACCCCTGGAGTAAAAGTCTAACGCAAGAGACCACTCGACCATCCGTGCTCATACAATGAGTGGTATATTTATACTTTATATAAGAAATGCTCGTAGTGTCAAAAAATACGACAACAACAGAACTCTCAAAATTTTTCAATCGTTTCGCGTTGCAACGCTTTATAATTTTTAGGTTATATCGTCAAAAGATGCCTATAATGGATATTTTGGAGCATGGTAAATATTCAGTATTACTGATTCCTCACAAATATAATAACTACCACGAAAATTTACGAATCTGAAACATTTTTGTTTAATTTTGTCAATTTACCAAAACGTGAAACAGTCCCTTTAACAAGCGCAAATTATAGTAAATAGTAGTCGCACTTGATGACATAAGAATCAAAGTGTTTAACATGGGTTATCGCTTGTACACCCACATTTTATCAATTAAATCACATTGTTAAGAGCTAAATCAACATTTGATGCTCCTGTAATCGGTAAAAGGATGTTTGATGCCTCGTCCTTTCCCCAACCATAAGCACATGGATTTAGATCTGGGGGTCTGCATCTAATGCGTGTTTTTATATACACGCCTGAATGTGAATACGTTTTACAATTTAATATAATGATTTCGTGGTTGGCTGCGAGCTTGTTAGCGATAGCATAGCCTTACCCGACTTGCATACCCTGGCTGCGCAAAGGGTTTGTCTTGTAAAAGACATTTAATCTCTCTGCATCAGGCTTAACGTAGCATGCTGAGACAAATCTGGTCGCTTCCTTTACAACTTCTTTTATACAAGCTGTCATATCGTCTAACAGTCTGATGTAGTTACATGCCCTCAGCATATTAATACCTGCCACAGTGTCGCATCCAGAGTTAGCGTTAGTAGACAGCAAGTCGGTTGGATATTTCTATGATTGAAGGCAGTTTTTGCGAATGTCTATTACTCCTCTTTCTCTCACTGGTGGTTCCATGATGATCAACAATGAAAGTTTAATAACAACAAAGTAATGTAACAACAAAACACACACGTCTGTATCATTAGCTACCACATAAATGCCAGTGAGTTCTGCTTTACAGCATCAACCATTTGCTTTATCATAATAAATCAGCTTCTTCGTGTTTTGTTTTAATTTTATTTAATTAATTTGATTATGACACCTTTATATATGTCAGTGGGCGTATCATGATCTTTCCTAACGACCAACTTCTGTGTTAGAGTGAATAAGAGGTGAAATTCTTTATCCGTGCATAAAGCATTACACATCAGAGAGATCAGCTGTTGTTTGTTCTCAGGGACACCTAGTATAACATTCTGTGGTGGTGATACAATTTGAACCGTTAGTTTGTACCCCCTTGAGACATTGGATTGTCTATCTGTCCTTGCCACACTCTTGGTACTGAACATCATGTATCGGTCAAACAATAAGTAGTTTCAACCTATTTAGATATTGACCCATAAAAAGTGTCCGTCAATGAATTTTCAAATTCAATAATCTGGCTATTTGCAATATATATTGCTTGAGCAACAGTAGCAGACGTTGGTGCTATTTTGTCAGTTATAATGTTGACTAGACTGGGTGGATACTTGCTTGGATCCAATGCATCTCTACATTCTGTCAACTTTCTCCGAATACTTGCTTTATCTTTAGCATTTGCATTAATCCTCCCCCGCCTTTCTTCTTTGTTGTCATCAGTGTCCACTAAATTGGCACGGATCACTTCTATCAGATCTTCTTCCATCCTGCTGCAAATATGCAGGCTAAAACTCCAAACCTTGAGGGTTTCAGGTTTAAGTGTCGTACCTATAATTCCCTTCTTACCATGGCCATATCTCATAAAAGTCGTTTCTATGAACATGTCGCACCATATGATATTCCATAACCACGGAACATGTCTCATTACATGCTCACCCTTTAAAAACTTGTATTGTGCGCTTTCAGTTATTTACTCTATTGATCTTAGATAATATAAGCCTTATCTCGCGTAGTTTATGTGTGAAGCGGCAAAGAAGTATGGTAACATGAACTTAACTGATGCCAAGTGCAGCGGCCAATCATATTCTCTATCTACTCGAACATATATCATTAAAAGATATACTGCCTTAATCAAGCAATCAACCCACAATTAAGACGTACGATGTTGTTAAGATTCATTTCTAGATCATCAAATGTCTGAAAAATTATTTTCAGTGAATACCTTGCGCAACAAATCCTGTGTCACTATTCGTTATGCCCGCACAATCTCAAAATATTTCTTCCCATTTAGGATTTGGAAGACTCCAGAAAATGTTGACTCAAGCAGCTGTTCCAACCTCCTATTTGCCATTAGAGTCACCCTGACCCCCAAACAACTCATCAGGAAGTGCATACAAACCGAGACGTAGACATTCTGAAACTTGTCTGGGTACTCCCAGATTATATTGACTGCAACTCTATATAGTTGTAAAACACCTGTAAAGACAGTGCAGTTCTGACCACACTGTGATGATAATACTTTTGCATTTTTAGATATGTGATTATCGTGTCTGGGTCTGCAGGTGTCATATCTAAAAGTGGGTCTGACTGTATGCCCCTGCTCTTGGCAGAACCGTATATTATATCAATTGTATTCAGGACATGACTATGTGGTAAGTGTATCTTGATGAAATCTAGTTTGCTTCGCATGATTCGCGGACACAACCAATTCGGCCAGAAGTTTAAGAGGCAAAACCTGTTTTTGTGCCATTTCTACTGGAATATGTAGTTTTTCCGGTCCTTGAAATCGCTCAACTCCTACTTACCTTTGACACTACATTTGCTTACTGAGCTGAAGAAACATTCACCCTATGTTTTTTCGAATTAAACATATATCAACTGAAACAATAATGGTAAAAGCAACAGCAAGGGAAGTAACTAATCTTTAAACATGCTTCACTCTTCAAAGGGAAGTAACTTGCGTAAATTGTTATTTTATGTATTAGGAACAAACTTAAGAATTATATTTTGTGTAGTCAAATCTTACTCGATGTTAATCAAACGGGTGTAAAACATTGGTGCTTAAAGGGGCCTTTTCACAGATTTTGGCATTTTTTAACTTATTCATTAAATGCTTTATATCGATAAATGTAAATATTGGATCGTAAAAGCTCCAGTAAAAAATCAAGAATAAAATTAAAAAAAGGACCAAGTTTCGAACCAGTGACCCCTGGAGTCCTGCCACAGTCCTGAAGTAAAAACGCTTTAGCCTACTGAGCTATTCCGCCGTGTACATACACTAAAAGTATTTTATACCTTATATAAGCAATCTTCGTAGTTTCACAAAATTTAACGACAAAAACGGAACTCTCCAAATTAAATAATCGTTTCGCGTTGCAACGCTTTATAATTTTTAGGTTTTAAAATCGTCAAAAGATGCATATAATGGCTATATTAGACCATGGTAAATGTTCAGTATTACTGTTTCCTCACAAATATCATAACTAAAACGAAAATTTGCGAATCTGAAACAACTTTTTTCAATTTTGTCAATTTACCAAAGCGTGAAAAAATCCCTTTAACGAAATGTGTACATGATGTGCGCGCCTAGTTTATTATGCAGTACTTTTTGTGTTGCTTATGGTTTCTTAGTTTCCTTGTTGGTAATCTCTTCGTTTTATGTAAAATAATACATTTTAAAGATTGTAGTGGATAATATTGACTGGTCTTTACAAAATGCCATTCAGAAATACAGTTTGTTTAGTTTGAATAGCATGTCATTTTGATAAAATGTAGTGGAATGGAATTTAAACTTCAATTATTTGCATAAGCGTCTATATTGGAAGCAATCTTGTGTATTTGGAGTTTGATTTCGATTAATTCACTTCAGAAACATTAACCATCATAACCTTATTCTATTTTAGGCTGAAAAAGCTCAGAAATAATGTATAAAGTCATGATTATATCACCACACACGTTAAAATGCTGAAAACGGCGGACATATTGGATGCCATATTGGATTTCTGAATACCCCCAAACAAACCAGCCCGGCATCATTTGGATTATTCATCAGTAACATGTCCCCTAAAAAAATACTTAAACATTTACTATACACCCAAATGCCGGGTTTATATCATTTTCTGCCGGACTAAAGCGATTTATGAGCGTAATGACATATAAACAGAATCGGTGACGATTTATTTTGTTCATTTTGTAAACAGTTTTCTTAAATTGTGAATGGCATTTTAGGAAATGAAAAGAACTAACCCGAAACGCATAATAAGTTAGGAATTGATAAATATGTGACAATAGTGGTCCAACGTATATTCGCATTTCAATATTACAGAGGTCAATTAACTATTAATATAAGGATGATTGATAAAATATGAGGACAAACAACAAATGATGAAATGCATCCTTGAAAAACGCTGTTAGGACACTCGTTTATTGTTTGTATGTTTATGAACTCACCTTAAACACCTGACAGAACCAAATGACTGAATCTAGTGCCATTGAAAATAAGAATATAAAATAACGAAGCTAAAGTTATTACTGCATGTATTGTATGTTTAAAAAATAACGCAAATATATTGTTTCCAAGGGATATTATAAATACTTTATAAGACACAGTGTAAGTAAACCCAACACGATTTGAAGATTGTCTTGTTTAACTTCGTTTGTAAGGTGCATTGTTTACATATTCCAGGATAACCATCACATTTTAGTCAAAACTTTTGAAATTCTGGATTAGCGCTCGTTACGAAAAAATCTACATACGTTTGGGTAACGCGACCAGTAGAATTTTCTTCTAAATCAACCATTATTTGTGTTCCGCCATACAGTGCTCGGACAAAAATAGATCTGTTTAAACCACTGCCGGAAACTGGAAGGGTTACTCGATATGTGTACATCCGGTATCTGTAACAAATTGTACTTTTTTTTCCCCGTGGTATATATACGAAAACAAACAAAAGACTGCTTTTTATCACCATTAAGCATCTCTTGACTGTTTTGTTTTTCACCAAAAACTAGTGGTTGTCAAGCATGCACGAGGACCTCAAATATATCAGCGCATCGGACGCCAATATCCAGATCCTCGCGCTTATCGACGGGATGCATTTTCTCATAAAAAGTAAACGTATCATACGTAAACTTGGACGATGGGAAGATTACATTCATTTTCTGAAATTCGTTTTGAATTGTGTCATGAAGAAACCGGGTAGCCTCCACTATCAGATATGTGTCAACCCAAAGAATTTTAAATATATGTTGTACACTGGTGTCGACTGAATCCTTTAAAAAAAAGTTCGGAAAAGGCCGAAATAAGAATAAAACTAAGTTGAAACACATCACTTGATGCAATTGCAAACATTCCTTCCTCATATGAAGGAATTTAAGAAAACGATTGATACAATACATGAAAAGTCTCAAATCCTTTCCATGTTTTGTTAAAGAATTAATGACCATGTTTGAAAATCACAAACTTGACTGCGTGCTCATTTATTTCCAACAGCCTTTCGTATTACAAACTCAAAACCGCAATGCACATTATATAACCTCATGCATCTACGATAAGGTACTTCTTTCCCGACTGGAAAGTTGAAAGGCCACCCATTCCTTCATTGTTCAATTTACTGTGTCTACTGTATATAGACGCAGCCACTGGTTCTAATGCAAAAGTAAGTTTTTCCTTCGCTAATCCGGCCTGTAAAAAGATATTTAACTGTTATCCGTATATCCAAACGAATTATGTCATCTGGAAAACATATCAAACTTTAATTTTGTATGATTTCATCTAACATAACACATGATATTACACATCCAAACTATATATATATTTGCAATAAGAGAAATGTATATTACCATGGTAAACACAAAACAGTACGAACAACACAACTGTTAAGTTGTTATAACGTCAACACGAATTGCCGGCATTGAGCATATGACGTTGAAGTCATCATTATTGTTATATCACAGAGATTAGACATTGAACACAAACAAAACACAAACAGTTGGTCATCAAAAGTACGGGACATTCTTAACCAAACCGGTTTTAACGATGTTTGGCTATTCCCCGAATATGTGGACGCTAATCAATTTATCCAGTTACTTAAAAACAGATTACGAGACCAGTATATCACTAACTGGAATATAAAGGTCACATCATCTAGTTCAATGATTTTATATAAGGAATTAAAAACAGTATTCGAAAGATCGGCTTATCTTGATATTGTTGAAAATAAAAAAACACAGGAACATTATATCTAAATTACGTTTGTTATCTCACAAATTAAATTATTTATTGAACCGGGTAGACACCAGAACAATGTTAGAGATCAACGTAAATGTGTTTTATGCAACCTTAATTATATCGATAATGAATATCACTTTGTTCTTACATGTCCTTACTATGCCGATGTTAGGAAAACATTAATTCCAAAGTATTACAGATGTCGCCCAAATATGTTTAAGTTTATCGAATTACTTAATAGTTCAAATAAAAATGTGTTAAGAAAACTAGCCATGTTTTGTTTAAAAGGCTTTGAAATGCGAGAAAATGTCTTACATATGTGAACATGTTTCATTGTAGTATATTTTATTTACTTGATTGTATTTGTAATGCATTGATGCACTCTGACAAAATTGTGTTTACTTGTTTGTCAATGGTCAAAGGCGTTTTGCCGATTTTCCAATACAAAACTTGAAACTTGCTATGTAGTATACATTATATATCTTTCATAAAGCTACTAAGCGTATATTAATGTTATACTTGTTGCAATCATTAAACAACGTTTTTACATTATGTGGCTACTCAGTATTAACCTCTTCCATGTGACATTCTCACTTAAACATGTTGTATTTCATTCCTTTTTTAATTGATCTTCCTTCGAAATGATGTATAGATTCTATTTTGTATTTAATTGTAACGCATGCTGTTATTGTATATGTATGTTAACGACGATGACCTGTATATATGCTTAAGTCAAATAAACTAGTATGTTCTGTTCTGTTCTGTTATTGTTAATACGAATCACACGTTAGAGAAGGAACAAACCCAATAGAAGTTACACTGGCGAAGTATCAATGTCTCAATTAAAACATTACTCAACATACTAATCATTAAATGTGTGGTTTTCGCCTTTTAACCACAAATAACACTCATGAAAGCTGTGCCGATCGTAATATATACGCAATATCTAAATATAAAATAATCACTATTTCGAAAGTATTCATTTAAGACGACGTGATTCATTATAACGAGATGTTACGTAATTTACAGCAGGGTCATTGAAAATCATGTTTCCAATTTAATTTTCGTTTCAATGTCTTTATCCCAAGTTATTTACCCAAATAAATGACAATTTTATATATACAGGTGCATCCGTATACTTAAATATTCCAACTAGACAATAACCAGTCTCAATCTGAACTGCACATCGTGGCTGAAATAACTGATCGACTGCAGTCTATATAAATTTTATATTTACTTATAGTCAGAAGGCATTTGTTTGTGTCTCATCTAACTTTTCGTTAAAATAAGATCCGGATGGAGGCACCAACAACACGAATGTAAGCAAATATTTCGGGTTTTGTTATCTGTCAAGAAAAGAGAAATAATATAAAGAAGTGCAACTCCAGCTGCTGGAGCAGTATTGCATTCTCATTATATACAATTAGTTGGTCCTTTAATTGAGGCAAGTGACCAATTGCCAAAACAGTACGAAACAGCACAATACGAAACAACATAGAAACTGTTGGAATCGTAGCTACACGCATTTGGCCCGGCAGTTCACCGATAAAGTTTGCAGATATATCAGGTTTCAGTTTGCAGAAAAAACAAGAATGCTAGCGTTATTTCTCATTATCGCGCATAAATACTCTAACTACAACCAACAAGCAGATTTTCCGTTTCAAATGTGTTCCGATACTTTAAAAATCTACCAAAATTCAGTTTCATGTCTAGCTATGTTAGAGATACTTATTAACAACATTACTGTCTAAGCCGGATGCTCGTTTGGTCTTAGTATACATTTGACTTCAATACTATTGAATGATGTATTTCGTTGATTCTTTGCCTTAAGTAATGTATTCTCCTATAATCAAACGTCTTGTTACATCAACGCTACGTACAATGTACGTCATTCCCTATATTAGGAGTACGTCTCTATCATAAGCATTAATACAATGGACAACATTCCGCATTATTCATATTTAAACCTCGCTAAAATGGGTAATTATACAGTGTAGTATGATGACCAGTATGATGAACAGTATGATGACAAGAGTGACGACCAGAATGATGACCAGTAATATGACCTAGTGATGACCAGAGTGACGACCAAAGTGACGACCTGAATGATGACCAGTATGCTGAACTAATGATGACCAGTGTATTGACCAGAACTATGACTAGAATGATGACTAGTTATGACCTAGTGATGACCAGTATGATGAACAGAGTGACGACCAGAGTAATGACCAGAATAATAACCAGAGTGATGACAAAAATGATAACCAGTATGATGACCAGAGTAATTTGGAGTGATAAATCCAGTGTGAGGACCGGTATGATTAGCAGAGTGATGACCTCTGAATGAACAGATTTAAGACAAGCCTGATGACAAGTGGGACGAACACAAAGATAGATAACCCGACAGGCGACCAGAATGTTGTCCAGCATAAGGACAAGAATGATGACCATTATGAAAAACAAAGGGGTAATGACGATAGTTGTGACCAGAGTGATGATCAGTATGATGAACATAATGATGACCAAATTTGTGAAGAATATGATGACCAATGATGGCCATATGGATGACAACTGTGTTGACCTTTATGATGACCAGTATGATGACCGGAATAATGGCCAGAGTGGAAATCAGAGTGATCAAAAGAGTGATGACCAGTATGACGACCAGTATGATGACCAGTTTAAGAACAGTATGACGAAAAGTATGATGATCAGTATGATGACCAGAACGATGACCTGTATAATGACCATTATGACGATCAGCATGCCGACTAGTATGATGACCAGTAAATGGACTAGTATGATGGCAGTATGACGACCAGTATGACGACCAGTATGACAACCAGTATAATGACAGTGTGATAAACAGTATGAAGACAGTATAATGACCGGTATGATGACCAGTATGATGACTAGTATTATTGCCAGAGAGATGACCAGAGTGATGAACAAGGTGATGAACAGAGTGATGACCAGAGAGGTGAAACAAATGATGACCAGTATGATGAGCATAGTGATGACAACAGTTATGACCAGAGTGTTAACCATAGTGATAACAATAGTGTTGACTATTGTGATGACAAGTACGATGACCAGCATGATGACCAGTATGATGACCAGTAAGAGGAACAGTATGATGACCAGAATGATGACCACTTTGATGACCAGTATAATTACCAGAATAATGACCAAATAGTTGACCAGAGTGATGACAAGTATGATGACCAAAGTGATGTCCATGATGACGACAAGTATGATAACCAGAATGATGACAAGCCGGATTACCAGTGTGATGACCTGAATAATGACCAGTATGATTGCCACAGAGACTACCTGAGTGATGAACATAGTGATGAACAAAGTGATGACAAGAGTGATGAACAAATGATAACCAGAATGATAAGCATAGTGATGACCAAAGTGATGACCGGAGAAATGAATAGTATGGTGGCCAGAATGATGACCAGAATGATCATCATAATGATGGCCAGTATAATGACTAGTATGATGACCAGTAAGATGACCAGTATGATGACCAGTATGATGACCAGTATGATGACCAATATAATGACCAGTATGATGACCAGTATGATAACCAGTATGATGACCAGTATGATGACCACAATATTATCTGGTATGACGACCGGTATGATGACCGGAATGATGACCATTATGTTGACAAGTATGATGACCAGAATGATGACCAGTATGATTACAAGTGTGATGACCAGTGGGATGACCAGTGGGATGACCAGTGTGATGACCAGTGTGATGACCAGTATGATGACCAGTATGATGACCAGTATGATGACCAGTATGATGACCATTATGATGACCAGTATGATGACCAGTATGATGACCGATATGATAACCAGTATGATGACCAGTATTATGACCAGTATGATAACCAGTTTTTTGAACATTATAATGACCAGTATGATGACCAATATGATGTCAAGTATGATGCCAGTATGATGACCCGTTAAATGATCAGTATGATGACCAGTATGATCACCATTATGATAACCAGTATGCTGACCAGTATGATGGCCAATACGATGAACAGTATGATGACCAGAATGATTAATAATATGATGACAAGTATGATAACCAGTATGATGACCAGTGTGATGACCAGAATGATGTTCAGAATGATGACCAGTATGATGACCAGTATTATGACCAGTATTATGACCAGTATTATGACCAGCATGATGACCAGTATAATGACCAGTATGATGACCAGTATGGTGACAAGTATGATGACCAGTATGATTTCCAGTATGATGACTAGTATGATGACCAGTGTGATGACCAGTATGATGACCTGTATGATGACTTGTATCATGACCAGTAGGATTACCAGTATGATGAACTATACTTTGTGAATTATCATGACCAGTATCATGACCAATATGATGAATAGTATGATTACCAGTATGATGACCAGAACTTTGACCAGTCTGATCACCAGAAATATGTCTTGTATGCTGAATAGTATACGGAAAAGTATAATGACCAATATGATGACTAGTATGATAACCAGTATACTGACAAGTATGATGACCGTTATGATGACCAGTTTGATGATCAGTATATGACCAGTATGATGACAAGTATGATGACAAGTATTATGACAAGTATGATGACAAGTATGATGATCAGTTTGATGATCAGTATGATGATCGGTATGATGACCAGTGTGATGACCATTATGATGACCAGTATTTTGTACAGTATTAGAACCAGTATGATTACCAACGTGATGAATAGTTTATGAGCAGTTTGATGACTTGTGTTTTGACAAGTATGATGACTCGTATGATGACCAGTATGATAACAGGTATGATAACCAGTACGATGACCATACTGATGACCAGTCTGATGATAAGTATGATGACCGGTATGGTTACTTGTATGATTACCAGTATACTAACCAGTATACTGACCAATACAATAAACAGTTTATTAACTATTATAATGACTATTATTATCACACGTATGATATCCAGTAGGATGATTTGTATAATGACCAGTTTTATGACCAGTGTGATTATCAGTATGCTGACCAGTATGTTGACCAGTATAATGACCAATATGATGAGCATTGTGATTGCCAGAAAGATGACCAATATAATGACCAGTAAGATGACTAGTATTATGACCATTATGATGACGAGAATGAGGATCAGTAAGATGACAAGTATAATGACCAGTATAAGGAATAGTTAAATGACCAGTATTATGACTAGTATGATGACCAGTATAATGACCAGTATGATGACCATTACGATGAGCAGTTTGATGATAAGTTTGATGAATAGTATGATGAATAGTATGATGACCAGTATGATGACCAGTTTGATGACCAGAATAATTAATGGGATGTTGACAAGTATGATAACCAGTATACTGACAATTTTGATGGCCGGTATGATTACCAGTATGATGATTAGTATGGTGACCTAATTTTTTACCAGACTAGTATGATGACCAGTTTGATGACCAGTATAATGACTTTCACCATGACTAGTATGATGATCAGTATGATTAAAGGTATGATAATCAGTATGATGACCAGTATGAAGACTAGTATCATGACCATTATCATGACCAGTATGATGACCAGTTTAATTACTAGTTTGATGAGTTGTATGATGACAAGTATGATAGCAGGTATGATAACCAATACGATGACCAGTCTGATGATTAGTATGATGAACATTATGAATACTTGTATGATAACCAGTATGCTGACCAGTATAATAAGCAGTTCGCTGACTATTATGATGACCAGTATGATGACCATTGTGATTATCAGTATGATTACTTGTATGACGGCCAGTATGATGATCTGTATGATTACCAGTATGACTATTAAGATGACCGCTAAGACGACCATTATGATGATTAGTACGATGAACAATTTGATTATCAGTATGATGACTAGTATGATGACTAGCATTGTGAATAGTATGATAACCAGTTTGATGACTAGTATGATGACTAGTTTGATAACTAGTATGATGACCAGTATGATTACCAGTATGATGAACAATATGATGGCCAGTATGATGACCAGTATGATTACCAGTATGATGAACAATATGATGGCCAATACGATGAACAGTATGATGACCAGAATTATAAACAGCATGATGACCAGTATGATGACAAGTATGATGACCAGTATGATGACCAGTACGAAAACAAGTATGATAACAAGTATGATGACCAGTATGATTACCAGTATGATGATCATTATGATGACCAGTATGATGACTAGTATGATGACCTGTATGATAACCAGTATGATGACTAGTACGATGCCAGTATGATAACAGTATAATTACCAGTGTGATGACCAGTTGAATGACTAGTATGATGACCAGTATGATGACAATATGATGACCAGTATGATGACCAGTATGATTTGGACGAGACTTAACGCACCGGCAGTAAAACCTGTTTTCCCAAACAAAGCCAATTTGCATTTCCATATAATAATTAGCTTTTAATGAAGTTTCAATACAAGGATTGCAATTTGATGTTGTTGATTCAGCAAGCTGTTGCATCAATTTGTAATCATATATATATATATATATAGCTCTTTGAAATGAAATGATATGGTTTAAACGTTTTATATGACATATCGTTTTGCGTAAGCTGTCTGTTCAACCCATGTTACAGTATGTTTATAGAAGCATTTTCTCATTGTCTCATTTATTTTATGACTAATACATTCAGGTTCCCGTATTGAACTGCGACTGTTTTGAGTTATGATTCATAGCTAGTTTTGCTAATATTTCCTTCTTGACTATCTCGACCAGAGTTTCTCGAAACCACACAGGAATCACATGTTTGTTGTGTTACAATATTTGACCTTTTACCCTGTAGATACTTATTTAATCCCTTAACCATTTAGATACGTATTAAATCGTTTACCACTCAGATACGTTTTTAACACTTTACCACTTTTTTAAACCTATTTATTTCAGCTCGATTGCATAACAAGCCTAAGCTTATATGAAACGCTCTAGAGTCCGTTTCCACTTTACCACTTAAATACGTATTTAACCCTTTACCACTTAGAAACGTATTTAACCATTCACCACCTAAATACGTATTTTGACACATTTGCAGTCCCTTACCAAGTAAAGTTTAATTAAAGGTTTATCTTACTAGATTCCAGTTTTAAAGGCTTCATTTCCAACCTAAAGATACTGATGAGCAGCAAACAGCATAAAACCTGAACAGACTACGAGTTACTCGCAGGCTGTTCGGTTTTATAATGTTTGCACATAGCCATTTTCACTTTGCTTCTGAGTGGAACATAGTTCAGTCTGGTCTACTTGCATGCTTAAACAGTGAACCGGACCTGCAGTAAAATAACTTGTGTATGGAGTTAAACGCGCAGTGCTTAATTACATGTTTGTTTATTTAATGAAACATTATAGAAAACCGTTTCTACTAGACAATTATTCGTAATCAAAAGAACATACAAACGCATTGCTTTTGAGAAACAAAATAAATTTATCTTAAAGTTTCTGCATGCGATACCTTATTATGCAACCTGATCATTGTGATCGCGAAAAGACATAGACGTTTCTGTCAAATATTGTTTTTTTAAATAACCGGATTCTTTGAATCTGCTTTACTTCTACTATAACATGCTGGTCATGTCGATTTTTGACACTAACATGATAACTTTGGAAAGCGCATGTTTTGTAGTGTGAATAGTACTTGTCTACCTTTATATTTCCTGTATGGTTTTAGCAGTTTACTTTCTGGGACTCACTCAAGACGAGTAATGCGAAATATCTACTCAACCTGACTGGTATAATGACTAGTATGGTGACGAGGGTGAGGACCGGTATGAAGACGAGTATGATGAACATAGTGATGACCAAAGTTATGACCATTTTGGTGACCAAAGTTATAACCATTATTATGGCACGAATGATAGCCATATTTATTTCCACTGTGATTACCGTTATGATGGCCAGTATTATGGCCGGAGTAATGGCCATTTTCATAACCAGAGTGATGACCAGAGTGATCAAAAGAGTGATGAGCTGAGTGATGACCAGTATAATGACCAGTGTGATAAAAATTATAAGGGCAAAACTGATGACCATATTGATAACATTATGATGACATGTTATTTTATACCTAATGATAAAATATGACATTTCTGCCGTGAACTAACAGCAGTGAAAATAAACAAATTGTTCTTTTCACTGGTAAAAAAAAAATTCGGAACTCGTTTTTCCATTTTTAGATTATCATAATTAATTGTATGTATATTTTCTATGATTACGAGTGAATTCGACATTCCACCGAATCCAACACCTTTTCTTTTTTATTTCATGCTTTTTCACCGTTTATTTACATTTTTAAAGAGTTTAACTGAAGAATTTCGGCGGTATGATGACGTCATTTCGTCACACTAGGTTTAGGTAGCGTTTTCTGCAATATTACTTGAACCTTAATAGCCATGCAAGTACCCGTTGTAACTTTGTCCAGTTTGAGTAGCGAACTGTCATCGCATCCATTCCTAATACAGTTGATGTTTGGTTGATGACAGCTTCTCTCTTCACCTCAACATCATGGCCGGTATGCCCCACAGTGCACGACGTGAGCGGCGATTACGTTGAGGTGAAGAGAGAAGCTGTCATCACCCATACATCGACTGTATGATAATCATACTGGTCATCAATAAGGGCTGTTTAGTTAAGCCAAATACACATGCCATTTTACTGAAGTCATAGTCCAATGTTTTATCCTGCACTTGGACAAGACATAAACATGGACGCACATAAAAAGGGTAATGCGTATCTTATTTAGAACAAAACTAGTCGATGTGGTAATTAAGGAATTATTCACATAACAACAATATACTCTATATTAACCATAATCCCAAACTATCGTCTGAACAACGTGTAGCGTGTGTAACTTGTCACCAAGTGAATGTCATTTCGCATGATATGTTTCATTAAACATTTCAACCCGATTAATCTATTTCGAGGACTTGTATACTCGATCGATTGCAAATGAATCCAACAGCTTGCTCAAACAACAGAAATGGAGAATATACAATTGTAAAACTCAAACTGAAACTGAAACTTCATTTATAGCTAACTATAATCTGACAAATGCAAATGAGCATGACTCAGGGAAAGGGGGTTTAATGCATGTGCGTAACATGTTTTAAAGTGTCCGCACAGGCTTATCAGGGAATATACTTTCTGCCTTAAATGAATTTCGACATGAAGAGACTTCCTTTCAGCGACAAATACAGACTGCATCTGAGACGACCATTAACGCAGATACATTAAGTCTTTTATTACCACGGCGACACTAAAATGAACATTGTGTTTATTTTTAGACGCAAAAAATCAGCACATAACACCAAAGCATAAGATATCACAAAGAACGGAGCTCAATTACACACGATGTCAAATGAATTGATTTCTTATGCAAACGCGGTTTGTTTGTTTTTTCTTTTTTTTTTGGAAAAAACAGTACAATTTATTTAAACCTTAACCATTTGTACATAAAAGTCAAATACTGCCATGTACTGTAGATTTAAAACACACACATTAAATAAGCTCATGCTGTCTTAAAGCTAGGTGTAATAATTAAAAAATGGAACCCCTTTTTAAATAAATTCACCGGACGCAAGCTTTCAATTGCGCAATATAGCACAAAGTCCTGTAATTATTATTCAAAAGATTTACAGCAGAACGATGCAGCCGGAAAAGAAACAAAGTTCTTTGGTGTTGTAAGAGCGTGTGTTCTCTTTTAATTTGATTCTATTGTTCTCTAAACAAATATATTGGACGACTAGACCATCTGCAAGTCACCCCGTCTACTCTGTTTCACCAAGCCGTTTTATGTGCATTTGCTGGTCTTCCTATTGCACTCTATGCACATTAATATTGTAGCGACAAAGTTTTAGAGGCACATTTATATTGATTCCATTACATTTAAAATGACAGATGGTGTGCCAAGGATTAATAGAAAAACCTATGCATATCCACATCAATATTCACCGGAGGTTGGCTAAACAAATATATTGGACGACTAGACCATCTGCAAGTCACCCCGTCTACTCTGTTCTTCACCAAGCCGTTTTATGTGCATTTGCTGGTCTTCCTATTGCACTCTATGCACATTAATATTGTAGCGACACAGTTTTAGAGGCACATTTATATTGATTCCATTACATTTAAAATGACAGATGGTGTGCCAAGGATTAATAGAAAAACCTATGCATATCCACATCAATATTCACCGGATGTTGGCTTAACAAATTATATTTTTACATAACGGCATGCCGACTGTCCACGTAGAATCGCGTTTTATCTTAGCATGTTTAAAAAAATTTGGTTGTTGAATATTCACTGGAGAGAGAAGAAGATAGAAGTTTTCATCTATTTGAAATACCGGTAGTAAGTGTTACATTATGTTGTTTTAATGGACTCGAAATGTGATATCCCTATTGTATTTAAGGCAAAGTAACCACTGAATCAAATGTGCCGTCTGTTACAATAACAACATATGTTACAGATATGTATTTGTCTGATTATGATATTGTTTTTCTAGAATGCTGAATGTAATTTTCATCGTTGAGTCTGACAAGCAACAGCTGTCGATACATTTGACAGCGATATCATTAGATATATCAAATTATACAAAATATATGTTGAGATACATCTGTAAGCTCTATTTCAACATGCTAAAACATGCATCCTTATGATGTCTCGGCTTATGATGTCTCGGCTGTGTTTGCGAACGGTTCCGGTTCATGGGCGCAAGATCCACCCCACTCTGCCATTTATTAAGGCTGGCTTAATCCCTACGTATACGGGCATTATCTCTTCTATGTATACATATTGATATATATTTATGAAATCGAGCAAATTTTCACCAAATAGATATATCTTTACTTTCACTTATCCTTTTCACGAACAAAAAAATAAAAATAAAAACTTTTAACGTCATTCGGAATTTGTATTTTACGCTTGAATTTTGCGAGTTTGCGAGTGTCTTTTTCGACCGTGTATGATTGCAATTGTTCCTTATCAAAATCCGGATAAAATGTCTTCATTAAATGAGGTGTGTTTAGGTTTTTGGGATGGGGGTGGGTGGGGGTGGGGGAACAGGCTGCTTAAATGACTGACATTATTTGTATTAAAAATGTATTTCTACATGTTAAATGATTTGAGTCAGATATCTGCAATTTACTCAAATAAATACAGTCTGATTCATAGGATGACCAACTAAAAATCACGGCAAATACAAATATATGTAATCACTCCATAATCAATACTAACTGAAATTTTAGCTCATACTCTATTTAATGGCTTGTTGAAGAATGGAAATGTTTCGTTTACCACGCTCTTCCCCCTACTCACTCAAAGTGGCATTTAGTATTTTAACGGTTCAAACGTTTGTGCCCTCTTCCAAAAATATGGTGCAATTTACTGCTCTATGCTCTTTTACTGTAAAACAATTGCACTAGGCATGTTGATTGCATAGCAGATCCGAAAATAATAATGGCAATTAATAATGTCCAATTACAGGAAACATGTACAATATACAAACATGTTTACACGTTTTCCTGTTTGCGCCGAAATTCCAGTTTTTCAGGGCACACACAAGTTTTGTCATTCACATATACTACACAGTGGATCACAGCAGTACAAACAACAAGAAACGCTTATTGACAAAACGATTACACGGTACTGAAAATATAAGCTATTTTATGGATATTGCTTAACTTGGTTCGTTGAAAGTTCTGTATTTTCTTAAAATTAAATGAGGCAGATGCCAAAAGGTAATAGTTGCTTATATAGTACTCAACCAGAATAATAAAGGGAGATAATCGCATACGACATTTACAGCAAATGAGAACACAAATAAAAGTAATTGCTTTTCCAAGTAAACAGAATGAAGCGACAAATGTCATTGATCCAATTCGTGCACAAAGGTGCTGAAATCGGATGTTGGTTTAAACATATTTATTTCAATCATTTTTATGCAAACAATTTCATACAACATTTATATTTAATAATAACATGTTTGAATGGGATGAGGACGAAAGACAAAGTCATATATAGTTCTTCTCCCTCGCCTTGAAATATATACAGTTGCATGATTAAGAACGAACATAATTGGATTACAAAATGATAAATCTAGAAACATAATCGGCAAAAAGAGCAACTCCGATGACAGAGTGTCTCTTTATAAGGGTAAAGAAATAAGAGTTGGAAGGTGTAGAAGTTAAAGTGGGTGAGGTTTGGGAAAAATAGGCGGAGGTTTTTAAGTAAACTGTAGCAAGTTTACGAATCAAATCGCTTACTATCGATAATGAATTTATGAACTGCATCAGCTATTTTGGTATTTGTTAAATAGTCATGAGTGTCGTCTCCGTATAGAATAGTTTCGATGTATGGGACGGAATAAATAGATATCTTATTTGTTAGTTCGCCGCAAATATGTGCATACTGAGTGCATTCGAGAAAGTAATTTGATGTCGTTTCATGGAGTCCACAGAGACACAGAGGTGATGTGATGATGTTGCGTCTGAAGAGATGTTCATTTAGGGCGCTACAATTTGTTCTTAAGCGCGTATGCAACATTTGAGTGCGTCTCGCGCCGTACGAGAATAAAGGATTTGGAGTTGGTCGATCAATGTTAATACGCCTTTTGAATGAAAGGACCGATTCGGCGTTTTTGACATCATCGGGAAGATTATTACATTCAGATAAAGTAGACGGTAGGAACGAATTTGAGTACAGTGATGTTCGGGTCTGAATTGTTTGAAGATTTGAAGCATTTCTGAGAGAGTAATTGCTGGCTGACCCAACGGTTGCGGGTAAGAGGGATTGTAAGTAAGTAGGTACATTACTAGAGTTCATTTTATACATAAGTATTAATTTATGTTTGCGTCTTCGTTGACTAAAAGATTCCCATCCTAGTTCATTGTAAAGGTCTTCTAATGAGACTAGGCGCGTGCATCCAGATGTTATTCGCGCGGCTTCGGTTTCGATTTTTTCTAGTTCACCTTTTTCATATTGTGTACAATTATCTAAAACAACATCTGAGTATTCAAGAATTGGTCTTACAAACGAAACATATATTTTCTCGAGAGTTTTTCGGTCAAGAATTATTTTTAATCGACGCATTATATGAACTCTTTTCCGTGCGTTGTCTTTTATAAAAGATATATGCGCATGCCAAGTACAGTCATTATACATAAATACACCTAAGTGTTTATGGACATTGACAATAGGTATAGTAGTGTTCTGCATGGTTAGCGATGGGTGAGATGGTTTATTAATTTTACGAGATATAAGCATTGATTCGGATTTTGATGGGCAAAAGTATACAAGCCATTTGTCAGCCCAGCTTGGGATTTTGTCTATGTCTGATTGCAATACAGCTGCAGTATCGTTGGGCGAGTTAACAACCATGAAGAGACTAGTATCATCAGAAAACAAATGAATGTTTGCTTGAATGTCAACGATTATGTCATTTATGTACACTAGAAACATAAGTGGTCCTAGGATAGAGCCTTGGGGGACTCCGGTGAGAATTTCAAACGGACTTGAATGCGCGCCCGGTAAGATTACTGTCCGCTTACAATCAGAAAGATAATCACGGAAAAAGGAAACAGATTCCCTTGAATGCCTGCGTGATGTAGTTTGTATAATAGTCCTTTATGCCATACTTTATCAAAAGCTTTACTTATATAAAAAAAATACAACTCTGACCTCGAGGCCATTGTCAAGAGCTCGGCAAAATGTATTGTAAATATATGTAAGCTGATTCACTGTCGAATCGCCAGGCAGGAAGCCAGACTGAGTTGGCGCAAAAAATGAATTTGAATGAAGAAAATTAAAAATATGTTTATGTAATATTCTCTCAAAGACCTTCTTAATAGTATGTCTTTGCTACACTTCTGTTTCTCCTTAAAAACAACAAACTCATGTTTGCAATACCAGACGAGACGTTTATTTGCGGGACACTGTGCAGCCAAGTTCAACATTGAATACATACATGACAAGATTTATAACTACAAAATGTGAACCGACCGGCCAGGAAAAACCAGAGACGGTTAACGCTGGAAACATGTGCTCGTTTGCCAATTGTCGGAACACAATACGAATGTCGAGCCTCATTCATGTGTCTGGTTTCATATAAAAATCAAAACATATACAATCACAACAAAAAACAACAACAAATTTTTCTTAGCACATAGAATTAAAATAAAACCTGTCCGCACTGACTGAAGACGCCTGGTAGAATGAACTCTACACAACATAATCATACGTTTGAGATCCTCGTGCAAGACTGACCAATCATTTTATTACTGTAAACAGTCTCGTTTCGCGTAAGACAAATATTTCACGCTATACTATCGAAACGCGTGAAATAAAAATTAACAATGATATAGGTCGATAGTTAGACGCTACGGATGGATCATCCTTTTTGAAAATTGTACATACATTAGCAACTTTCCAACAACAAGGCATTTTTTGAGTATTAAGACAAGAATTGAAAAGATCACAGGATGAATTTTCCACCAGTCTTTAGCGCAAAGGTCAGGTAACTTTAATTTACGTGCAATATTGTTAAAATAATCTTTTTTTTGGTTACGTAAAAGTAATACTACCGCATCTCTGACACGACGGAGGTTTGACCAGAGCATATCACTATTTGATTGTTTAGCTTTTCTATATAGACGTTTTCGTTGTCGGATTTTTTTCTTTATGTTATTATTTAGCCAATGAAGGCTGCGAGAGCGTATACAAACATTTTTGTTAGGAATACATGAACCTGCAATTTGTAAAATTGTTTTGTAATGTTTTCTGCATAAATATCAACATTATCGCATTTAAGAAGATCCAAATTGGTATCTGCCATTAATTGTCGTAGTTTTGAATAGTCGCCGATGTCATAACGCCAGATATGTCGAAAAAATGTTTTACATATAGGTTTTCTAAAGTTTAACGTTATAAAAACAGGACAGTGGTACCGCGTAGATTGGTCTAAGAGCGGCAGGTCTGTTCCAGCGAGCAATACAGAATTCTGATTACTTACAAAGATAAGGTCAATTATGGAAGATGTATGTTCAGAATAGTGTGTTGGCTCATGAATAATTTGCGTTAAGTCATATTGTAGACATAATTCGTTAATTTTTCGTGCTGATAATTCGGCGAGAGCATTTATATTAAAATCAACTGTTATAATTATATCATTTATAAGCGTTTCTCTGGCTAGTCCTATAGAATTTTCAATTGAAAGCATATACGATCTATCCGCACTAGTTGGTCTATAAAACACGCCGAAAAGAATGGATTTATTTTTTGATGGGAAGACTTCAATCCATATAGATTCTACATAATTTAATTCGAGATCATGTCTCCGTTTGAAAGCAATTGTTTCATTAACGTATATAGCAACACCTCCACGAGGGTCAAATGGGCGATCCTTGCGAAAAGGCTGGTGAAAGCCGTCGAAAAGGATATCAGCAGATGGGATAGAACTATTTAACCATGTTTCAGTAAAACTAATAATATCATATTCACGTAGACCTGTGTATAGAACATCTAGTTTTTGCATAATACTTTGGATATTTTAATGAACAAAGCTTAATCGGCTAGTTGCTGAAGAATTGTTTATGGATAAAGAATTATTTGTATCAATGTTAAAAGATTCATCAAACGAAGTTGGCCCTGGGTTGGATGTATCACCTGATCGTAATAAGACTATAGAGATCCAGCAACATGATAAAACGATCAAGATACATTTATGAAGGTTCTTGAGAAATATAATATCATTATATATCCTATCGGAACACGTTTACGTTGGTGTTCAACACTAATTGAAATTTTCATAGACTGGTATACATTAATTTGTAATGAGAAGAGGCTAATAACATTTAGCCATAATTGGCATACATAAAATACGTGTACGAGCAGTGGAAAAATAGCTGGTGATTTATAAGCAATCATGACAGCGTTGCATGGTCTCTGGTTACTGTTTATAATAGTGATCTGTTCCAAGGAAGACAAGATGGGCATGAAACGCTGACATGGTACGTTTGTTGCATTTTGTGATGCAATCATACTTCGACGAGACTAAAGTAACAAATTGGCTATGCTGTGTGCTACAGGACGGCGACAAATAGAAATATAAGATTTGAACAATCTTTTTCTATAAAGAAGGAATGTAGTTGACAATTGTTAATAGTTTTATTTGATCGTTCGTCAAACAGTTGTAACTCTGTTACTCTTGTATCTTCAATGCAATTGAGTATTTAAATAGTAATTAAATTGGATGCGTTTTAATTCCCTTTTATTATTGTTTAATTTGAGTTACAATGCTATGACGTTAAATTTTATTTACACTTAAATGTATTATGAATATTGCTGGGCCAAGTGTGAGGTTGAGCGCTCTATAACCAGGTTTAAACCCCCAATGCTTTGCATTGACCGTTCCAAGGCGGTGACCCCAGCTTTATTCATATTTTGTGTTTATGTTGGTTTGTATTGTGCTGTATTGTGCTGTTTTGTACTGTTTGGGCAATCGGTCACTTGCCTTAAATAAAGGACCAACTAATTGTTTTTAATGAAAATTCAATACTGCTCCAGCAGCTGGAGTTTCACTTCTTTATATTGAAAGAGAAAAGAAAGTAGAGATGCAAATAGGCAGATGAAAAAATATGATGATATGTTTGGTATCATTATGATGATATGTGAGGAAATGTTGGGTTTATACATGACAATATGATAATAACCTAGAATTATCATCTAAGCAATGAACCAGTACAATTGCAAAAGGAATCTTTTTTTAAGTAAAGTAAAGTAAAGTGTAATGAGGATGCAACTCATTAGTATGGAAAGCGTCTGCAATTCGATAGTAATCTACAAAATCGTGCAAACAAACATCTATAAAATGAATAGGCATTTCGTAATTGGATGAAATATTGTTGTAGCATAGTATACAGTAATATAAACTGTTATTCAGTGCAACAGTAGCTAAAATAGCAACTTAAACGAACACACAAAGCACAAAATAGTTACATATGGACAGTGGTTGTGCATTGAATTGTCCATTTTACAGTTTTTTTCGTATATGACAAGTTTGTCATTACGAGTACGCACACGTACAGGCACGCATACACGTACGCACGCAAACACGCACGCACGCACACACATACAATACACGTTCACAAAAGTTTAGGTGCATCATTGCATAAGTCTATTAGTTAATAGACTTATACGATGCAGTACCCGGTAATGATTATTTAATATTCAACAAGCATTGAATCAGTACAATTGCAAAAAGAATCATTTTTAAAAGTAAAGTGAAATGAGCATGCAATCGGATGTTAAGAATGTATAGTGATAAAAGTGGTTGTTTGAAATAGATGAACGTGGCGTTAAATTATGCGAATGGCTAAAAATAAAGAATAACCCTGGTGTGTGTTTTGTGTTCCATTCTTAAATAAAAAGTTACACATCGTCCGGATTAAGGCAGTACAAGCCCCTGATACAGACAAAGCACTCAAACACAATGTCGAAACAATGATCATTTTAAACAGAAGGCACAGTAATTATGTTTATTTTGTACTGCATTAATCTTATAGAAAAAATAACCATTTTATTTTGTCTTATGTAAGTGAATGAAATGAGCGTGTGAAATTAAATAGTAATGTATAGCCTCACATACGTTGATAAAAATTGCATTGTTCAAAACAAGGGCTTATTTAAAGATAAGTGTGCATTTCTAAGCTAGTCTTTTATGTGTCATTTTACAAAGTCTTTGTATGGAAAGAGTACCTAATCATGTGTTATCAATTCTAATCAAGAGCACTTATTTATTGTCAGATAGGAAGAAAAAAAAAGAATTGTAATTTACTGGCAGTAACCTTGTGTCAGTTCTCTCAGCAATGTGCCATTTTGTATTAGTCTACTGTGTGCTATACACTTGTTACTTCTTTGGCAGGCTTGAAGAATACTAAAATGGATATTTGAATAAAACAGAATCCAACAGTGTTATGCTGATTGTAGTTATCTGAAGAGTAGATTAGGCAGTATATGAGCAAACTATCCGTGGAAAATATGAATGTAATTAAATGTTTAATGTACATTATGTGTTGTTGATGATGTCGTGCTAACGCCTACCTTTAGACTAAATTGTCGCCAAACCTGTTGATGTACATTGTATCTCCCACTTTAGGCAAACCAGTCCCAGCCGAATCTGCGTTGTAAAAACTGCTTTCAACTATATTGTTTTCACTGTACTTAGCAATCACTCATTAACCTGTACATGTAAAGTGTGTTGCCCAAGCTGTTGATGATGTACATTTTAGCTTCACAGTCACAGTCAGTCTCAGATGAGCATGCGTTGTACAAACCGATTTCATCTTCATTGTTTAAACCATTCTCCATGAATCACTCCTAAACAAGTACATTTTTATAATGGTTATGTAGTTAACCACATAGATCCATCAAAACCCAATCAGATGTGTGTGCTACTGACTGCTTTCATCGATACTTTTTAAACCGTGCCCCAGACAATACTCAGGAGGAAAAAGAAAGTCTATGTCTATGTCCATGTTCTGCAGGTTGTTGGAAGGCAAGTTGACAGTAGTTTTATCAAACAAATTGCATTACAAGTGTGATGTCTTACACTTAAAAAAGAAGAGTGCTAAGGCAGGAAAAATATGTGAATAATAATAAACTTGTCCCTCCGTTTCTACACGGGTTCGGCAGGCATCTGTCTTCTACGGCTGGAAAATATAAAACGTTCTGTGAAAACGGGGCTTAATTAAAGTGTCGTCACAGCTTAGCCTGCGCTTATTTATTGTAATTATTTATGTATTAATATAGAAAACCGCCTTAGAACGGTCACTGCAAAGCATTTAGGTGTCAAGAATGGTAATTTACTTTTATATTTACTACTTGGAAATGAAACTTTATTGTTATCGATTACCGATGAATATTGCATACGTAAATCAATCGAAAAGTATTTCAATTCAATTCATATACTATTATTTCCCTTTCGAGTGCCATTTTCCTCCAAGAAGCATTTTCTCCTGGGACTCTAGCTTTTCTTGTTTCTTGTCCTGTTTTTGTTGTTCCTTGTCAAAATTTGTATCAGCTTTACTTGGATGAGATGTAGCATTCGAATTATCGTCTTTTTTGCGAGGTTTATACAGCATCCCAAATCCTCTTTTTGTACGAGACAGCGGATATGATAATTGAAGGTGGTACTCGTTCACTGCTACTGACGTACTTGACTGCGTGTTTTGGCTAGACTTCGCTGTGGGGTCGTCCAATAGGCGATTGGGAAGGTCGTCAATGAGTTGGCCGACTTTACAATTTTGTTGTACTTTTGTAACAAACAACAAAAATTCACTAGTTGTGAACAGGAATATTTGTAAACGAGTTAGTGAGGCCCATTCCGTGATGTGTATGCTCTTTGTAAAAGGGTTAAAATAAGCGTCAAAATTATATACTTTTTAAAAATAAAATTGGCTTTAAAAAGATCAATGTCATTTGAAATTACACTGAATATTTTAAAAGGATTTGCAATCGAATTGCAAACAATTCGCTTGTATTGATGACTCGTCGGAAACCTTAGTTATGTCGCCTAGCTTCAATGTCACTAAGCTACGATTCATTTTCTTGTAGATTAAAATCTTATAATTTAAACCTACTTATTTCCATCTCCTTTTAATAAGAGCTGTGCTGATCAGAGCCTTCCTTGTTTTGTCAAGAGACAAAAAAAATCCTTTTTGCATGAGCGTGCGATTACTTTGGTAAAACTCACAATAGGTTTCACGTTTTTTCTCGTCTCTGGTGTGTGTTGTATTTGATAGAAGGATTGTCTTCGTAGCAACCAAACACCACTGTCGCTTTGCAGTGATGCCTTACTAAGAATTCTGCATAAGACGCGGTTTTTACATTATATGAGTCGTCCTTTTTCCATCGGAAACGATGGAACAAAGAACCACCATCAAGCACGTTACATTTTGTTTGGTGAATGCAGTTTTCCACAGAATCACTTGATGCGTCGGTAGAATGATCTATAATAACCTGAGCGACCTGAGGCTTTTCTGCCTAACAAAGTCTGTCCTTGGCTTCCAAGATAATAGGAGGATGGGGTCTGAGTTAATTTATTAATACGTCTTTAAGGGAAAAATGTCCAAATTTTGACACCACCAAAAAACGCTGGAACAGTAGGGCATGATCAATAGCATAGTCAGTCTTAACAGCGGAACAACAGCATGGTCACCAGTATGATGACAAGTATGATGACTAGTATGATGACAAGTATGATTACCAGTATGATGACTAGAATGATAACCAGTTAAATTACCAGTATGATGACCAGAATGATGATCAGTTTGATAACTAGTATGATAACCAGTATGATGACTAGTAAAATGAACAGTTTGATGACTAGTATGATGACTAGTATTATGACCAATATGATGACTAGTACATGTATGATGACTAGTATAATGACTAGTATGATGACCAGTATGATGACCAGTATGATGACTAGTATGATGACCAGTATGATGATCAATATGATGACCAGTATGATGACGAGTATGATGACCAGTTTGATGACCAGAATGAGGAAGAATATTCTGACCAGTATTATGATCAGTATGATGACCAATATGATGACTTCTATGATGAAAAGTATGAAGACCATATTAAGACCAGTATAATGACCAGTATGATGACAGTTTGTTGACTACAATAATGTCCTATATGATGACTAGGATGATGACTAGTAAGGTAACCTGTATGATTACCAGTATGATGACCAGTATGATGACCAGTATGATAGCCAGTATGATGACCAGTATGATGACCAGTTTAATTACCAGTTTAATGACCAGTATGATGACCAGTATGATAACAAGCATGATGATCAGTATGATGACCCGTCTGATGGCTACTATGATGACCAGTATAATGACTAGTATGGTGACCAGTATGATGACTAGTATGATAACCAGTATGATGACCAGTATGATAACTAGTATGATGACCAGTATATTGACTAGTATGATTACCAGTTTGATTACCAGTATGATGGCCAGTATGATGACCAGTATGATAACTAGTATGATGACCAGTATAATGACTAGAATGATGACCAGTATGATGACCAGTATGATGACCAGTTTGATAACCAGTTTGATGACCAGTATGATGACCAGTATGAGGACCAGAATGATGACCGTATGGTGACTAGTTAAGTGAGCAGAATGATAACCCGTATAATGACCAGTATGATGACTAGTTTGATGACCAGTATGATGACCAGTATTATGTTCAGTATGATGACTAGTATGATGACCAGCTTGATGACCAGTATGATGACTATTATAATGACCAGTATGATGACCCGTATGATGTCTAGTATGATGGCCAGTATGATGACCAGTATGATGGCCAGTATGATGACCCGTATAATGACGAGTATGATGACCAGCATTATGATCACTATGATGACCTGTATGATGGCTACTATGATTACCAGTATAATGACTTTTGTGGTGACCAGTATGATGACTTGTATGATGACAAGTATGATAACTAGTATGATGACCAGTATAATGACTAGTAATGTTACCAGTTTTATGACCAGTATGATGACTAGTATGATGACCAGTATGATGACCAGGTTGATGACCAGTTTGATGACCAGTTTGATAACCAATATGATGACCAGTATGATGACCAGTTTGATGACCCGTATAATGACGAGTATGATGACCAGCTTTATGATCACTATGATGACCAGTATGATGGCTACTATGATTACCAGTATAATGACTATTGTGGTGACCAGTATGATGACTTGTATGATGACAAGTATGATAACTAGTATGATGACCAGTATAATGACTAGTAATGTTACCAGTTTTATGACCAGTATGATGACTAGTATGATGACCAGTATGATGACCAGTTTGATGACCAGTTTGATGACCAGTATGATGACCAGTATGATGACCAGTTTGATGACCAGTATAATGTTCAGTATGATTTATAGTATGATGACCAGCTCGATGACCAGTATGATGACTATTATGATGACCAGTATGATAGCTACTATGATGACCAGAATGATGACGAGTTTGATGACTAGTATGATGACCAGTATGATGACTAGTATGATGACCAGTATGATGACCAGTATAATGACTAGTATGATGCCCAGTATGATTACTAGTATGATGACCAGTATGATGACCAGTATGATGACCAGTTTGATGACCTGTATGATGACAAGTATGAAGACAAGAATGATGACCAGTATGATTACTAGTATGATGACCATTATGACGACTAGTATGATGACCAGTATGATGACCAGTTTGATGACTAGTATGATGACCAGTATGATGACCAGTTTGATGACTAGTATGATGACCAGTATTATGACCAGTATGATGACTAGTATGATGAATAGTAGGATAACTAGTATGATGGCTAATTTGATGACCAGTATTCGACCAGTATTTTGACCAGATTGATGACCAGTATAATAACCAGAATGATAAATAGAGTTAAAACAATTGTTAAAACCAGAGTGATGACCAGTATGATGACCAGTATGATGACTGGTATGATGACCAGTTTGATGGCTAATGTGATGACCAGTTTGATGACCAGTATGATGACCAGTTTAATGACCAGTATAATAATCAGAATGATAAAAAGAGTTAAAATAATAGTTAAAACCAGAGTCGTGATTAGTATGATGACCAGTATAATGACCAGTATGATAACCAGTATGATTACAGTATGATGACCAGTATGATACCAGTATGATGACCAGTATGATGACCAGAATAATGACCAGAGTGATAACCAGAGTGATGACCCGAGTGATGACCCGTATGAGGAACAGTATGACGACCAGTATGCTGACGACCAGTATGCTGACCAGTATGATGACCAGTATGATGAGGGGTATAATAAACAGTCTGATGACCAGTATGATGAGGGATATAATGACCACTATAATGACCAGTATTAAAATCAATTTGATAACCAGTTTGATGACCAGTATAATGACCAGTATGATTACCTGTGTGATGACCAGTATGATGACCATTATGAAACTAGAATGTTGACAAGTACAATGACCAGCATGATAACCAGTATGATGACCAGTATAATGACCAGTATGATGACCAGTATGATGAACAGTATGATAAATAGTATGATGACCAGTATGATGACTAGTATGATGGCCAGTATGATGACCAGTTTGATGACCAGTTTGATGACCAGTATGATGACCAGTATGATGAACAGTATGATAAATAGTATGATGACCAGTATGATGACTAGTATGACGACCAGTATGATGACCAGTATGATGACAAGTATGATGACTAGTATGATGACCAGTATGATGACCAGTATGATAACCAGTATGATGACCAGTATAATGACCAGTATGATGACCAGTATGATGAACAGTATGATAAATAGTATGATGACCAGTATGATAACTAGTATGACGACCAGTATGATGACCAGTTTGATGACCAGTATGATGAACATTTTGAAGACCGTGTTAATAAACAGACTGATAACCACAGTGATGACTAGAGAGATGACCAGAGCGATGCCTAGAGTGATGATCAGTGTGATGACTAGAGTGATGATCAGTATGATAACCAGTCTGCGTACCAGAATGATGACCAAAGTGATGTACATCATGACGACCAGTATGATGACCACCATAATGACTAGTATGATGACAAGTATGATAATCAGTATGACGACAAGTATGATGACCAGTATGATGACCAGTATGATGACTAGTACTATGTGCAATATGATAACCAATAAGATGACCATTATGATGACTAGTATGGTGACCATTATGATGACCAGTCTAATGACTAGTATGATTACCAGTTTTATTTCCAGTATGATGTCCAGTATAGGAAAAGTATAATGACAAGTATAATTAACAGTACGATGACCAGTATTATGATTAGTATAACGACTAGTATGGTGATCAGTATGATGACCAGTATGATACCTAGAAGGATGACTAGTATGATGACTGGTATGATGACCAGTATTACGATCTGTATGATTACCAGTATTATTACGAACTGGATGGCCAGTATGAGGATCAGTATGATAACCACTATGATAAGTAGTAGGATGTCATGTATGATGACTAGTAAGATGACCAGTATGATGGAATGGCTAGTTGTATGACTAGTATGATGACCAGTATTACGACCTGTATGATAGTTATTGTACTGCTTGTAATTTGTCCATAATGGTGTTGGGTTATTTCCTTTCTCTGCTTTGTCTCAAAGGAAATAAAGTTGATTGATTGTGGCCATTATTTATTGCTTAATTAAACTTATCAAATTTCTACCAAACCTCTTCGTCTTTTCTACATCGGGTCACTTTAAATCCCTATCCTTCTAAGTGTGCTGTATATTTTTGTATTTATTTTAAATTCGCATTTGTCGCTGTTCTAGGAAACCGCTTGATTTAATTTTGGCGCGATTTTGGCTGATTTTAGTTTTACGGCGGCTTCTTGACACATTTTCTGCGAAAATATTAGATAGTTTATCAAATTATAAGGCATATGTAAGAAAATCCTGGAAAACTATTGCTAAAAATGCAGCCGAAAAAATTACGTATAGTTGAGTAAACTGGTTTTTAAGCCGATAACAATGTGAATCATACATCGCGTATACAATGATCAACGGTAAAACTTCTGGCAAAACAATAAAGTATGAATTTTCCTTCTTATCCATGTTTGTGTCTCCTGAAGAATATGATGAAGTCTGACTAATGCGGGTTTCGAAGAACGGCTAAGATTTTTTGGTCGTTTGATAATTTACTTATGCTTATTGCTAAATAGACAATTTGTATTCTGCAGCATTAAATTTTTGTGACTTTCGTGAAGTATTTGTTTGTCTTAAAAAAGGCATATTGATTTCAATAAAATATTTCATGGCATATTGTGTTTGTGCTCGTTATTCGCTTGTGTTTGTTAGACGAAAATACGTATTGTGGATTTTAATACTGTTTTATTTATTGAATCCGTGTCTGTAGATTAATATTAAGGTTCCAAAAATCATTTTTTGTTACGATATGCGTATTTCAACGTAGACTTAAATAGAGCACCACGTCGAAACGTTGATTTCAGTTTTTCTGCAGGTATCAGAGCGCTAACATTGAACGATACTAACTAAGTTACATTTTATGCGGAAAGTGTCGTCTCCGATTAGCCTGAGCGGACTGCACAGAAAAATCTGGGACGACACTTTACGCACTTGCATTAAACTCCCTTTTCACAGAGCGCGGCTCATATACTTTCAATGGGTTTAATTTACTTTATTTATGCACACATATACGCGTGTTGTCGGTTTGTATTGTATCATGTAAGGTACTCAAGGCAAATTAAAGTCTTAAACATTCGAGTGACCGTGTACGTGTTGAAAAAATTGACAAAATGCTTTTCCGTTCATTTCAATATTTTGTCGTTAAAAAAAATGACGAACGTGTCAAGATATTTCGCTGAAGTTCTCTTGGGAGAATCTTAGTTTAATAAACATATTTTATTGTATATACACATTCATTTACAAACAATTACTTATAATAGACAGTTTGAAGTACATGTATACACATGGATTGGGCCTATAGTTATACCAACATCATCGAAGGGCCTTCGCTTGCGAGAATCTGAAATAAAATATAATTACTTTAATACATTTATACTGTGTACAAGCAGTTATTTCATTAGCTCTCTTGGACGCGAAGGGCTAAAGGTGAGCTATTGTAATAACCTTATGTCCGGTTTTAAAGTAAAAATGGAAAATAATTGTATTCAAGTGATCGCCGTATTTGTGTTATTCCAAAACAAAATGACAAAAAAACTAGAATCAAAACACTCTGCATGCAGCGTTATAACAATGCGTATGTTATAGATGAGCGCAATAAGTGAGTCTGTATTTTAAAAAATAACCAAAATAATTTGCAATAAGGCAAGTGGCGATTTTGAAAAATAACCAAAAAATGTATAATTAGGCAAGTGGCGATTTGATATACAAATAAAGCCGCTCAAGCTCAATCCCTGTACATCGAAACAGTGCACCTTTGTTACAACCCGTTTTGCAATAAACCCGTTTTACAATAAATTTATTGCAAAACGGGTTTGGAGTGTCTTATTGCAAGTTGAAATTTTTATAACAACCCGTTTTGCAATAAACCCGTTTAGCAATAATTTTATTGCAAAACGGGTGAGAGAGTCTTATTGCAATTTGTAATTTTTAAAACAACTCGTTTTGGAATAAACCCGTTTTGCAATAAACGCATCACACATTTACTAATTGATTCACATTGATTGGAAACTGTGAAAATAAAGTGTAAAAAAACTGTCGTATTTATGGATTTTCTTTTTCAAAATAAGACAAAAGTATAAGTGTAGACAAAAAAACGACATTGAAAGTAATCGATTTCATGATAAATATGATAAAACATTACAAAATGTGTATGGAAAGTGATTTCAACCAAGTTCGTATTTAAGTGTAGGAAACCCAGAAATGCAATAATTTTATTGCAAAACGGGTTGCGGTGCCTTATTGCAATTTGTTATTTTTATAAAAACCCGGTTTGCAATAAACCCGTTTTGCAATAATTTTGGATTGTCTTTTTGCAATTCGAACTAAGGTTGTGTGATGAGATTAGATCTATGCTCCGAAACAGTCAAATCTCTACTCGGAGATTGACCAAACACACAGTTTTCTATTGAAATCTGAGATCAATTATGAGATCAACGAGTAAAACCAATCGACATCTCTGCATGGAAGGTATAGGTTTAATTTGAGCGATAACTTACGTCGTGATGAAGGAACAAGACTATTCTGTACGGAAGCTGTACCATATAATTTGTATTATGAAAAACAGCATATACCGTAAAAGAAGCAGTAATTCTATTTGTAAATAAAGGTATGATGAATACTTGCCATTATCGTGATTCTATTATTTCCATTTCGGCCAACAAACTCTCCCATACCAATTCCCAATGATGCAGGGGCCTTTGTCGATTTCACTATCCCAACATTGGCTTCTGCACCGATTTGGCATTCCCGCTTAAACGGGATATATAAAGCGAAAGTTTCGGAAGTCACAGAGGCATTTCGACGTTAATTAAAAAAATATTATTTTTATATCATATTGTTTTGTTTTGATTGTTTCTGTCGAAAAACCCACGATCAGAAGTATGGATGCGTGGAAAATAAATTACAAGTGCGATATTCTGTACTGGTTACAGAGTATTTTTCAGAAGAAATATATGTATTTCCTTAAATTTCTTCGTTAACAGTAGGAATATGTCATAAACAAATTTACTTATATATCCTGGGTTCGTTTTTACAAGTGAATGTAAGCAAACGGTTGTTTTATGTGCGCACGTACGAAGTCCGTATTTGGTGTCAGTAAAGGGAAGTGATTTCACACTGTTTGTGAGTATTTTCAGGACACTTATATATAACTTGAGTAAATGGATACAATCTATAGTTAAAATGATACTTTTGTTTATCTGAATCGTTATAATGACGTGAATATTTTTATTTTAGGGTGCAACATGTCATACAACTCAAAGATCCGATCCAATATGACGTCATATTTATCGATACTATAATGAATATAACATGCTAACAGATACAGCTTTAATAAAGATCATAACTGTTGACGTTTAAATATTATAAGAGATGTTATAGCAATATATGTAGTGTTGTGTTACATTCCGTTAAATAGAACGTTCAGTTTCTTACGATGTGATGCGTTTTAGCAAGTGCAGTTCACAGTTAATTTTACCGGAATTTTTAAGAACTATTGTCAAACCATAAGGCTCCTTCCATAATCGTTGCATTAAAATCCATCTTGATTGCCGTCCTTGTCTTGAAAAAATAATTGCGACGTATCATGTAAGACTTAAGAAAACGACGCTCTTTCATAATTTATAATACGCATCTATAACCTTTACCGCGGGTTATTCGACAACAAATTATGACATATAACATATAATATTGATTAGGATCGTTTTGTTCTTTATCTGTTTTTCTGAAGTACGTAACAAAACAATGTTGCGTCAATTGTATTCATAGATAATTAACAAATGACGTCCGATTCATTGATAACAAGATGTGTTTGTGAAACACCATGTTCCCCCATATATTTGACCTTTGACCTTAAAGGATGACCTTGAAATTGACCTTGACCTTTCACCACTCAAAATGTGCAGCTCCATGAGATACACATGCATGCCAAATATCAAGTTGCTATCTTCAATATTGCAAAAGTAATGGCGAATGTTAAAGTTTGACGCAAACAAGCGAACAAACAAACCAACAAACAAACAGACAGGGCAAAAACAATATGAACTACAGTATATACTGGGGGAAATAAAAATCCCAGATTAAATATGACCTCATAGTAATACAGGGTGCAAAATCAACGGTTTTTTTAGGGGGTTACACACGGGCTAGACAGAATGTAAACACACAGATAAGAACTTTATCTTTGCAAATATCTCAAGTTATTGAAGTACATTTGCAAAAATCTAAAGTGCGTAAAAGACAGTTTTTCTTGAAGTTTGTGCCGATAACTTAAGGTATAAGAATAAATCCTTGAATAAGTCTGAAATTGGTGACAAAATTTCACCTTGCGTTACGCAAAGTCGTACAGTATACATGGAATTTTTAACAAGCACACAGGTTTATTAAATAAAGTAATTCTTTTGTATTTCAAATTGCTATAAACAGCATAAAATATGTCTTTTATGCACTAGTTGAAATTCTTAAGAAAAAATCTTTAAAAAAATAATTTTGAAAAAAAGCAGCACTTACCGGTGTGTAACATCTAATAACATTTAATTGAGAAAACCCAACCAAGTCACGTAATCCTGCACCCTGAATATACACTTTAGTGAACTCACATGTAAACAAACAAACATAAAATAAAGATTAATACCGTGTACGTTTGTGTAAATATTATTATTGATTTTATCTCAATACACATTTTCGTTACATTCCGTTGAACAGGAAGGGTAAAATTGTGACGGTATGATATGGCGCAATTTAGAATTTGCAGTTCATGTTCAATTTCCCAGAATTCTTCAGAACGAAAATCAAAACATTAGGTAAAACTCGGGTAAAACATGAAACCGGCGCAAAAATATTCAGTGGTATTTAATTGAATAAATATGTATATTTATTATTTTTACCACCGATGATACAATACGCTTTATTTGAAAAACAAACTGCCACAAAAAACGTCGAATGTCGTATTGTGTGCCGCTTTGAATGTTGCCTGTCGCCGTATGAAGTCGACACCTGACAATCAAAGCTACGGCATGACTTGAGACATTTTACAACGATAATCGACACTTTAAGCCGTCACTCAGATATCGAATATTTAAACTGTTCAAAAATTCAAAATAAAAATGTCACATATAGTGTGTTGAAACATCATCATGTTATTTAGGTTGCACGCAAAGGATAACGCTTGTAGGCTGCCATTTAGGTAAATTAAACGTGTTTTTAAGTTTATTCATCGCTTTCCTTTTTTGCTAACGAACGACGTCTGTTTAGTGATGCGCACGAAATCTGTGCGCAGAACTGCGATTGTGTTTATGAAGGGGTGCATGTGTACTCCCACAGCCGCAACAGCAAAAAGTATCAAAGGCTCTTGGAGTATATTAAATATGGACTATGACAATTGAAAGTTACCTATCAACATCGACATTTTAGGCAATATAAATGGCGATCGTAATATAAATGGCAATCGATGAAAATATAACCCGGATTAAATTGAAAGGGTTGCCTTGTGACAAAAAATAATTTTGCCAACTAAAACAACTAAACTACAAAATCACGTCGTACACGTCAGTGTCATGTTTGTAAGGATCGCGTCTTATTGAACGTATGTGAACAATTAAACTATCGAAATCCTCAGCTAATAAACATACTTCACAGATGAATAATACACAAATATTAGTTTATCAACTAACCATAAAGATTATCGCTGTGTTTGCGTTATAACGAACTAATCGTAGTAGATCGGGAATTGTTTATCATCGAGTCCACATGTTGACCAGACGCTTGCAAGGGTAAGGTCATGGGGGTGTGTCAGTTTTCAGACCACTTCTATATTCGCCATATCATAACAGTAACCAGATGTACCGAAAGTGAGTGCACTCGATGAAATTACCGAATCGTAGTGTAATTTTCCAAATCCCACTCGATAAATTCGAAAAGCTAAATAAGTTTAAGCCATATTAAAATGATGTTTTATATGTAGTTGAAGTTTAACGAGGTATGGTATTTCAACTAGGATTTAAAACGATAACTTTTTAACTTAATAACATCGCCATGTGATAAACCGTGTGCAGCCGGCCAGGGACTCGAACCCGGGTCGCTTTCACTAATCTCGCTGTCCACGAATTCGACTCTTATGAGACAGTGTATAACATATCCCGACAAAACCATGTACTCGTTCTATGCGGAACTGTACATGCGATGGCACCAATTTGAGCAAAAAAGGGACACAAGCTAGTTCAATCAGTCTGGGCTTCTAACCCAGGACACCTCGTTATCAGGGCGAGTGCTCAATAACAATATTTTGCCTGAATTTTCGAAATGTAACAACATTTTCGGCATCCAATTTTTGTTTCGTAGAAACGAAAAGGCAGCTTCATTTTAACATTTAACCCTTATTTATAAATCAATTCAGCGTTCACAGTTTGCGTTCATTTTCTCATTATGTTTACACTATTTAGTTTGCATTCTGGTGAAAACTGCATGAGAAATGATTAATGACGCTCGACTGGTCATTGTCGGCTCGGGTACTACTGATATGTATCCCGTATTCGCTTGAGTAAACTTACATGTAACCGGGTACGGTAAACGTACCCGGGCGATATTGTACCCGAGTTTCATTCCCGCCCATAATCCGATGTCGTAAAACGCGCTATCGATTGACGTAAAACGATATTGTTTATCTTAAACAAACTTCTTTTTAAAAAAATGCATCAGCATGCTTTTTGAGTATGAGTTCCGATAATATAGAGGCCATTTTACAGAAAATTGACATAAATGTGAACATACTTAATTAAAAAAAAGCCGACAACGACCGATTTAGCGTTAAAATTACCTGGTACGTTTAAGTAAATTTACCTAACGCGGGGTACATGTAAGTAGTACCCGAGCCGACAATGACCAATCGAGCATTAATTACATGATGTCCACTTGCTATTGATATTTGGCAGTATGGACATCAAATATTACTTTCTTGTGAATTTAATTTGCTTAAGTAAATAAGCGTACAGTGTTTTGATGTAATTTTTACAACGACCTACAACGACCTACAATTGTTGAGTCAACTAATGTAAGAAATTTACATGTTCGTTTTAGAAAGGACCAGACGGCTGCCGGTTAACTTCTGTACCATGAACTGTTTACAAAGAACAAAATCGGAATGTCGTAAAATATGTTTGCTTCCCCTAAATGAATAGAAAACAGATACACTTCGAAAAATCGAGGACTTCATAAAAATGAACTTTTTTGGTTTCATATGACCAGACAGATGTTTTTTTGGAATATTTTGGCATGGAAAATCCGAAGAACAGTGTAACACATTGATGGGTTCTAAATTTGAGATTATTAAATGGTATTTTTAAATTATAAATATAAACATTCAGTTATCAGAAAAATTGCAAGTTCACAATAATAGTATAAAACACAGATCAATATCCGAAATTCAACATCTTATATACAATGCATTGATTTAAACATGTAAGTTTCATGTTAATTTGTATTGCCCCAAAAGATTAGCATATTGTTTCCGAACTGTCCGCCATTCTGTCCTCCGCTCTGTAGCTCAGCCATTTTTAAACAGTCGTTTTCTGAAAACGGCACTAGCGCAAAATGGAGGTCAAGATCAATAACGAGCTAATCACAACATTAACGTTTGTTATATACCCATTGAATTAATACACTTAATATTTGAAAACTAAAATGATGTTTCACTTTTAAATCTAAGGTACGTAGATCGCATTCATCGGATGGGCTGTTCACAAGAACCACAACGCTCACTCCTCATTATTTCGAGCTGCTGCCCTTTGTTATTAAATGTTCTTTGGCTAGGTAGATCTAATTGGCTTCAGCACTCTGTAAATACAAGATGGTGTAGGATTTATCCAGTACACACGACCAAAATCTATTTCACATATGTTTATTAATACACTGAGAATTATTTGCCTCAATGTGGAAATAATACTTGCGTTAAACATAACTGAACATGTTTCTTTCATATGTAATTTAAATTTAAATTTAAACTACCATGTATTAAATTGTTCTACAAGACATTAACTTTACATATATAAATTCAGGTTCCCTTTGCATAGGATCTTGTAATTATTTCATGTATTCAACCAAGAATCGTGTAATTACATCAACCGTCAAAAGTCCCAACTGATGCAACTAAAAACATCTTATACTTGTATATCATTGAATTTAATTGTGTTGGAATGGCATCATAATTTGATATGCTTGATCGCACCGTCAATATAAATATTCAGCAAGAGTAATTGTCGTGTTCTTGCCATGTTGCATATGGATGTATGCCTAAGGACATACATGACGAAGAACGGAGTTAACTTTGTGCAGGGATGTCGTTTGATTCGCTGAGCAACAGGAGCTCCATCAAGGTGATAATTCCAGTCATTTTGATACTCGTTGACCATTTTCATCAGACAATTAACATGTCATTGATTTGAATGACCAAACAGTTTGTTATAAACAGCATAAGAATGCTATAAAAGCTAACAGGCATATATTAAGGTGAATAAAATATTTTGTTTCAATACATGTTCAAAGATATTCTCATTTCATTAAGCAGTACTGTAATTAAATGATAATGGATTAATGAATATGTCTTTACTAGCTGATTCTGAATAATAAACGTACATGTATTCATCAATTGATAATGAGTTGGTCTAAACGTAACATTTATGGGTGTTTGCATTAATGCACAGTTTATGAAGAGAATCTCATACAAAATGATGTTCATCAGTTCATAAACATCCTTTTGATAGCCGTGTTTGTTCTTTCACCATCCACAAGTCTGTGAATAACAAACAGGACGATGTTATACGGTGTTTTCGATCCCACACTAATCGGAGTTCCTCGTGCGCCAATAAATAAAAAATCCATTGTTATCCAATTTAATTTAATTGAGATCATATTCAAACTACTTTCCGTTCACAAATAATGTTCGTATATTTTTAAGCTGTTCAAGAAAAGGCAATCTTTGCATCCCCCTTTGGTGTCTGCGCACGCGTCAGCATGCAAGTTATTCTGATTTCTCAGAACTGGCTTGAGGGGTGCTTACCTAATATCCTTATGGCAGCAAAGGCAAATATTAGAAATAATATTTTAAAAATAGTCAATATTATTGTCCATATATAAAAATGTAAACAATGTTGCGGTTAGTTTTTTAGGAATAGTTCCTCGATGAACTTTATTCAAACTGTATTTGCAACGTCCCTTCGCTATTATAGACCACAGCTAGAAACTATTTATCGTAATTTAACAAAATTAAGGGGCTATTTCAAACTTAAATAGTTGCAGTATTTTAAAAAGACAAACATAAAAGAAGTATCTAGTTTGCAATTGAAATTTGTTGAGACGTAAAGTTTTTAATACAGACCAATAAAGTTCTATGGGATTTAAGTCATTTCTGGATTACCAATGATACAAATTGTCTCTATTTATCTATGTCTCGTTTAATATAAAACTGCGGTAATAAAAACTGATTAAACAACAAAGTACTACATACAAAATGTGTACTTTACCTCATTTACGAACGCTCGACATGGTCAGTCAGAATGGCGTTTACATCATGTGCTCAGTTGGATGGTATATACAATGATTCAACCACTTGGTGCATTAGTAGCAGTGAATATGTACATGAGGCCAATATAATGTTTCTTGGAATAGACCAATAGGATCATCACCTACTATCCCGTAGACGTAGGAAAATTTATTTTTAGAAATATTTACAAACGAACTTTTCAGAATGAAATTAAGAAATTTATATTCATAATTGACTCAGATAAACAAATATACAAATTATCAAATACATTAAATATCTATCCTAAGAAAAGATAAACACCTAGGACATTTACATGAAAGCTTATTTTGTAAGCATTAATTAATTGAAGAAGTAAAATGTAAAAGGATTAATTACAATTTTAACACTACCATTTAAACATTTTCCCCTACTTTATCTTGTGTATTTCTTAACCTATACCTCAAGTTCATAACATCTCTGGTCTTATTGATGACAAAGATTCTATCTAAATTCTCCTGAAACACAACCTTTGAACAATAGTGTCCCCTGCAACAATTATGTGCAGGCAACAAACTTAAACCAAATTTATTCTGAAATAATTTGTTTTAAACGTAATAATACATGTAATGAGCAAGAATCACACAATTACGTTCAGCATACAAATTATAGTGTCATTCGAGCTTCTTAATCAACATTAAGCTTGGCTTAAATTGACATGTTCAGGCGGGTAAGACAATTTTCGACATTTTCTTGTTAAAATGAGGGATTTTAGTTTGTCGAATATGCAAGTCAATATTTTAATGCGCTTAATTTTCCGACATTTAATCTTTTCAACAACTTTAAATTTCTTATAATGATATTGTTCATAAACAGGTAGTTAACGTAATGCTTCTTGCATACTTTGGTGTCAGATAATAGTTGTTTTTGTGTGAAAATTTGCATTTTGGTCCTTGAAATATGTAAGTCTTTATTCTTATGTTAAAACGAAATGTTATATTTTACCAACAAACATGCAAATGCTAAAAGCAATGTGTCTTGCATACTTTGGGTTAGAAATTATTTATTTTCTTTAAAAAATGTGAATGTGTGGTAAAAAAGTATGCCAGTCAATATACTTATCGGCTGTATTTCCCTATTGTCCTTCTTCTTCACAACTATAGCTGGCTTATTTGCTTGCTAATGTAATTGTGTACAATCACGCACGAAAAGAATAACATCAATTAGTCTTGCATACTATGAGTTTAGCTATTTTTGTTGAAGTGTTGATTTTTCATCCGCAAAATATTTAAGTCAATATTCTTATGTGATGATGTTTCAAAATGTTCACTTTTGTTTAAAAGCTTGGAATTTATTAAATTGATCACAGTTTGCATAAAGTCGATATTCTTACGTCGCTGTAAATTATTATCAACTTATATATCTTATTTGAAATAGTATTGCTTAAAATGCATAAAAAAGCGTGTTTATTTTGCGTACGCTTGGTTATTTTCTCGTTACTGTGTGGATAAGGCATACAAGGGAGCACGACAATGTTGTTTTTCTGTGATTTGGGACAGGAACTAGGCATTATCTTATTAAAATAAGGCTTTTATGCAGTAAAAGAAAAAAAGACGAACACAGTATGTGCTTAGGTTTTCAAACTGTATTTATCCTATTTAACACCGATCCCACATGCATTTTTAACGGTCACTATCAAGCAAAAAGCTTCCTGTGAAGAAAGAAAGTTTATTGTGTGATTATTTTAGAGCACGATCATTTTGTTTATGAAATTCAGCTTCAGGCCATACAATATGACTGTTAAATTGGCAAGTAATGATTATTATGAGCTATTTTACCAACTGTTTATCTTAAAACCAAACAATCTCACATAACGAGGATTGAAAACTGGTTTCAATGTGTTTGTGTATTTTGGTATTTTGAGGTTTATGGTATCCTTCCGCGCCCCAGGTTGCATTATGAGTGTACTTGGAGTTTCTCCCAGCACTCCTACCTTATGAACCTTCTTGTCTCACTAAGATTGGGAAACATTGCGAATTAAAATCGCAATATTTAGCCATATTTAGCCATTTAGTTGTTGCATAAATATATTCAATTTAGGAGTGGTAGTGTGCTGTGGCGGAGAATTCCATTTATCAGGTGTGATGACCACCAACCAAATTTACATGATTCCCGGAATGGGAATTTAACCCGCGTCGACTAGGTGTGAAGCGCTTGTACCAAGCCCTACACTTACCGGAGAGCATCTCGGGTTTCGGTAAACGTGTTGGACATATGTGCTATCCCTCTACTTTTTTCATTCAGATGGTAGTTCAATTTCGTGGTTCCACTGACGGTTACGGGCGCTTTACCAATGTATCCTTTAATCACAAACCCTTAGATGGAAACTGTGTACTTAAAAGGCTCCCATTTCCTGACTCTTATCAAGAGAGGTATGAAATATCCAAACAGGGACATGTCAAACTATTTGTTGGTGTCCAATCTCTGTATGCTTTACTTTTTTTTAAACATATAACTTTACAATCGTAATGATTAGTAGTATTATATAAACATATATTTAACATACTTACATGCATAACGATTGATGTGTATATTGTAAGACATTAATTTTGCAGTGATTTATATAAAATTGTAACACACATTTTCATTATATTCAAATGAAAAAAGTATACGGGTACCCTGCCGTAGGTCCTTCACCTGATTCTGTTTAACTCAATTTTCATTTCAATTTCTTAAGTGTGCACCCATGTCATTGTATCAATATAACAATCTTGTCGGTGTGAAATTTACGAGACATGATTGTTAATACTGTTTATACCAAACCCTTAACTTAAAAATCTGTATACTTATTCAATGAAATAAGTATACTTCTTTGAATTCGCAACTATACGATTCGTTCAAACATAAAGTTTATCAAGTGACGACTATTTTTCCTCTGCGATTGCATATACAAAGATATCCTTCAAGCCATCAGGACCATTCAGGTTACATTTGATATGAAACATCGTACATAGGCCCTCGTTAGTGCTGCACTATTTTTAAAACAAAACAGAATATATATATTACAAATATTGTCGTGTCAACGCAATAAAACATATACATGTTCAATTAAATTACTTCTCTATGACTGTCATTCTCAGGACCTTTCGAAGTATTTATTTATACCATGGTGATAATTAATCTCTGCACGCTTCTCCTAGTCAAGCTTCTGATTTACTTGAAATAAGAGCACACCATTATATCATGTAATACTTAAATAACAATTGTCCTACCCGATTTGGCCTGTTAAAGTCATCCAAAGAATAATACCCCCCCCCCCTCTAACAAAATTAAATAAATTATGTGGAATGGATAATGAACGGAAAATAGACATCCAATCATTAAAGGTAAACAAGTAAACGTAAACTGAGACCAGCTGATACGAACAGAAATACAAATGTCCTCAGCAACCATTGTTATGTCTAGAGAACATCTTTGTTGTTGGCATCTACGGTAACGTCTTGTTGGAAATTGTGTTGCACATTCTAATATCAGTTCTGAAATAAATATATAATACTCTGACAATATGAAAGCAAAGACTTTCCGAACATGGAGAAAAAAACACACGTTCATAGATATGCGTGGCGGATTTCTTTGATTATTAATTTGTGTTATTGTAAAATGTGAATGTTATTTTAGTCAAGCAATTTTCTAGAAGAGGATTATTAAATTAACCCCTATATGTGCTGTGTTTGAGTTAAATATTATCTTATTGCATTAGATGTTTTGGAACCACCTTATATGCCGGATGGCGTTTTCGTTTTGCGCATTTTACGAATCTTGCGATTGACTCGCCACCTGGTCATTTAATCGTGCGCATCAGTTTGTTTCCTGTAAACTATATGATTACGATTGTTATAGTCTTATGATATTAACAAACGTTGTTGTCAACCTTAATTTTGATCAAATATATAAGATAAAAAATTGAAGGGAAAGGGTCGATATTCGGCGGGTCTCAAAGAAGGAAAACACGTATATAGAACGAACACTTATTGGATAAAATCTACTATAGTAAGACCAAAATCTATTTGAATGGTGCTCTATGCAGTATATCATAAATATAGGATCATCACAGAAAGTGATAGTCGCTGTATTTGCCGGCTTCGATAATAACACTTTATGCATGCAATACTTATATTTTATACTGCGTGTCGGCTTTTGGTTTTGAAACGGTAATGTGGCGCTTCCATGCGCAGGGACGCTTAAAAGGCCTTAACTAAACACTTTAAGATAATTAAGCCAGTTATATGAAATTTACTTGTATAGTGTCGTCAAAGTGGTGCCTGTCTTGTAGCCATAGTTCTTCTATTATTTCGTCAACGTTGGAACAGAGATACCGGTCCATGAACGACTGAACCATGCCTTCTGCGGACCCCTCGTACGATTTCAGCACCACATTATCATCTACGGAAATACAAGGCATTACATATCTATCGAATGTTAGTTTCTTGTCATTTATAAGTAATTTTCACCATCAGGGGTATTGGTCTAATGACCTTTGGATTTGCAAAACGCGCCTCTTTTAGAGTATAATTAAGAAAAAATATTGCTGAAGCTCACCTCATAGACTGAAAAGAGAATTGAGCTGAATATTTCAATTTAAGGACAAGTTCCATCCTTAATTTGAAATATGAATGACTTTGAAAAATAAATACTTCTTAAAATGGATATGGCGCAAATTTTCAACCCCAAATTTGACCCCAAAACAATGTTGATGGCAATAAGCAAAAATGGTATGTTATTAGTATGTTAGCTTTTTTATAACTACAGTACAATTGAAACCGTGTCTGTAAATCCATGCATCCTGTAATTTTTCACAGTTAATACCTCGAATTATATTCACTTTCATTAAACAACTTATTTTGAAAGATAAATGAACTATTTCAATTGTCAAAGTACGAATAAAACGAGGATATACAAATATTAAAACTTATAAAACTTTGTTCAAATTCTTATCTATATTAAATATGCAAATTAAACTCAATCTGAGAATGTATTTCTATAATAAACTTTGAGGCATCTGAGAAAAGGAACGGTCACAATTTCACATCAATTTCACATCAATTTGCCCGAACATTTCTTAATTAGTTAACAAACTTTAGATACAAACTTCCATCGACCTGTTTTATGACAATGCCTAGTATTTGTTGATTTTGTTTACAATTATTTTTGTATGTATTTGAAGATGCAATTAATATTGAATATAAATAAATTGATGTCGTTAACTTTAATCACCTTCATCTATCACTGTATTATGCTGTACAAAAATCTTGCGTGGAATTCTACGAGCAAGAACAACGTCTCGTAACGCTAGGAACTTGACGTCTCCGTCTTCGGGTACTTCAGAATAGTGATCATAAATCTTCTTTGCCTCCGCAAAGTCGCCAATGGCACGGTACGTCTGCAAAAAAATACCGAGGCGCAATATCATGAATCAGTGCGGAATTATGAAACAGTCAAAACTTTCCCTTGATGAGTATAAACTAAATTTACTAAGCACACACATGGTTTAGTAAAAATTTCAACTGCAATACTATGTGTTCCGTCTCTCGGCAGGTCCAGTAAAATTGTAGAAACCCAAAATCTCGCATAAACTAAAAATCAATCATTTTATATTTTTAGTCAAAGCATTTTTTTTAAATTGGAAGAGAATAATTTATATTATAAAATAAAACTACTACTAGTTATCTAAACAAAATTACAATTGAATTGAAAGAAACGTGCACACTTTTTTGTGTAGCGGATAAGTAGAAAACAACTCCTCTGAAAAGTGTGCAAACAATCAGATAATTGAACTTAATTAAGTAGTCGCATGCCAATACATATAATTCACTCACTTAAATTAGATGTGAAAACATAAGGAACACAAATTTAATCTAAATTTAATTGCACTCAACAGTAATTTTAATACATTTTGAAAGCATTCAGTTAAAGGTTTTTTTGGCTGAAATTAAAAGGGGTTAAAAAAAGCATCAAAATCGCAAGAGAAATCATGTTACATAATATAAGTTAAATATGTTGCAAAAAGGTGTGTTTATACAATGCTAAACAGTTTTAAATAAAATACCTGAAGTTTCCTGAGGAAGTTTCCAAGGGCAGGTTTCCCTACAGTATGTATCTTCTGGCGGTCAATTCGAATTACAAAGTCTGGGTTGCCATCACTCCCTGTGATTTCAGAGATCTCCAAGAAGCCTTGCCCTGCCTCTAAGAGCACGCGCAGTATCACAAACCTGGAGACAACAAGTACACATGTCACAGGATAAGAATAAACAACGACCTATGTGGCAGACAAGTGATCATGTCATTATAACAGCTAGCTCATACAGTTAGACCCTATCATCGTACTGTATCCGACAAGGCCTGCCTAAATTAAGCCTAACGGTTGCACAAATCAAATTAAAACAAAATACACACACCCAATTGCAAGGTGTTTTGTGAAGTGATTCAGCAGAAATTTTTTCTCGATTTTTTAATTGAATAAATCAGACCATGATAACCACAAACAGGTCACTGACATACATGTATATGAAACATAATGAGAAACTTGTATGATAATAAAATGTAACATAATATTTGGTTTTGATTGGCAAAATATTACACAGAGTTGCATCAGAATCCTAAAATGAACAGCATTGAGCAGTCTTTGCTGCTCTTTTTATGTTCTACAACGACATTAGAGACACGCTGCCTAGTAAAGGACTCTTAAATTAATACCAATTAGTAATAGTTAAGTCTAGCATCAACATATTAAACGAGTTAGCATGCTACTAGAGGCTCAGCACACACCATGCTCTCATATGGGCCGACCGCCATGTGGTCGTCTCTGGCGTGTAGAACTCAAGTGCTAACAGACTCGTCCGCATCAGGCTCAACCACACCACATATACCACGTCATCGCCGTCATGCTCATGGTCAAATATCCTGCAGAGAGCACATATCGTTAATATTTTTAACTTTTTATGGTTTCCATTTAGTTGTCAAATGTCAATATATATATACATATTAAATTATTTGCTTGTACATAGCATAGTATTACAATTTGAGTTGATTACAGGTAATTGTGTACTTCCAACATTTCCATCAGGCTAAAAAATAAATAACTAATATGGATATTATGGCCCTAAAGAGCTTACATGTGTTAATTGACACAAATTAAAGACTTGAACAGGTTATTTAAGTTGTGACCATACATGATCCTAGTTCAAAAAATGGCCTTCATATTTTCAAGATGACGATTTAGACCAAGTTTATCAAGACTTAGTAAAAAAAGAGTTCACAGATTGGTAACACGTGTTTTAGATATGACCCGGTGGTATCGTTTTAAAACGAATATGGCCGAGATTGAAACATGGCCTAAACACTGTCAAGATGAGCATTCTTTTCAAGTTTCGTAGAGATTGAGTTATATAATTAGCCTCAGGATGAGTAACAAAGTCTTTCTTAGATCTTACCTAGTTACCAAGTTTTTGAACAAACATGACTGAGATTTGTACTCGGCCTAGATAATGTCAAAAATATTCTTACTTCGGCTAGGTTCGGACAAGTCCGTTTCTTTGGCTGAAAAAGGACTTTGTCGGAAGTGCACCCTTGAGAACGCTCTAAGAGCGAGAGTCCAATCAATGACCTCATAATTGCTAGGAACCCACAAGATTAACTATGCATCCATTTGAAGTCCATCAACTATATTCAGAAAAATGCAATATTTGTCATGGGGAAAACTTCCGATATATTTTAATGTTTTCAACTAAAAGTGTTCTAAATTCAAGGTACCCTCAAAAAGCAGCCCAAATAAAAAGGAGTGTTGTATTCGTTTAATTTTTAAGTCTTAGAATTGGTTGATGATTATCATCAACCTTAACCACTGTGCCTGTCTGTCATTATCATAACCAGGTAGCTCCCTGAGATTGTCCTTGGTGTCTACCATGAACACGGTCAGATAGCCTCTCTGAGATTGTCCGTGGTGTCGACCATGAACATGGCAAGATAGCCTACCTGAGATTGTCATTGGTGTCTACCATGAACATTACAAGAAAGCTTACCTGAGATTGTCCTAGGTGTCTTATATGAACATGGCCAGATAGCCACCTTAGATTGCCCTTGGTGTCTACCATGAACATGGCCAGATAGCCTTAATGAGATTGTCCCTGGTATGCACTATGCATATTGCCGGATAGCCTTCATCAGTTGTTCTTGGTGTCTACCATGAACATGGCAAGATAGCCTACCTGAGATTGTCCTTCGTGTCTACCATGAACATGGCCAGATAGCATACCTGAGATTGTCCTTGGTGTTGACCATGAACATGGTTAGATAGCCTACTTGATATTGTAATGTAAGGTGACACAAGTCTACCTTATAATGACTTTGATGTCTATCATGAACATGGTCATGCAAATTCAGCTAAGAATATCGTATGGTGTCTATCGTAAACATGACCACACAAGTCTTTCTGGGTATGTCAAAACAATCCCCGTGTTATGCCTCATACGAGGCACCAATGGTCTACCTAAGTATGTCCTCGTTGTCAATCATGTACAAGGCGACACACTCCGCGCGGCATTCTTCGTAGGAAGCCCCGAAGCTTGGGAACTTTGTGTCCCACGTCTCCCCCGGCTTGTACCAACTGCTAATCTGAATTAAGATTATCAGAAGAATATGTTCATGACTCTCATTGACTGTAAAAAAAACTGTGCACGGTATAAGTTCCGGACTCAAGTTGTGTCTTAATGTAGTCAAAGATTTACAGATGCTTTCTTTGTACCTCAATGAACATTCAATTGTCTAAAACCAATATCAATTCTGCCACATAGACGATTTTAAACACACAACCACAAAAGACAAGAACCCGTCTAGAGTTCGCTCGCTTAATTACAGTATTTGAGAACTCATCGGTTAGTTCTAACAGTTCAAACAATAACCAAGAAACACTGTACAAACGGTACGTATAGATTCCCGCATCCCGCATCGAAAATCATGTCATGTCTTATTAGCGATCTTTAGACAAGTTGAAATTTGAACTGAATCCTAATGTTAAAACTGATATGTTTATCAATCTGTTTCTAAAATAACAAATATCAGAAAGGTGCTTAGAATGTATTCTTATCCAGGGTATCGTAAATATCGTAATGTTAATATGTAAGCCCTATGCTGCTTAGTACTCTTGGTCCCATGTGCTTGTTCCTACCGGTTCGCCGGTCTCAGTGTGTCGCACTGTGTTGATGTCAAAGTTCAGGTTACCATCAAAGTCCTAGGATTCCAAACAACGAAAGCAAATACATTTTTATCATTCTCTTTTGAAGCAAAACTAAAACACATTTAAATAAAAGTAAAACAATTAATTCGCAAATAGCTTCAATGAACAGGAGAATTGATCGAGACAGTAAATATTTGGACACCACTGCACTAGTAAAATAATGCCATACATTCAGAAATGTAGGTATCCTGTGAAAGAAACGTCATATGTGTATGATTGCGTAAGCATTCAGATATTTAATAAAAAAGGCCGACTGGCGTCATATTTGCTTTTGAATTATCTTGATATATACACATCGTTGTGCCTTTATGTTTGTTTAAGAAAGTATGTCAAGATGCGAAGAATAACATCATGGTTTAGCAATCATTTGTTGCTTGTTACAACTGAAAGAGACACATAATTTACTCAACGTATTATTTGATTTCCGTGATAATAATGGTCAATTTTACACACAATTAGACATTACATAGGATCGGACATGCACCTCATTGAACAATTTTCCACTGCCATGTCCGAACAGCTCGTGTAAGCCCACGTGCAGTTCATAAGTGGGCGCCATCAGTTTCAAATACAGATCCTGAAAACCACGAATACAGTTTAGAAAATATCTTCGTGGCTGAAGGAGCTATATACTCAAAGGTTTATAATTAAGAAAATATATGACGTAATTAAATGAAAATTACGTAGCGACGGATACACACCATCCTACAAACGTCTTATAACTTATAAACTGTTGGGTAATACGTCCTTTTGAAAAGGTGATGGCAATTGTCGTTCTAATCGACACCATTTAAATGAAAACTGCTTAGTTATTAATTGTTAACATTTGACAACTTGTATTGTACACCAATGAAGATTTGTGTGATTGTCCGGGTCAGAATGCATCTCGGCAGGATGCCGCCGGGACACATTTTACGAAACCGAGACAGCCCTTGTTAGACCAAGACATACGATATGTGTGTTTATAAAAACAGCTCTTTCATGTAATCGTTTAAACGTTTTTCAATGACATTCTAAGTATGGGAAACCTCCTGTTGTATATAATCATTGACAAACAGAACTTGATCATCGAATAATAACTGCGAAATACTAGACAATGGATTATGATATTTGTACTCTCCACTTCCTACTCAGTGTTCCTTAATAGCATATAACTATTGCATAATTGCCTTCGATACTCAGAGAATACTATCCACAATTAACAAATATTTTAATCGATGCGATACTCGAAAATCTCTACAAATACTGAATACAGAGTAATGGTCCCTGTTCTTTGCATCATAGATATTTAAAATAAAATACTGCAAGAGTTCTAATAATACTAGAGACAGCCCTTTTTCGTGAAATTAAGTAGCATATGAATCCCTTTATTAATTACCATTTTTTATTTTACATATATGCCTTCCATAAAAAACAAGATGTCACAATGTCATATTGAATTAAAGAGCAAGATCAACTAATTTGTCTAAAATAACAAATACCACGCCTTTTTGGCCTGTATGATAAGTGTTTTGTCCCTTTTTGTGAAGAACTATAAATTAAAACATTTTTCTGAGGCCATATGCATACCTTGTCTTTATCATCAATAAATGTTTCTCCAATGTAGCAATCGACATTGACTTTGTTGAAAAATGTGACGTTTTTGAAGCCCTCATCTTGCCGTATATCATCGTCTGCAAGCATGTGCATTTTATTATTATAAGAAATAACGTATTGAGCCAAAAGTATTGATGTGGCCATGACGAATGTGATATAAATTTTATAAATGCATTTAAACACCTTTATATAATACTGTAGTACTAGTTGGAGTGGCTCTTTAATTTATTAGTATATTATTATGTCATAAAAACTAACTAGCCCCGATTGAACAAACAAGCTATGTCTTATTGAGCAAAAAGGCATCCTGCATACACAATGTCACTGTTATACACCCATGCAAACTTAAGATCTTGACCTTTAACCATGCAAGTTTAAATATTGTAATCACAAAGTGTGGAGTGCTTTTTGGACAAATTGGGGACAACTGACTGACAGACAAGTGCCCATGGTGATACAACTGTACCACCATCATTGCGAGGGGAAATATAAAGTGAGTTTATTATCAAATATTCCCTTAGTGATCATCTCACAGCTATATGGTATATTGCAGCCGTCAGGAACACCGGATGCCCCATACGTGAGCAGATCTATCGATAGTGTGTCTGGTCTCAGGAATTTGTCCATCTCGTATTCAGCCGGCCATGGTAGGGTCTTCAACAGCCGCTCAGTGTTGTTGACCAGTTCCTGGTACTTAGCGCTCCTTTCTTTATTCACAAAACCCACAAAAGCTGTAAATTATACAATGTGTTTCAGTTACTTGAAAATTGCAAAATAATTATCACCATAATTATTCTACGTTTCATGAACCTTTTCCTCTCATATAAATGACTCTGTAGTATGACTCTATTCCAGTAACTTGACATAGCAAAATAATTATTACCATAATTATTCTACTTTTCCTGACACCCTATTAATAGCCCAAATAATTATATTGTGGGATACCAAATATTTTCCTCTCATATAAATGACTCTTAATCTTCGGATAATTTCATTTTATCAAAATTGTTCCTATTTATGTCGATCTGTTGTTACATTGCAAAATGACAGTCATAAAACATGTCATGCATAGCAGAAAGTCAGCGGACCATGACCTATGTTGTACGTATGTGCATATAAATGTATACCTGGCAAATGATATTATTGATAACTTATAAATGCAGCCTCAGGAGAGGAAGAACGACGGTAATGTGTTCATCAAAGAGATTACTGCACGTGTTACCTTCAAATTCGGCACGAACACCCAATGGATCCCTGTAGCTCTCCAGGAAAGCAAAAAACCTGTTTTTAACATTACATATTGTAAGCCAGATATATAAATAAGACCATTTATAAAAAGTATTCATGAAATTTAAATGGTGTTCCAAAAAACGAGTCAAAATGTTTTCTTAGGTAATCTGGAGGTGATTCCACGGAAATTTCCTCGCGTGAATTTAAATAAGATGTTTTAGTGATCTTTGTTCGTATGTTTTAAAAATGCCTAAATCGCTATTGTTTTATTTTTGTTGTGATTCAACATCAATGATTCCATAATAGGTTATATAGGTTATAGGCCTGAACTTGGAATGTCAAGCAGATCGACGAACAGTTTCATCCCAACAATTGATTTATAAAACATTTACGCCCTCCTTGTCAACACATGGCCACCCCAACCCAACTATACTCACGTTTCCACGGCGGGACTCTTGTTCTTGATCCAGATTCTGGCCATGTCCATATGTGACGGAACAGACCCCGTGGTGAAGCTGACAATATAACCATCCAACATGCGAGACTCCGCCTCAGTGGTCGCAAATTCCTGTCACAACATCAGAAAGCGTGGCTTTAAAATAGTTCGGTTTATTGCCATTATTGAATTCAAAACTGTCTAGCACATGTCCAAACATGTTTCCATATTTTTAAGTTAATTGTATTACAAATGTATGTGAACGTCCGTGGTAATATCGATGTATAATACCAGCGCTATGTTTTCAGACGTTATGCAGATTTCGGCTTTCATAGCGAAGTTAATCCCCGATTGGGCAGACATTTGGCTTTAAATTTTCACCTTGGTTGATTTTACCAATATAAAAAATACAAACTACTACGTTATTGTCTCAGGTTGCACTTTGTTAATCTAAGAAAGCGATCTATTGTCATTGTTCATTACATCATTCAAAACCCTAAACGTTCTAATATACATGGTACAATTTCTATATCAATAGCATTTCTATTATCATAAACATTTATGTGTTTTCAAATTTTTAAATCAACCTGTGACAAAAAATATACAATATACTGAAAGTTTGTAGCTGCAATTAAATTAATATCCCCATGAATCGTACGGTTCTCGCACATCGAGCGTCTCCTGGTATCGATCATTTTATTATCATTAAGAACTAGGCTTTCGTTATGACGTCACATGCATGCGCTGCGAGTATTTTTAAATGCAAAAAATAAATAAATAAGGAAAACACTATTATTATTGCCTGTTAAAATCTTACTTCAACTAAAATAATCCAAATGTATCCATATTGATTACATTTGTTTAGTCCTCTTCATTAAATTTCCACATATATAGCAAAGTGTAGCAGTCGACAGAACTTGTGTAAACAAATTTGTTTGATTTTTTTTCCAAACCAATTGCTGTAATTTGCTCCCGATTTGCAAAAATCATAAAACTCCGCGCCGAATTTGTCTTGAACCAGCATAGCTGGATCAAATACTTGCCGATATGACCAACCATGTAATGATAGCCGAGCCCCGTGGTACAATTGCTCGTTGTAATTTTTACTATATTTTAATAATGGTTATTAAGTTTTTATTATAAATCTAAACTGATTATTGACTTTTTTCAAAATATTAAAGAAAATGATACAATTTCTCTTTGGAGAAATCATCGGTGATTCTAGAATAAGAGCTGTGCACACATTGCTTCAGGTGATATACGCGTGTTCAGTGGAAAAACCCGTCTCGATTGGACGCTAATTTTTTCAAATCGTTTAAAAGTAACATTCATGCGAAATGTAATTGAACAAATAGCGCACTTTTTGCTCATGCAATTTTTGTAGCACTTATATGTGCCCATGTTGCTCAAAAGAATAATGACCGATAAAACAAAAACTTAAATTGTAAATAGAAAATTTAATTACTATAAAAGTTTGAAATGTTTAAAATGAATATCATTTTTTTGCAGAATTGCATCAAAAGCCTTCAGCTTATTTAGATACTCTTAAGTCTGTTTTCCGAAAAGGACAGTACTTGGCGTCGTTTTTTTAAAGGTCCTGAAAACGCTCAGTGGTGATTGAAACCAGGACACCATAATAAATTACACCAGAATCCGAAGCAAAAACAGTGCTATTTTTACAATTTACAATGTTTAAATTTACCCTTGCTTTTTCGAAACAGGTGACAACTTTTGCCAGCAGCTTAGAGTAGTCTCCCCTAGTGATATGGAAGGTGACTGGTGCGTCTGCTCCCTCCGCTGTAAACTCATGGCTGCCTAGCAAACATTTATCACACCCAGGTACAACGCCGTCTGAAAAGTACAACGAAAATTACAAGTTAAAAATGTGTTTGACTGTAACTTTGTCTGCATAATTTTTCTTTAGTAGCTTTAAATTTTCAAGGCAGATATTTTAGGTTGACAATGTTGCATATGATATAGAAACGTATAGCAGAGGGAACCGTCTTGTGCTTACCACCCCCACCTCCGCATTATGAAGAAATATTAACTCTTTGAATCAAGAAGTAATTAAACGTGCATTATTGTTCAAAAAGATGTGTTTGTAAAACATAGAGACCTTTGATTAACTAGGTGCCTTTTTGCAACGTTTCGTCGCTTGAATGCTTCAGTGCTCTAACTACCATTTTTATTTTTTGGAGAAAAACGCATGTACGGGTTTAGCCTTTATTTTCTTTATTATCAGCAAACGGAAAATATTCATATAATTAAATGATAATGTTATTTGCAATTTAATGTATGGAGATAGATTCTGGCAATTGGCTAATCTGAGCGTGAATTCCATTTCCCGGAGATGGTGCAGTACAGATTTCACCCGTTTGTAAAAATGTGGAGATAGAGCAATATGGAATCGAAAATTGAGAGATAGAGCAAAATGAAATCGAACAACTTCTTCTGTGACGACTGAATCTTGAATCCGATTACGTCATATTAAAGATCTCGTTCTCACTAACACAGCGATATAAGAAACAACTAATTTAAAAAAAAATGGAGCACTATAGCAACAAAGCGGCGGTTTGTCAACAATACCTTTGATTATTTTTAAGTTGCACCACGAACGTGTTTGTCCTTCCCCTGTAAAAATGACGTTAACCTCCAATAATGGCGCATGCATTAGATGTGACACATTTGTAGTAAATAATTTTAACAACAGGGCCAAGACGGACATTGATCGTTTAACTGAGTTATCGGATGTGGCCAGTTTTAAATCAATTGGCATAATATGAATAATCTTTGTTAAGTGCTGCGAGTTAGTCGCATACCAAATATAAGCAGTGTACTTAATTGATTCAGATTCAGATTCAGATTTTTCAAACCTATATGATCAGCAAATCTATTTTACAGCCACATTGATAGGCAAACAAATTTTGATCCAAGTGGTTACACCTCTTGGTCTTGTTGTTCCATAGATTTTTAATGTAAAGTTTCACTATTTGTCTAAATAAATCTAGTGAACCCTGGTATATGGCAAATTTAAAACGCAGAAGCAAAATTTCAACCTACTATTAGAAAACCAATACTCGATTTTACACACCAAAAATAAAAATCCTAACCGATGAGGTGTAAGAGAAGAAAATTATTATTATTAACTATATACTTGTATATTAATCATGTGATTACTCATGTGATCACTGAAGCGTTAGTGTTTACCATAGGGGCATGATTTAAACGAGAGTTGCAAAGTTCCAACATCTGATGTCACATACTGAATATTAAACAATAAGGTATCGGATATGAAGTTTGTTTAGGTCATGCTGCTACATAATTCTTTAAAGGTCATTTTATCCTCAGAGCGGGGCTGAATTTTTTCCTTAAGGTTGATATAAACTAAGTTGGAAGAGGACCGCATATGAATGTCACATTCAAAATGCCAAATCTATGAGCCTTGCGATTTCCTAGGAATAGTTAAGTTTTTACTATATCCATATAAGGAACACAAGTAAAAGCAAGCGAGGCTTTTTGACCATAGGGGTATGAATTAAAAACTTTGTAGAGGACAACCATAACAATTTGTCATGCCAAATATCAAACATCTAGCCTTGCGATTACAAAAGAGTGAACATAAGTAACCACTATGGACAGTTTTAACCCCAGGCGCATGAATTTGTTAAACACCAAATAGTAAACCCATGACCAATGAGAAGAAGTTGTTTATGTTTATTTACTGTTTAGTTCTATGTAAATCATGTGAACCGTGTGGCGTGGCGGGTTTTTAACCCAGGGCATGTTTTACCATACTTAGTAGAGAAAACCTATACGATGCAACACACACACCAATTGTTTCCCACAGACTCTTGCTTTGTGAATGAAGACGTTTTTCTCTTAAAATATATTTTTAGATATACAGCGGACCGAAAAAAACACTAACAGCTTAGAAGTCATGATATCGTCTAAATTAACAGTTACTGCATAACGGGGGACGAAGGATGAGCATCAGGCGATTTGTAAAGCTCATTTTGTGCTGGTAGACCATGAGTATTAAACTCTTACAAAAAGCAAGATATCAAATGTAAATAAAAACAAGAAGGGAATTTATTGTATTTCTAGTTCATTAAGGTAGTCTCTAATTGTAACACTCTTGAGCAGACCATTGGATTAATGATAAATAATTTTATCAAATTATATATTTTTCTTCCATTAAAGAGGCAAACACAAGTTTGACAAGTGGAGTTAAATTCAGTTTATATGTTAACACACATATTTACAAATGTCTCAAGATGTGTAAACATTATAATTATTTCCCAAAAATGGAACAATATGAGGATTAGTTTCCTGGTGCTTTAATACATTATGAAACCTTAACATAATCTTACCCCCCGTTTCTGACGATGCAAGACGTATCTCGTACTCGTGCAAGGACTTCTTGATCAGCCTTGTGTTAAACGCGGCCAAGTTCTTGGACAGCATAAACTCTTGTGCAAGTTTGGCATCGTCCATATCACAGGTAAAGGAGTAGTAAGATGATGTACACTGCAATATATTGAGCCAGTATTAAACCTTGTTTATTAAATCACCTATATTAAGCTGTTTGCATGATAATTTCGTCCAAATGACATAATAAACACGTAAGAAATTAATATATGAAATACACATCACGTTGTTTTAAATCTTTGAAAGTTTAATGTTAAAATTAATTCTGGCTGGTAAACCTTGTTTTCCAATTAGTAAACAACCATTAACAAAATCATCTAGTTGAATTAGGCTTTGTATCGAACTTTTATAAAAATGAAAGTTAAAAATCGCTATCAGTATTCAGATCCGATATAAAACGAGTTTACTTCTTTTGAAAACATAGGTTTTTCAAGTTAAATAATTTATTTAATGGATTGAATCGCATTTCAAAATCGACAATCAAATAAATGTATTTACATTTTCATTTAAGCACGATTTAGCACGATTTGTATGAACTACATTTTACTTTCTAGCCAAGGAGACAATCATTATTTTGTATTTATGCGACATATTTCCAACATAATGGTATATGCAATCATACACGTTGCATCCTAAATAAATTGATTAAAAGATAACTAAACAACGGCAGAAACCATTTGAATTGCATGTAAACTCATTAAATGACCGAAGGAACATCTTTTTATCAACAACGAAACACGTCGATAAACAATGATTGATAAAATGGAGTCATCGTTCTCATCTTGAATGGCTCAGTATATGATAACCTCTTTGTATCATCTTGCTTTGGTAGATCTACTGTTTAAACAAGTCTAAATATGATAGTTGTAATAACCGATAACCTGCCCATAATGGTTTAAATACTGTCTGATGTTATTGTGTAAGCCTTGCGATCATGCGAATAGCGACACCTTGCTGTATTGCTTCCAATATAAAGAAGTGAAACTCCAGCTGCTGGAGCAGTATTGAATTTTCATTAAAAACAATTAGTTGGTCCTTTATTTAAGGCAAGTGACCGATTGCCCAAACAGTACAAAACAGCACAATACAGCACAATACAAACCAACATAAACACAAAATATGAATAAAGCTGGGGTCACCGCCTTGGAACGGTCAATGCAAGCATTGGGGTTTTAAACCTGGTTATAGAGCGCTCAACCTCACACTTTGCCCAGCAATATTCATAATACATTTAAGTGTAAATAAAATTTAACGTCATAGCATTGTAACTCAAATTAAACAATAATAAAAGGGAATTAAAACGCATTCAATTTAATTACTATTTAATTACTCAATTGCATTGAAGATACAAGAGTAACAGAATTACAACTTTTTGACGAACGATCAAATAAAACTATTAACAATTGTCAACTACATTCCTTCTTTATAGAAAAGATTTGAGAATATAGAATCATATAGTTAATATCCCAGATAATCATCGCGCAAATACAGGAAGCCTGACGCATCATTTTGAAGCGTTTGCTGAACAATTTCGCTTATGTTTTTTTTTTAAACTTTCTTCTCCAAATATAAAACTTAAAAACTGTGCACATTTGTGAATAATCAAGTGACGTGTGTATTAATTAAATTGCAATCATTAAATCCAATATTTGAATAGTGTATATATCCTTTATTTATATATAAATGATGCAAAGTTGGACCATAACTGAGAAGTCAAACTTTACAAATTATCTAGTAAGACGCTTTCTCAAGTGCATCTTCAGTTATAAGTTCACAGCAATATAATTAGCCGGTTTCTAAGATAACAAGGCTTTATGTACGTGCGTAATGTTTAGTATAAGATTAGCCTGTGCAATCCGCATTTAGCCCGGTATTCCCAGAGTGCAGGTAAAAATTAATAAGTGCTGATTTTTCTGACATACTTTCCCGTATTTAGAAAATTAACAAACAAGGCGATCACTTGAGACGCTCAAAAACTTAACAATTCGAACAAGGTAGAGATCTCGGCTGAGACATCGTTAAAACAAATGTTCTTACCGAGGTTCATGAGGATTAGCCAAAACAGTGACCTCTAGAGTATAAACATTCTTTTATTTAACCTAGTGACCTATTTTAAGTTCAAATGAACCAGTTTCAAACTCAGCCGAGATTTGACATGGGTTAATGTTTACGGAGTTTTATGCAGATTGGTAAATAAATTTGGCAATGAATGCGTTAACAATCTTTCACTATAGCCATATACGCCCCACCCCCCTACTTTGCTTTGTTCACCTGAATCCTTTTCGTATTCGACCCAGATATCATGAAAAAAAATCTTGACAAAATTCCGTGCAGATTGGACTGTAAACGCTGCCTCTAAAATGTGAACAAAGTTCTACTAAAGCCATATAAGCAAACCTGCCCCAACCCCTTGGCAGCAATGTTTTCCAACTGATTAAAACAATGTTAGAACTCAGCAGAATAATCAATGAGAAAAATGTTCTGACCAATCTACATGAAGATTCAACATTTAATGTGGCCTTTAGAGTTTTAACAAAGTAAACTTGACGACGCACGGCAGACAACAGACGATCACAATGGCTCACCATGAGCACAAAGTGCTCAGTAGAGCTTAAAATGCTATAAATATTAATAAGTAATGTTTTGTGTTAAAATCTTATGGTAACCATAAGCATAAGTAACTTTGATATACTCCGTGGATGGACAACATAATTGGTTCTTAGGCTCAAGTGAACACAGACCTGTTAATAATCAGTGTGTAAAAAAACAAAGTTCTTAATATGGAACAAAACTAAATAATCACTTATCAGGGAACTGCAACAGAGGACGACACTTTTATGGTATTCTAAAGAATTCATGTTTTTTCTGCTAAATAACAAAAATTATAATATAATATTCTTAAACCACGATCTCTATACAACGCAAGGTATATGGATGTGAAACTATAATAGTATAGGATATATTTATATGTATTTGTGATTGAGAAAATAAAACTTCCTATATCAGTAAAATATGTCAAAATTGTGAAATTGCTCTTGTCCTCAAATAGCCAAGCATTTCAGAAGTATATAGACAATATGTCGAATGCTTCGCCGAACTAAGGCAGTGTTAAGTGAATTTGTTCATTACCAAATAACAAAATTAAAGGTATTTTCTCTATAAAACTGTTAACGTGAAAAATAATTATGATCAAGTTCTTCAAAAATGTAAGATTTGCCGCAAACAAAACTTGATATTTAATATTGTTTTTAACACCAGAAAATGTTAAAACAAGTTTGCTCTCGCCTAACATTTATTATTTTCCGTAATATGTTTCATTATAAAGTTGTTTGGCATTAATCTAATCTATCTATAGGCCCGCAAAAAACTCAAAGAATGACCTGAACGGAAAAACAAATACACCAACCTCATACAAGTGCAGATGTTTACAACTTACGTATATGGAGCTTTCCAGTATTAATTCGGTGCATTACCACTCAGAAAGAAAGTAACAGTTTTGTTTTAGACGGTGATCATGTCAAATGTTTCGTTTATATTTCTAGAATCTGGACACAGAATGACATAAAAACACAAAAATAAAAGTCACTGGTTACCTTTGGACCCAGTCCTAACACGCGATGTCGTTCCTCCAGCGAGTACATACGGTAGGACAGAGAGTTCCACAGCCCTGCTATCCCCTCTGGATCATTCTTTCCTGCTTCACTTTCTAACACTAGACGCTCGAACTTTTCCTAAAAATAAACATCGTATTTTTAATATTCAGTAAATTGTATTGAAACAATTGTCTTCCACAAGGCATTCGATATTTTTCAATATTATAAAAGCAGAAATAAGTATGTGGCATAGAGTCATATCATGTCAATATAACACTAATGCGTACTGGCACATTGATATTTACAGTATCTTTGCGTTATTCTTCTGAAATATAATATTACACGTCTTAAATTTACCAAATATCAAAAATACCAGAATATTATTCCATACTATGTTTTTTTCTTCTTTTTCACAAACACATTCCTTCTGCTTGTGTGCACTCTATTCGGCAAATTTTTTCAAATTATGTTTTTGACGATGCCGCGAAGTTATCATACCATGAAAAAAAATCTTCACAATGGCGACCTATGTAAAAGACCAAGCCAGTCCGATTTTTCTAATAGGCATACCTCGCTGATTATCATTGATGGTTAAGGAAGCTCAGCTATAAATAGGACAGCATATTCTGGGAAAAAGATTTAACAATGGTTTAAAATCGTTAATTTTAAATTGGTTATATTCAATTCATTTTATGTTTATAGATCAATGAAACAATATGCATTTTCTGTATTGTATTTGACATTTGTCGTGATTCTGTAAATAAATTGCGAATGAAAACGTGTATAATTAACGTTTAATGCGATCATGAGTGTAAAGAAAACGAATTATTTCGAATCTGCCATTTGTAAACGTTATAGCGAGTATGTATAAATAGCATAATTGTATATTGCTTGCTGTTTTCAACACAAATTAGGTCATATCGCGGAGATTCAGTTAACCTTACCATGTGTTCATGGGCGAAGTCACGTATTCAAGTCGTATTCGACTATGTGCTCATACCTACTTTCGGCAATCATCATGGAATTATTGCGGTACTTAACGAACAAACATGCCTAAGCTTATTGAATTAGAGAACAAACAATAATCAAAAGAGAAAAATTATGTGTTCATGCACATGGGCATGTGAAGTCACGTCCGTACACATAACATCATTAACTTAGGAAAGGAAACAACGAAATATAAAGTTTGGTATGATATTCATGTGAAATTAAAGAGCATGGTGTAATTAAAGAGCATGTCAAGTTTTGAATATATCTGCTACGTAACGTAATGTTATAACCCACAAACATTTTACTGTAACAGAACGTTTTTTTAAAGATAAGTGGTACAGAAAATGCACGTCGAATATCTTTTTAAACATATTTCTTGTTATATTTGATCGAGAATGTAACCCGTCTCCCAGTTTCGCTGAATGGTCAAGTTCCCCACGGGTACTACTTACCCGTAACCCCATTTTTTTTTCGTACCCAACATTTTCCGAACCCAATTATGTTCGTTCCCAATTTGTTTTCGTACCCAATTTTTTTTTCGTTCCCAATTTTTTTCGTACCCAATTTTTTTTCGTACCCCAATTTTCTTTCGTAACCAAATTTTGTTTCGTACCCATTTTTCTGGCAATATTTTTTTAATAAAAATTTTGGTATCCATTTTTTGTTCGTACCCAAAATGTTCGTACCCACATACACAATTGTGGTGATGTAGATAAACTTAAATTGAAGCTTTTATATCCATCCTCTTCAAAAGCATCGTCACACCAGTACTGTCAGTACTTTGATTGTTATAAAGAAACTGATTAAAGGTCAATTTTAAAGAAAATTCAAAGTCAATATATTAAACGCTATTTACATTGAAATATGATTAAATTATCGGAAAAATAACGTTTGCGTGTTGTGTTTAACCTGAAAAAAGCTGATTTTGTTGACTTTTATGATCGTAACTCGCAAAGCGTTGATTCGCTTATCTCCCCTGTTTTCCCCTGTTGTGTGACGTCAGAGCTGAACAAGCATTTTCGCGTCCGCTAAGAAGATAAGCGATAGATCAGAATTCGGGTTTTATTTTTTCTGTTTGTATTGATATTTTCGTGAAATTGTTTTCACAGTAATAGGGAAAATGGTTATCTGTGCGGCCTTTCGCTGTAAATCACGTTCTGGAAAAGATAATGTGATTCTTTTCCAGTTTCCGAACGATAAAAAACTGAAAAAGATTTGGTGCACCAAAATCTTGCTAGCCATGTTTACAAACACAAACTGTTTTCTCAAAATAAAAACCGCCGCGTCTGTTTCTGCCTCGGCATCGATTTACAGAATCACGCCGCGTCTTTACACGCGGCGATTACCCGAGTAAAAATATTTACAAATATTTATTGTATTCTATAGCAAATGTTAAATAATTTTAAAGTTAACGAAATTAGAAACATATACAGATAATACGCTGATATATTTACTTCTGCGCGATTGTGTAAACATTTCGTCAGCTTCTCTTCGTACTTCATACAATTACCATCGGATGTCAACTGTCAAAACAATGATAATTCCGTATATGGCCGATTTCCGTTTTCAAATTAAATTCTGGTAAATATTGAAGAAAAAGTGCTCAAATTCCTAAACACAAACTTTCTCTTTTTTTTCCAAAGTATCAAACGAATTTCGGAAAATGTTTCTTTTTAAAGATTTGATGAAATTTCGATTAAAAGTTTTGTAGTGGATATCAACTAAAGTTCCGGAGTATCTCGCGAATTATTTGCCATTGACAATTTCTTTGAATAAAATAAAAATCAAACACGCTGTATCGTTATCGTTACACTCTTTTAGTTCGTTCATTATTGAAAAATTACATTCAATTGCATACATTTGTATTGTACTGTATACTGATCGCACAAAAAAATCATTGTATACAATTCAATGTTTGTATTCAAATTGTCAAAATTATTTATACCTTGTTTGGTCTGTGTATGATGTATGTTGGATGGTTCTCATCTGTTTTTAGAAATTATTTTGACAATAAATATCGTTATTTTAAATGATTAAAGAAAGTCTCGTTTCCGAGATCATATACGGGAATTCACTGTGTGAGTTGCTTCGATATTTTTACTGATCTATAAAAATCATTGTTTTGACAGACGGCACGTGCTTATCTAAAGTTTGTGTGTCGTAATACACAGGATATTGGATGTTCAGTGCATGATTGGGCAATAAAACAAAAACGCGGTCTGCGGTTTTCGGTAGAACGTTTGTACTGACCAACATAATATTTGATATTGCACGTGCTTATCTTACATTTAGGGATCAAAAAACACTGGTCGAAGCCATTGTGTGCTTCTTTGAGCCATAAAACACAATCACGCTGGCTATTTTCAGTAGCACGCATGGTCAGATAAAAACAAGTTATAGTAATAAATCACAGAGATTATGATCTGAGAACTGCATGGAGTTTGAAATGAAACAGAATGCCGACAAATCAAAATGGTCTAAGCCTAATTTTTAAAGGGGCCTTTTCACAGATTTTGGCATTTTTTTAACTTATTCATTAAATGCTTTATATTGATAAATGTAAACATTGGCTCGTAAAAGCTCCAGTAAAAAATCAAGAAAAAAAAATAAAAAAGGAAAAGAACATTTCCCGGAGCAGGTTTCGAACCAGTGACCCCTGGAGTCCTGCCAGAGTCCTGAAGTAAAAACGCTCTTGCCTACTGAGCTATTCCGCCGAGTACACATTTGTGACGTATTTTATACCTTATATAAGCAATCTTTGTAGTTTCACAAAATTTAACGACAAAAACAGAACTCTCCAAATTATTCAATCGTTTCGCGTTGCAACGCTTTATAATTTTTAGGTTTTAAAATCATCAAAAGATGCATATAATGGCTGTATTAGAGCATGGTTAATGTTCAGTATTACTGTTTCCTCACAAATATCATAACTAAAACGAAAACTTACGAATCTGAAACAACTTTTTTTCAATTTTGTCAATTTACCAAAGCGTGAAAAGATCCCTTTAAATATAAAATTCGACATGTAGACATATATGGTGAAATTATTAAAAATCAATTATGGGTTCGTCGTGGCTACAAACCACGGACTCTAGATGAGAATAGACACTCCGTGTACAAACTGCGAAAAGCGTAAACAACACGAAATTATCACTTTTCCAGGTGCGGGAGCCTACAGCTAGGTGCGAGCACGGTTTTCTTTAAGCATCGGCGACTAAAAGGCTAACAACATTGAAATTTGGAAAATAAGACATATTCTGTTTATGTCTGCTTACAATCCCGAATGTTTATTTGACGCTTGAATTTGTAAACGGCACGCTTAGAGAAGTCAATCAGAAGTGTGTTTCGGATTATAAATGTGTATTCTTATAGGGGAATTCAACAAAACTTTTGTATTTGTAATATATTTGTAATGAATTGAATATAACTTTGTTAAAAAGCTATCGTGTCGAAAAACTATTTAGATAATATAATGCGTGAAAAGCACGATTTCCAGGAGGATTACAACCGGTTGCTATCATCAGTAGATCTAACTGACTACGATTTTATCGTGGAGGAGTACACATAAGGATTTTCGCAAAAATTAGGATATTATGTTTTTCATTTTCGTCCATTAATAAGACGCTTCGGAAAAAAGTCGCGTCTTAACCCCCGAAAAATACGGTAGCGTGTTTTCTGTCCTCTGAAATGTTATTGAACTTTACATTTGCACTATGCATTTAATCGGATAAGATTACGAATTACACCAAACATGCGCGCTGAACAGTTAGAGCATCAATGTAATTACATCGATGGGTGCAAATGATAAGAATTATTGTTATAAGTTAAAGTATGTGTTTCAATAATACGATTTCGTTCACTTGCATTTATTTACAAAAAATACAATAATTTTGATATATGATGAACAATCTAATAACGAACATTTTAGGGCTTTCTCCAGCCATTTTGGGAAAAGGAGTCTTGTCTTATTGAGATTTTTTAAATCGATAAAATGGCGTGTACTGTACATATACGGTCTAATTTCATGCAGTGCATCTTCATAATGATTATATTCGTCGGAAAAGTCCATAATTTAACATAAAAGTATTGGTGTAATAGCAATGCAGTTGATCGTCTCGGTATAAATAACGCTGTTAAAATAGCGTATGTACAGCTCTGACGTCACAGCAAGGGAGGTAAGTCAGTCCAACTTTTAGAAAACGGCGCGTTATTGGAAGATTTACCTGGTGATTTATGGCATAAGGCGTAAAGCTTATTTGTTGCAAATAGTTTTATTCCGCATCTCAAACAATTATGTTTGCAAAAGTGTTAAAATTGACCTTTAAAGATATGCTTTAGTCGGAAAAAGGGCAATATGCCCATCATTTCACACTTTACACAATACGAAGAAATATGTAACTAGTTGATGGTGAGGCATGTAACGTATCTGTACATACATATAGAAACTTAAAGATACAGCAACATTTGGTTTTGATAATGAAGTACGGCAAAAGCAATGGGAGGAAAAAATATAACCTTTACCTGTCTTAGACCAGAGATTGGGTTCTTTCGGAGAAAAATAAAAATTATAGCTCAATGACATGGAATTATGTTTTAAAACGTGTAAATTAAAAATTTGAAAAGAATTTTTCGAATACATGTTTAAAAAAAATATATATATATATATATATATATATATATATATATATATATATATATATATATATATATATATATATATATATATATATACATGCGTGTTATTTTGAAACAATAATGGTTTGATTCTTTGAACAAAAATATCACTTTCAGTAAAAAACAGAAGTGTTCGACAGATAAACACATTTAAAAAATTAAAATATTCACCTCTTACCTTTGAAAAGCCAGGTATAAACTTCATGTCTCCAAATGACGAGTAATTTCCCAAGTTCATATAAAACCCAGCCACATAAATTCTTAAAGCCTGTAACAAACAAATATGCATTTTAAACAGCTTCACTTTTGGAGATATGTATGCATCGCATAGCCTGGATAAGACTCGGTACATGAACAAATCCACACTCTGCGCATGCCCATGGCTACGATGTTCGAATGCACAAGACTAAACTCTGCACATGAATAGGACTTTGCACAGCCTATGACCAAGGCTACACTATCTGCATGACCGAGACTAGACTCTGCGCTTCGATGTTAATTTAAAGACGTAGCACATGCAGTCAATAAATGAGAACTAAATAATACAAAATAATAAAAAGGGCATTTTACTCAAAACTAAAGCAATACTAACGCCTCATAGTTGATATTAGAACATTTAATGAAGACCAAGTGCCTCCTGCACATATATTTTTATTAAAACAGGCCTTTTGAAATAAAGCAGCATAATTTTATTGTTAAAGTACGTGAATAATATGTTCTAGATATTAATTACAAGATAAAAATATACACTTTTCCAGGACTGTTAATTTTTCAGGACTTGTGAAGGTGGAAGCAGTACGACCTGAATTTCATCCTCCGTCAATCCTTGAGTGCTTGCTAGGTCCTGAATTTCTTGAAAGGTCTGCCTTTTGAACAGCTTGTGCAGAAGAACAAAAATCGCTGGAGATTCAGTTGACACCTAAATACAGAAAAATAAATGCAAAGAAATATTATGGCATATACCTTCAACCTACATTGAAAACTGTTATAAGTACCAGTTAGTGGAATCAAAGAGCGTCCTCCCCAAAAAGATGCAAACAAATCAAATGGTGCAATCAAAAGTATAGTAACCTTTGAAAATATTTTCTCTTTTCCTTGTTTTACCCCCCCCCCCAACTCTCCCCCCTCAGAACATATTTAGGGGGGACAAAGGCCTAGGATGGTTAAAAATAAAACCTTTTTAACTTAACATATCTATGCTGCGTGTGTGATGTATATTAAATACATGTGTCTTTTTACCATGCTTTATATATGGAACCATTTGTGAACGCGGCTGAGATATCGTTAGAATAGTTGTTTTTATAAAGGTCCATGCATTTTTGGACAAAAACATATTACTTGTGTCATAATTATAATTACTTTCGTTTTAAAAACGCCACTTGTTTTGAATGCAATCATAGGGCTCATATTGCCTCAGATCGACCAAGGTAATAAAATAAGTTGAATCACATAGATGAGCATTCCACAGATGGAGACGACCAAAATGTGCATTCCACAGACGAAGCTGTCTGCCTTGTCAGTTTATCAATTGCTGATAAGGAAGCGCGAAGTGTGATTTGGGTTACCAATAGTATCAATGGAAAGACAGTGAAACTCGAATTAAATACTGACTCCTGAGTTTCTGTCATGAATCAAGATGACACAAATTAGACACAAAATAGACTATTATCAACCACTTTGACTCTAAAAACCTACAATGGGGATTTGATTATTATAATTGGAGTGGTGAAGTGCAAAGTTGAACTAAATGGTAAAAGGACAGTGTTGGACTTGTTTGTTGCCAAAAATAGAAGTAGACCTTTACCATGAAGAGAATGGCTGAAAGTATTAAAGCTGAATTGGTCATCACTCAAAACACGTCAAGTTGATGCGCTGAACAGGAAAGTTTAATATATAAAAGATAAATTTAAGCCAATTTTAAAAAAAGATTCAGTGTTCCTGTTTCTATGAAAAATTGTTAAGAAGCTTTTACTGAAGGAATTTCGGAGAATGATACACATATCTATTGGGCGACACCTATTTGGCCAGTTCCAAAAGAAAACAAGGGAGTCATGGAGACCCTGGATTGCTCTCTTCAGTAGGAGTACCGTTAATCAAGGGTTGTTTACGCTGTTTTGTCAAAAGAAAGGTTTTTGTTTTGGCAGACATATACATTTATGTGTTATAAGTAGGTATTTCGTGTTTTTTTTAAATATTGTTTAAATAGAAATCTGTTTCCAGTTGCGACAAGGGTTCATTTTGGATAAAAGGAATGTGAGGACAGCATAATCAGAAAAAGAAAATGGAAGTACTTTTTTCACAAATTTTAGTAAAGCTTTGAGGTCATAAGATAAGAATATCATCAAATTAGGATGTTAAACGGGATGAATAGTAACGACTTGTATTTGCAAGAACAGCTCTAGATACCGAAAACACCTATGTTTGTTCAATAGATCGAGTTTTCATAAAATAGTATTTTGCATATTTAATACAGTATGTTGAATTGTTATAATACATCTAAGTCAGTTGTAGAGAAGTAAATGAGTATGCTAATATGAACTAGAAAGTCAACATTGATATCCAGTTTAGGTACCAAACATCTGACAATTAATCATAGTTAATATATAGAAGTAAACACACACATGAAATATGAAAATGTATCATATCCAAACAACTGTCAAACTATTTGGAATTTAAATGCACACACAAGCTGTAGCACAAATACATTTTTTTGCAAACACAACTTCAAAAACAACGTATCTAATTACCCAAACAGTTTTTGTGCATCTTTAAATGTGTTTAATTGTTTTGAATACCCACTTATTCACATTTTGGACTAATATTATTTAAACTACCAGATCAATTTTCTGACTTAACTTGCAAGTATGATTCCAAATGAAACAAAAATAAAACCTGTTAAAATCACATATCTTTGAAAGTCACACACCAAATACTGAATGACTGCAAACTGCATAAGCAGTCTATTATATCAATGGTGTCCATCTAACACATCAAGACCAATGTATTTGATGTGAGAGCACAGTTAATTTGCGCCACTTACCAGGGTTACACAATCATCACATGGTTATTTAAAAAGGCAACAATCAACATCAGTGTAGCAGCAACAATGCGAACACGGGTATAAATGAGTTAAATGGAGAGTAGAAAACGTGAATGAAAGGTCAAATAAGACATATCTAAGAGTTTTACTGGTTTACCACTCTGCTGAATTTGATAAAATGAAAATAACAATCTGAAGTAATGGAAACAATTAAGTGGAGTAATACAATACGTGATCTTAAATATTTGGATTGGTAATGTTTCTGAATCCATAACCAGTATAATCATCATCATAATCGTCATAAATGTGCCCCTACAAGGTTTTACTATAGCCAAATAAGAAACACTGCCCCGCCACCTGGCGGCCATGTATTTTAACGAACCGGAACCATTTTCCAAAATCAGCCGAGCTATCATAAGTAAAAATGTTCTTACCAATTTACATGATGATATACCATAAATGTGGTGACTTCTAGAGTGTTAAAAAAGTTTTACTATAGCCATTTAAGGCAAACTGCCCCGCTCCCTGGCGGCCATGATTTTCAACCAACCAAATCCATTGTCAAACTCATCCGAGACATCAAAAAGACAAATGTTATGACCAAGTTACAGGAAGATCGAAAAATAAATGAGACTTCTAAAGTGTAAACAACCTTTATCTTTAATTTGACCTAGTCACCTAGTTTTTTTTACCTAAAGTGACCCAGTTTAAACTTAACCAAGAAATAATGGGGACAAATCTTTGGACCAAGTTTCATTAAAATCAGACTTACAATGTGGCTTCTAGAGTGTTAACAAGGCAAAATGTTGACGACAGACGACGCACGACAAACCAAAAGTGATCTTAAAAGCTCACCATCAGCAAGTTGTGCTCAGGTGAGCTAAAAAGACGAAATCCAAACCTGCGGTGATTTTAATGTAAAAGTAAACCCAGAACTTTAAGTCGATCAATACCCTTTACCCTGAATTGAATAGTTTTTGTATCCAAAGGAAAAGGAAAACGATTTACAAAAATAGACCTGAAAAATCCTTATCTTCAGATGAAAGCAACAAGTTGATGAAGAAAGTAAAGAGCCGTGGACATTCAGTACTCACAAAGGGTAGTTAAGAAGCCTTCATTATAGTTTGATATTGCTTCTGCTCCTGCAATATTTCATAGAATTAAGAAGCAAATAATGTGTGGAATTCCTGGTGCAAAGATAATCATGGACTATACGATTATCACTGGCAGTAATGAGGAAATTCATTTAGAGAACATTTAACAAGTGCTGCAAACATAAAAAGAGTACAACATCAAAGTTAATCCTGATCAATTTCAATTCTTCCAGAGAAAAATTGAGTTTTGCGACCATGAAGTTGATGAAAATGGTTTACACAAAACAGATGACAAAATAAAAGCGAAAGTTAACGCGCCAAAAATAAAAAATCTAAAAGAACTGAGAGCCTTCTTGGTATAAGCACAATATTTTTTTAAGATTTCTGAAAAAATCTCGACAGAACTTTATACGTTGCACAAATTTTCTATAAAAGATGTTATGTGGAGATGGACAAAAGAATGCAAAAATGCTGTAAAACAAGTAAAAGAGGTGATCACGTCAGATTTGGTTCTTATTTACTACGATCCGACATTACCGTTAATGCTCGCGTGTGTTGCAAATGAATATGGCGAAGGAGCAGTTTTGAGTCACTAATTATCTGACGGATCGGAAAGACCAATAGCATATGCTTTGCGAACTCTCATCTCAGCTGAAAAAGCTAACAGTCAAATTTGCAAAAATCTGCAGCTTTGGTGTGGGATGTAAAAAGGTCAACTGTATATTTGCACGGGAACAAATTAACACTTATAAAAGATCACAAGCCCCTTTTTCAATATTTTACACAAAGAAGTGAGCAACTTAAACTACTGGCGCAAGATTTCACAGGTTTGCCTTATTCTTGGCAGGATATGTGTATGGGATACATTTCAAGAACACTAAAGAACACAAAACATCGTGGGAACTGCGACAGCCTGACTAGATTACCATTGAATATGAAACTGGTGTTAACAATCTAGATGCGGCAAAGGAGTTTCTTAATTAAATGATTGAGAACCTGCAAGTTATATGTTTGAAAATAGCAAATGCTATAAAAAACGATCCAGTTTTATCACACGTGTACGAAATAGAAGCAAATGGAATGAGTAAAATTGATATGTATCTTGTCAACATGAACTAAAACCGTACATACCAAGACAAAATTAACTTTCTCAAGAGTAATTATCCCTGCAGCGTTACGCAGAATAGTAATCGAAGAAATTCATGAAGGACACATATGTGTGGTGAAAATGAAGTCTTTGGCAAGAAGTCATGAATGTTGGCCCAATATGGACTCCGAGTTCGAAAATTTGACCAAAAGTTTGTCGCATGGCCGTATGGCCAACAAACCTAGTCCTCTAGAAGCACCCATCCATCTGTGCGAATACCCTACAGCACCTTGGTCAAGGATACATATTGAGTTCGCGGGACCATTTCGATGATATATGTACCTGGTTCTGGTTGATGCATGTTTTAAACTGCCGATTGTCGAGGTAATGCAAAAAACAACCATGCATACCATAGAAGTGATAAGGGTTGTATTTGCAAAGTTTTAAGTATGTCAAGAAAGTGTGTTGGACAATGGTCCGCAATTTGTCAGAGAACCATTCAAACATTTTCTGGATATGAATGTTTGAAAACATTTTCGCAGCGCAACATATCACCCTAGAACAAACGGTTTGGCGGAGATATTTGTCCAGACCATTACACAGGCACTTAAAGCTGATAAGCACGAGCAAAGAACAAAATAGACAAGGGTTTTAAATTGTTTAATTCAGTACCGTTATACAGAACATTCTACCACAAAAAAGACCCCAGCCAAGTTGTGTATATGTCGACCTGTGTAGACCACACAGGATCAAGTAAAACCAAGTCTAAACAATCGCCTTGAAAATGAACAATCAAAGATGATACGATCGATTAACATCGGCACTTCGAAATTGGTGAACATGATGCAGTTCGTGAGAACAGAGTGGGATGCAAAAGATGGACATCTGCTGTCATTCGCGCGAAAACATGTTCGGTCACTTATAAGGTGGACATTGAGAATGGAGTCATCTACCGAAGACACTTAGACCATATTCGTGCATCTTACAAAAACACCCTATATAGCCTCCCATCTTACACATCGATATACCAGTTAATAGGCAATACACCCAGTTACAGTTAACAATTAAAATTCTGAGTCATGAGTTTACAGTCAAAACCACCGACAGAGACGGAAGTATCGGCTCCATGCAGACCACAGAATCATCATCAAGTCGACGCTATCCATTGAGGGTAAGGACGAAACCAGAAACACTCGACCTGTGACTGGATTCCTTGTGTCTAAAGGGACATAATAATGCCCTAGGTAGTCAAGAACTTTTGTCAGATGTTCTTAGCTAGATAAATAAGATATGTTACTTGATTACTTGGGTTTAACTGGACAAAATAATGCCCTGGTTAATCAAGAATTTTAGTTAAATGTTCTTAGTGTTTATGTTTTGAGTTTGATTTTTGTTTGAGTTAAACAGGTATTAGAAGGTGTGTATTAAACTCAAAGTGCTGTTCATGTAATAAGATGAAAACACTGAACACATACGGTTAACCTCATTAACAGCGATGTTTCATCATGTTCAGAATATACACTGTAAAGAGACTATATTGCAGCGACTCTTTTGTTTTATTATGTGCAAATTTAAAGAAAAAAAACGTGTGAGTATTATCTTTAAGACATGAAGAACAGCTATGTTTTGTTAACTTCTATAAATAACTTGACATAATCATATTTGTATCTCTTATTAAGGGGAGGGTATATGTCATGTATCGTCGGGGATTTATACGATACCAAATACATAGTTGTGTTTAACCTCCCGGTGTATGTGAAGAAAATACACCATGAATAAATTTTAAAACTTGTTCTTGTTATTATCTTGTTACTTCCTAAACTCGGAAACTCAGCAACTTCCGGAAGTGTTTCACTATCGCCAAATACATATCTAAAAAACACTTCCATTCACACTTGAAGACACGCCTTTCAATAGACTTTTTATTAAAAATGGCCGTGATGTAAGTATAACACATTTTCTTCGCACGCGTTATAACAAAAATGTTACTTTTATAGAGTTAATAAGGTTTGACTAATTGTGAAAATATTGCTCTTTCTTACACAGCTAAGATAGCATTTGATATAACATACTATTTTAATAGTGATCACATGGTTTTAAGTTTGCCTTGAATTGAAAACTTCCCGCTCCTGGTGGAATTTTTTTTAAACAGACGACAAACATTTTTAAAGCAGATAAATCTTTGTATCAGATATTTTGAGAAAATTTCCTGAACATGGGACATAAATGTGACTTCTAAATTTTCCAAATGTTTTAATATCGCCATATATGCTTTTCAATTATTCAAAACCATTTTCAAACTCGGTTGAGGTATCGTCAGACCAAACGGTCTGACCTTGACCAAGATACATGCATATTGCACAAAACTCATGACTTCTAGAATGTTCACAATGTTTAACATAAGCCATTTTTGACAAACACTCGATAATAAATTGCTTTACTTCACCGGTTATTTGTTTTACGTTATACATATTTAATAAACAATTTTTAACATTGATACACAGTCATAACAAATATATACTTTATTTAATACTTGTCATGTATATGAGAAATAGAGTAACACATGTTACCATAAAGCGAATATATGATCACCATTAACTTTTAAAAGCTTTTAAATTGTAACACATGTTAACGATTAACACATGTTGACACCTGTATACTTGTATGCTGTAGCTGTTAGAACGTTGAGTAATATTTTAACAAAAATGTTGTTGTTTTTTAGTTTATTTTTATCTATAACATTAAATTATAATGATTTAAAAATACCAGTTACGCCTAGAGTATGATCCATGCTGGCCCAAGAGCCATGATTTGTACAAACTTAATATACAATGTGGCATACCGAATATAAACACCTAATACTTGTTATAGAGAATTAAGACCAATTAAAATACTATTTTTAAAGTTATTTACTTTTTTATTAAATTTTATAAATCATAATTGAAAAGGGGCGTGTATAGTTTAAGCCCAAGGGGCATGATTTGAACAAAATTTTGAAGAGGAGCATTATAAAATATAATGTTGTAAATATTTCAAAATTTAGATTCGAGTTTACGCGATTAAAAGTATCTGCTCACAGATTCTAAGTCGAAGCAGGGCGATGGCAAAAACCTGAAAAGACACCTATGATAACAGAAAATGTAAACACTGTAACGTTCTCGAAGATGAGTTCCATTTCTTACTAGAAAGGCCAGTTTTAATAGTCTTAGAAAACAATATATACAAAGATATTATTGGAATAACAAAAATATGTAAAAATTTATCGAACTCTTATAAACTGACAACGCAAAAACAATTAAAAATCTTGCAACATTTATTTTTAAAGAAGCTCAATTGAGAACAGATTTATATTATAAAATGTTTCTCTCCATATACTACATTCTATTTGTATCCATAGCAATAAACGCTTTATGTATACACATTCTTAGAACATCCGATTTAATTTGAATAAGATACGACTCTACAATTTGCATACTATATACCTACCTTAAATTAGTTCGTAATAATAAACACTGTTAAAAACGTATAAATACCTGTTAAAAATAGCTGTTTATTTTCAATATGCATGTTTTTAGAGTTGCAAGTTCTCTTTGTTTGTTAATTCTAAATTTATATTGCTAAAAATTATATGTATATGCCTGTAGGTCATTAACCAATGGTAACTACATTGTGTGTTATATGTATGTGTACGCATGGGCTTCAAGCCTAATGTATTATGAAATAAAACCGAAAACCTATAAATAGTATAAAACCACTGACCCAAGAAAGTTGTTGGGTTTATCTTTAGTTTTTGGAAAGTATGTATTCATAATTTTATCCATTGGGCGTGGGCACTTTTGACCACATGTTTATGATTTGAAGTAACTTAGCTATAAGACATATCATGCCCAATAACAAACTTCCGGGCTTGTGGTTTCATAGAAGATTTTGGATTTTTCAATATACACACGAACGGAAAACAAGTTACCCCTAAGGTGAGACCACTTTTGACGGTCACCCTAGGAGAAAGATGTGAACTAACATATTAGAGGCCACCATACGATGTTAAACACCAAATAAAAAAATCTTGACCATAATGATGTCAGCTAGTATGTAAGTAATTTAGCAAATAATCTATATAAATCGTGTGACATCTAAATTACATAAAACGCCACATAAAAGTCGTTTTTATCACTTATTCAGTGTCTTGTCCCACCAAGCAATTATCAGTGTATCTAACATCCGCATTGAGTGTTATTAGATATCATATAGCTAAATATTGAAATAAGGTTTATGAAAATAGTAATATAAACCTATATTTGTAAATGAAAAAAATCTTTAGAAGTTATTGATGAAATTGAAAAGAATAAAGATAAGGTGTCGTAAGCACATGTGATTTTTCTACACTATAAACAACGCTTCCGCACACTTAAATACAATCCAAACGTGTTTCTTTTATTGAAAAAAAAAATGCAAGAGAGAAGTGTCCTTATCTTACTTTACATATTAGATAATTACAACATTTGGACTTGTCTTGACTTTTGTGCAGCACTGACTTTTCTTATGGATAACTTGTTTGTTGAATTTAATGGTAAAATATTTAAACAAAATATCGGGATTCATATGGGTACTAATTGTGCGCCACTTAAAGCTGATATTTTTTTTATTGTTATGAAAGCGATTTTATGTTAGAATTGTCGAAAACTAAACAACTAGATCTGAGTCAACGTTTTAACCTAACTAGTCGGTACATTGATGAAGTACTAAATTTAGATAACCCATACTTTAAACAATATATTCACAAAATCTACCCGAACGAACTAGTCATAAATAGATCCTGTCAATCAAATACAGATGCTTATATTTAGACTTACATATTGCTTTTAATAATAATATTATTAAGACAAGTTTATACGACAAACGGGACGACTGAAATTGTGAATTTTACGTGCCTAGATGGTAACATCCCTAAAGGTCCATCCTATGGTATTTACATTTCGCAGTTGGTCATTACGCCAGAGCATGTTAATGTATTAAAGATTTTAATGATCGTAATCGTATATTCACAAAGAAATTGCTAAAATAAGTATTTTTGTACCATAACATACGACATAAATTCGCCACAGTTTGACTCAAAGTATGGTGATTTATTTTCAAAATATAATGTTTTTTTTAAATGGCATTTAATTAACTGAATTTCCCACCCATAATTTTATGGAGATATTTTGCAGCGTGTTCGCAAATTAAAATATCTTAAAGAAAATGATTATATTTAACTTTTCAATTTAATAAACTCATTTTTTATCGAAATGATATTATGTTGACGTACTTAAAAACACATACTTGTTGGTTTTCGATTAACTTTATCTTTCTTCTCTTAAAATTTGGAATTATTAATGGAATAACCATTTTATATATTTGATTATAAAATATTCAATAACATAGCTGGTTTTATTGGTAATTCGATTTTACAGTACCCTTCATTTTTTTAAATTTTTATTTTACAGTACTGCCCCTTTAATTATATTGGATTGTATTTACGTCATCGTGTCATCGCTCCTAAATAACGTCATCCGACATACTTTCACTGTAATGGGCTCCATGCATAGGTCATGGGGTTTATATCATTAAACTTTATTTAAATTCTCTTTCTGACGGGCGTTTCTTGCTTGATTTATTTTTTGGCAGTTGCATAAACAACCAAGCTATGCAATATGGATGTTTTACACACATTATAGCTGCTTCTTCCTGTATTTGCACGATGATGATATGACATATTTACTATATGATGCTATGTTCTTTAACAAAAGTTCTAAAAAGAAGGGATGTATATGATATAGTTGACACTTGTTCAAAATTTCATTTCATCGTTCCTCAAAAAGTTGTAACTCTGTTGCTCTGGTCTCCTTCCTACCATTGAGTAATGAAATGGTTATTAAATTGAATGCGTTTTAATTCAATTTTATTATTGTTTAATTTGTGTTCCAATGCTATTAGGTTAAATTTTATTTACACTTTTATGTATCATGAATATTGCTGGGCCAAGTATGAGGTTGAGCGCTCTAAAACCGGTTTAAACCCCCAATGCTTTGCATTGACCGTTCCAAGGCGGTGACCCCAGCTTTATTCTTCTTTGTGTTAATGTGGTTTCGTATTGTGCTGTTTCGTATTGTTTGGCGATTGGTCACTTGTCTCAATGAAAGGACCAACTAATGTTTTAAAATGAGAATAAAAACTGCCCCAGCAGCGGGAGTTTCACTTCTTTATATTGATACATGACCACAATACCATGTTACATGCTAAAACCAAAAGCTCTCGGCCTTGGGCTTTCAGAAAATATGAGTGTTAACGTATTAATTATATACATGAAAGGAAAAGAAGCAATCTCCAGGACAGAGCCAAATTTTATCCTGGGGTTAATATTTAAAACCAATTACAAAAGACCATCATATAATCACCAAATATGAAACGACCAACCCTTTCGGTTTCTTAGTCGAATATTTGAAAAGTTATTACCCATATAGGCCTTTATAAATCATACAACGCGTAGGGCGTTGTCAGTTATGACCTCAGGGATATGATTTGAACAAACTTAGTAAAAGATCAATTAATGCTGTTATACAAAGAAATTGTAACGTTTGATATTTGCTGTTCAAGATAAAACGATGTCCAAGTTTTCATTTTTTAAATCTATTTTAGCTGAATAGACCTATATATACAATGGACCCGAATAATTCAATTGACTTTATTATATGAGAGTCAGCAAATGATAATTGCTTAGATGTTTGGTTAAAATCTACCCAGTTATTCAGAAGGAGAAGTTATTAAAAGAAAATATTGACAGAAGTACCCACGTACGTACTGATGGCCATGACAACGGACATGATCACGGTATCCTAAAGCCTCCCAATGAGCCATTGTACTCAGATGAGCTAAAATACAATTAAGATAAAAACATTTTATCACAAAGACATAATGTAAACATTTTGGAGACATACCGGTAATAATGAGCAAAGTATGATTCATAGACATATGTGTATTGTTCATTTAAAAGGACATAAACACTAAAAATCAACGAATATTTTGCACAAATTTCGAAAATAACGTGAACACATAAAGAATAGTGTTCCTTATAGCAATAGACAAAACTTTAACGCTAGATGTGGTCTGGTAGCATAAATGTTACACGATAAAAATGCTCGTTAGTAATTTTTTTATGTTACAAAATATTCCGTGTGAATTTCTCGCGCCGATATCCGAACATTTACGAGCGAACGAAAGATTGGCTTAGGGCAGCGTCGTAAGCACGACTTAGTTCTCTTGAAAACGTCCTTCTTCCGACGCAGCCCGAAGCCAGTCTCGCGTTTGCCTATAAATGTCGTTGCGGCAAATTCACATGGAATATATTTTAGAACAAAAAATAAAAACGAGAATATTGTATCGCTTTAAATGTATGTTACCATACTACATCGTGCGTTGAAAGTTTGGCTATTGCTTTAAGGAAAACTGATGTTTTATGGGTAAACTATATTTTACGAAAGTTGGTGCAAAAAAAAAAATCGTTTATTTTGAGTATTCATAAAACTTTAACATACACGTGAACATATACTCAAAATTAGCTTAACCAAATTTTCTTGGTAATCTTCTTATTTTGAGCATGCCATCTGGAAATGCATCAATTTCAATTTGTAAGGCATTTCATACAAACATTATTTGATCATTAATTTTGCTTGACATTTTTCGAATGTCAATACTTGTTTTTGGCAAAACTCTTTTGCAAAGAAATAAATTTTAACTAAATATAAACCAAACATAAACTAGAATATTAACTTTTATATGAACTAAACAAAAACTTATATTTTAACATAAATATAATCTAAACAGCACATGTGTCTGGATTTTAGGTTGATTATAATATTATAAGATGTAACAGGCATTTCAAAATCTTCAACAGAATACGAGTACTATACTTTTATTTGATTTTATTCCATTAATGGGGTGTTTTAAAAGAAGAGAATTACTGTTAAAGAAGAAAGCAATTCAAAGGAGTTCAATTCTGACAGGGCAATTGAACATAGAGGTCTACACGAAAGTTATTAAAAATCATTTATGTTGTTGATCATTAATTTATAATGTCAAAAAAACTATTATAACCATATCTAAAGTATTATGAAATAGCTTAATGATACAAGCACCGCTTGTGAACATTTTATAGGGATCATTTGCGGTACATGAATTCACTGGAGAAGGCCATTTCATTTTTATCTATTGAAAGAGAATTGATGTGTTGAATATACTTAACAAACATGATTATTGGAGAATATAATATTCTTATAATTTGAGATGTGTTACTTCCACAAACGTGGTTGAATAATTAAATACACTGAAAGGATCGAAGGAAGAGAAATTCTTCTTTAACCGAGTTATCATGAGACCAACTGTTCTGCGGTTCATTAATATTAGACAAAAATGTGACTTGTAGTTTGTTCACATAAAGTAACGGTAGCCACGTAAATAAAACTGCCCCGCCCCCTGTGGTTGCCATATTTTCAACTTTGTTACAATTATCATCAAAACAAATCAAATTTAATGAAGATTGGAGCAACTGTGACCATCATACAAGCTGTTAATTTAATTTGACAAAGTGACCTACTTTCTGGTCTCACGTGATCCAGTTTCAACTCGGAAACAAAATCATTAGGCCTAATGTTTCGATGACCAGGTTTCGAGACGATTAAGCAATAAATTTCTCGGTTTTAATATTCCATAATGTGAAAGTTCAACACAGTATATTTGTTATAATTAACTCAGCGATTCCCACCTATTGTTTCTAACATGTTACCTGGTAGAGAACAATGAGCCCCCCATACCAGCAGGCTCTGGACAGGTAGTGGGCGTACTTCTTCTCTTGCTGGCTCAGCTTGTTGAAGGCTGCAGAACATTCAAGCAGGCAGAACTCAGTATCTGGCCTCACATGGTGCAAGTCTTCCGAAACAGCGGGGTCACACATTTCGTCACCAGTTGAGGAATATCTTAAATAATATATACAGTAGATGCAATATGTCATCTTATAACTTAATCTATTAAATATAACTATAATAAAGTGTTAGAGGAGGAAAAAAATTATATAAAATATTACAATAGACGAGGAGCGGAGAGACAACCAAAACTAATTTTTAAACAGATAGCAGGTCAATAACTTCTCCCGTTTAAAAAAAAAATACCGTCGAACTAATTTGTACACCCGTGAACATCACAAAAAGCCAATAACTCAGGGAAATTTTGCAGACAAAATTAAAGATGTTTTTCTAGACTTTAACATACACATACCTTTTATGCATATAAGACGTCTGGAAACTACCTAGTGGACAGCACTTTTATAACCATTTTAATATTGAAGCCGTAAAAACAGTAGAATGACAGAGACTAATCGGACAAACTGGAATATACGGAATACCTGCAACGAATACGCAAATTAAGACCGAGGAGGCACTGGAACATCTTTAACAAAGTATTTCCACTCTGACCAAGAATAGGTACAGAAAAGGAATGAACGATACAAAATGGATGACATATCTCTATGTGTTGGTGTGTATAAGATGCTTCACAGGAAAGCTTGTACTATTAGAAATTAAAAACAACCCACATTTTAGTTCTGGACTTGATATTCTGGCCAATCAGCGATATTTCAGACGGACCCAGACCAATCTGGTCCAAGTTCAGTCGTTTCTCCAGTATCATAAGAAGCATGAAGTAACCAAAAACTAATGGAGCATTGAAGACTATAGAAAATTTATGAGCAACATTCTTTCAGAAAATTCGGATGATAGCATAGGCAATATATCATTAAATGGCATGAAAAGGTGAATGTATCAGCTTACTTATAAAAGGTCAAAGGAAAAGACCTTTCACAAATTAAGTGAAAACATAAAGAACATCTGGTGAGACACGCGCGAAAGCAAAGTCGTCAAAAGGGAAGATACGAATGGACCGAACCTGAATTGGAAGAACATGTGAGGGAATATGATGTTGATTTTTGTGAAGAATGCAGCATGAAGGATGGAGGATGAAAACATGGGTTAAGGCCGGATTTTGATGGAAAGTTACTCGTGTCAAAAATAAATGCATGCAGGATGTCTGAACATTAATGTCGATGAAAATGAACCGTTTTTAAGAAACGTTAATTAACAGTACCGCGTTGTTTTTTTCGATCGATACCAAAGCCTTTCACAAAACTGGCACATATTGTAAAGTTATATAACCATAATATAAATTTCATTTCACTTTCATAATAAAAAAATACAAGATATCAAACAAACATATTAATTTAACGAAAAAGTACATAAATAAATAATAATAATAATAGTAGTAGTAGTAGTAGTAGTAGTAGTAGTAGTAGTAGTAGTAGTAGTAGTAGTAGTAGTAATAGTAGTAGTAGTAGTAGTAGTACTAGTATTATTATTATTATCACTATTTAATTGATAAACATAGTAATTGCATGTTACATGTTTAAAAAATATAGCTATTGTTTATTGTTGTTTTAATTATGCTTTCAGTCATTCAAGGGGTGTACCTTCTAAGATGATGCTACGATTAGCAGCGTATCGTCTGAGAATAAAAACCTGTATCCAAACTTCTGCAGAGAAACTCTGTTTTCCAAAGCTGTCATGTTTTTATAAGCTACCCACACGTACTACCCAAAACAACGTCCTTCCTAAGAAGAGAATGATTGACCAGGAGTTCAGAATGGCGCACTACGGCGCTCACCTAAGGCCCTAAGGAACTAAACTATTCTAACAAAGAGGAGCTCAAAATAATGAAAATGCTTTATGAAACATACATATTTACATTGTTTACAGTTTGTTTGTATTTTAACCGGCTGAGATATCATAAGAACAAATGTTATGACAAAGGGTTAAAAAAGATTCGACACATAAAGTGACTTCTAGGGTTTAAAAATGTTTTATATTGGACCTAGTGACCGATTTGTTGCGCTCGCATTACCATATAGGAAAAACTGTTCCGCCCTATGGCAGTCATGTATTTTAAGGAAATGCAGCCAATAAATCATTAGATCAAATGATCAAAATTTCGTGAAGATTTGACTGTTATTGTAACAAGATTGTATTTATACATGTATACAGTCATATAGTGAAAACTTCCTCGCACTCTAGCGGCCATGTTTTGAAACGGACCATAACCATTTCCGAACTCGGCCCATGTCATTCTAACAAATGTTCTGAATTAATTTTATGATTATTGGGGAGTCCATTTGATTTCAAGAATGTTACTGTTAGCAGGGGTTCACTAAAGCCATATGAGCAACCATGTTTTTTACACGCACCGGCACCATTTCCGAACTTGGCCAACATATTTTTTGAAAATATTTTCCAAACAAGTTTCATGAATTTTGACAAAAAAATATGACTGTTACATGTTTAAGTGTTATTATGGACATTTTTCACTTGAATTGAGCTGAAAAGAATTAACATGTCAAAAGAATTAGTTAAAATGTGGTAACTGACCAATTATCTACAACTCATCTTGCTATAAGTTGTTCATAACAAAATAAATATATTATTATCGATATCTTACATGAATCACCCAGTCCTCTAAGCCGAAATGATCCGTAAAACAAAATTGTGTCTTTGTGTCGTAAGAACGAATCTGCATGAAAACTACATTTAGACTCACATCGTACATCAAATCATTTCTGTCGTCAGTTGTCAAAAAAAAAGTACGGTTGATATTCAAATGGATTATCTTTCTCTTTCCGGCATATTGTTTTAGTATGTTGATGCTGCATTAACAAATATAAGTGTATATGAAGTGAAAACACCAAAAATAAACAACAATTACGATAGACACCTATATACTGTTAGATGCCCATAATATCACTTTAACAAAGTTTTACTCAAGCTTCTATAGCCAATTAAGAAAAACAGACCCATCCCATTGCGGCCATGTTTTTCAAATGGACCGCAACCAATTTCATATTTCGGAAAAGGTATTCCTAAAATAAATGTTCCTACCATGTTTCATGACGATTGGAATACAGTTGTGACTTCTACAGCGTTATTGAGGTTTTACAATAGCTCCTAAAACCATATAAGGAAAACTTCCCCGTGCCTTGGCGGCCATATTTTTCAATCGACTGTTACTATTTTCAAACTCGGCTAAATTATCCTAGAACAAATATTCCTAGCAAGTTTCATGAATATTGAACTAATACTGTGACTTCTACAGTGTTAACAAAGTTTTATTACAGTCATATAAGGAAAAATGCCCGCCTTCTGTAGGCCATGTATTTCAACGGACCGAAATCATTTCTGACCTCAGTAGAGATGTCTTTTGAAATAATGCTGTGCCCAAGTTTCAGGAAGATCGTACAGACAATAAGACTTCTTGGATGTTAAAAATGATTTACTATAGCCATATAAGGAAAAACTTCCCCGCCCCTAACTAACGGTCATGCTTTTCAACGGACCGGAACTGTTTGCGAACTCATGCAAATTTGAAAATAAATGTTGCCTCTATAGTGTTTACAGGGTAAATGTTGACGACGCGAGAACGGTGACCCACGACGCACAATGGACCAAAAGTGATCACAAAAGCTCACCATGAGCACGCTGTGCTGAGGTGAGCTAAAACACACATGACAAAACTTGTTTCAATCAGATATTAAAACTGATCAAAAAGAAAACTTATGTAAATAGAAGTTGCAGCTTTACCTTTTGGCTATATCCAAAAATGTATCAGTAATTGTTTTTGGTTCTATACTGGACAATGGTTTTAAGATATTTGCGCAAGTTACAACAGATAAATTTTCCAGTTTTTTACCAGGACCACCTTAAGATTCTGCAACTTTATTACGTTTTCACAACGTTATTTATGAGTTCGTTTGTTCAGCTATAGAAACATGATTATTTAAAATATCTCAAATAATAAATAAAAGCTGCATATAGAACAGCTTAAAGACTCACCTGCAGTTGTTAACCGTTTAAACACACTTACTGACTTACTTGAACTGAAATACAGTTATATCTTGCAACGAAGGTAGTTATATTTTAAGTCGCAATATTAACGTCGCCAGATTAAGTGCTTAATGGCATTAACATCAAATATCTACTAGCTACCTAAACATTAACGACAGTTTATCTGATGAATTAGTTACATCATGTCGTTCCATACAAAGACCTATAGAATACACAGATTAGAAACTTCTTCTCCGCTATAGATATATTCAATCAAATATCGCGGCAGGCGTGACTCCGCGAGAGTCACGTGACATTCATTTTGGACATGCCGCTAACAGCTGTTGTCGGCCATTTTGTCGCGAATTACGAATTATTTCTTCGTAATTAATCGCAAATATGTGTTGTCGTAGGGTTTTCTGTGCATGATCTGGTAAGTTTTTATTATTTTGATATTGTTGTTCACAATCTGAATGTGTAAATGAATGTTTTTAGCGCTCGATTGGTGGTTTGCAAAGCAATATATGTCTGATTTAAGCCCCTTTATCCTATTGTACACGTCTGTCGTCAAACGTGTTTTGGTTCTTTTTTAAAAACTTTTGCATTTCTCTTCCCAGATTGATGAAATAAGAATTTTATGCTAGGTGATATGTTAATCTAGGTATGAGTTAAAAAACTCGACGAAAAAAAGGCATTTTAAAGGATTTTGCCTTTTTACAATTGGTACAATTTTATGTCATTCAATCATTTCTCACAACTGTCGCCAAACTGTTTTGTTTATTTTGAAAATCAGTTATATTTCTTATCCCAAATTGTTGAAGTAAGATTTTTATGCTAGGTGAGATGTTAAACTAGGTATAAATTACAAAAAAAACTAGATGAAAATTTTCAATTTAATTGAGTTTGCCTTGTACAATGTTGGTACAATTTTAAGCTCTTTTACCCTGTTGTACACAATTGCCGTCAAACGTGTTTTGGTTCTTTTTGAAAAACTGTGTCATTTTGCATCCCAAAATGATGAAGAAAGATTTTTATGCTAGGTGATATGTAAATCTATGTATGAATTAAAAAAAACTGGATAAAATGTTTATTTTAAAGGATTTTTTTACCCTATTGTACACATCTGCCGTCAAACGTGTTTTACTTTTATACAGCATTTCACCGTGTTTATAACATACTATTACAAACAAGTATATTAGAATCTACCACATTTACAACAAAGACTTAATTTAATTGGAGATCACAATGACAATTAAAGAATGAATTCGCCGCGGCCAGTGATCACACAATTAAAATAAATCAACAACGTAAACTGATAATTGACGTTAGGATCCCTTTTTTAATTAATTCCAACGATTGAAGAAAAAACAAACAAAACATCTTTTACAGTTTGCTAATTGATCCGACAATAAACACGCGCGTGAAATGTTTTTGTTTCTTTTGCGAAAGCCTAGTCCAGGAAACTTAGAGCTTTTATTAATTATGAACAGAACAGAACAATACTTTATTTCTCCCAGGTATACATAGATACAACATGGGGGACATATAATATACATGTTACAAAATACATATAATGTTTTCGGTTCAAGTGTGGGGCATTTTGTTGTATGGGTGAAGTCATATAAACAATGTGTAATAATAATAATAATAATAATAATAATAATAATAATAATAATAATAATAATAATAATAATAATAATAATAATAATGATAATAATAATAATAATAATTATTATTATTATTATTATTATTATAATTATAATTATAATTATAATAATAATAATAATAATTCGATGAAGAAGAAGAATCAACATCAATGTCATAATCATAATAATCATAATTATAATAATGGCACAATTACGAGGGACAAAAGCATCAGGATAAGAAATGATTTTCGCGATCATTAATCAAGCACATATGAGCCCGGTATTAATTATGAAAAGAAAAGAAAACTTGGTATTACAAACAAAGCTTTAATAACCTATAACGCATCAATCTAAATAAAAAAAGAGAATTAAAAAATTGAAAAATCTAAAGAATCAATAATGAATTATGTTGGACTGAAACCGTTTTTTGATCGAACGATCGTGCATTTATTATAACTGGGATCACCGCCTTGGAACGGTCAAAAGTAAAGTATAAAATACATCTCTCATTGTATAAGCACGGATGGCTGAGTGGTCTAAACGATAGACTTTTATTTCAGGGGTCTGTGGTTTCGAGCCCAGTTGAGGGTAACTTTTTTGTTTCTTTAAGTTTATTTTTTTTATTTAATGGAGCTTTTAAGATCCAATGTTTACATTTATTAATAATAAGCATTTAATGACAAACTGCGAAAAGTTCCCTTTCAGATGTTTACTTAAAATGACACAAGGTAAATATTTACAACTTATTGGTTGTTTATTTGATTTAAAAGTAATTTTGTTTATTTGCCTTGTCAGCGAGGTTACTTTGACGTTATTATCACTCTTATCTTTTTTTTCAAATCATTAATAGAAAAGATAATTTAAGCTTCATTTATGGAAAACAGGGCTTAATGCATATGCATTAATTATCATCCCAGTACCAGAGACTCTCTTCAAACGAAAAACACCATAAAATCAGAAAGTGTCGTCCTTGATTAGCTTGTGCGCACTGCACAGGCTAACCAGGGTGCATAGAATACCACTTATTTGATATGCATTCAGCGCCATTTTCCCTGAACGCAGCCAATATGTATAGATTTCAATGACAAACTGGCCAATGTCGTCGCACAAGCTGTTAAACACTAATGATTACATACACACACTCACTCACTGTCTGCATTGTACCAGTGGTGAAATATAAACAGGCTAATCAATGTGCACAGGAAGATGCAGTGGTTATCGTTCTTAGCGTAACTTAAAGCAGACCCACTTGCAAAACTTCGTCTTAACCTTAGTTGTCTGCAAGCGAACAACTAAAAACGGCTATGCAAGACGAAAAACAGATATTCAGAAAGACTTCTATTAAAATTGATATTATCAACATGCTCGTTTTGCAAATAAGCAATTGAATTATTTATTTTTAAAAAGCGACGAAAATATTGACCCGCCATACAAACCAACAAAGAGGCACCAGTGTTAAAGTATTTCTTGTGTCGATTGGGAACTCGGAAAAAATGTCATACCATAACTACTACATATGCGTAATGTCATACCATAACTACTACATGTGCAATGTTATACCATAACTACTACATGTGCAATGTCATACCATAACTACTGCATGTGCAATGTCATACCATAACTACTACATGTGCAATGTCATACCATAACTACTACATGTGCAATGTCATACTATAACTACTACATGTGCAATGTCATACCATAACTACTACATGTGCAATGTCATACCATAACTACTTCATGTGCTGTCATGCCATAACTACTACATGTGCTATCATACCATAACTACTACATGTGCGTAATGTCATACCATAACTACTACATGTGTAATACCATAACTTCTTCATGTCATACCATAACTACCACATGTCATACCATAACTACTACATGTCATACTATAACTACTACATGTGCGTTAATGTCATACCATAACTACTACATGTGCGTTAATGTCTTACCATAACTACTACATGTGCGTTTAGTCATACCATAACTACTACATGTCATACCATAACTACTACATGTGCGTTAATGTCATACCATAACTACTCCATGTGCGTTGATGTCATACCATAACTACTACATGTGCGTTAATGACATACCATAACTACTACATGTGCGGTCATACCATAACTACTACATGTGCGTTAATGTCATACCATAACTACTACATGTGCGTTAATACCATAACTACTACATGTGCGTTAATGTCATACCATAACTACTACATGTGCGTTCATACCATAACTACTACATGTGCTTTCATACTATAACTACTACATGTGCGTCATACCATAACTACTAAATGTGCGTTCATACCATAACTACGTCATGTGCGTTCATACCATAACTACTACATGTGCGTTCATACCATAACTACTACATGTCATACCATAACTACTACATGTGCGTTTAGTTATTGGCGTAACTATCTTCATACCGCCTACACGACAATTTGCTGACCAGTGCAAACTGACATTCGCAGTTAGATTGTCAGCAATTGAACCTGGACGGTTGTAATACAGGATTAAATAGTGTTGTGGTTTTCTCTTTTAAATTATGTAACAATCCTTTGTATGACGTCGAGGGCAGTAAATAAGAGATTACATTTCATATTGAATGTCATGGGATTTTCGCAAAAGAGTGGTAGTTAAATACTATTTACAACACCAGTCATTTATTTGCATTAAGTGCGATACAATACGAGGGTTAAACGTAATGTGGTAAAATATCATTAAGCTGTCATTACGATCTGAGGTCAAATACAGGGGCGACATTATATTGTAATTTCCTTTCATATTGATTCTTTAACTTAAGAATTAAATGCAATTACGAGCCATAGCACAAATATTATTATTAGTTGAACAACGGAATTTCATATCGAATCAATGATAAGTCATAAAGTGTGCGTTGACATTGCATGTTCACGCAGAAAAACGCATGCACCCTCGTTCGTATTACATGCAGGGAAGATACAGTGTGTCTTGTTCTGATAAAACTGGGCATAATACATGTGCGTAAAGGAGGGACTTCCTTGAAACTAAAAATACCATTAAAGCGGAAAGTGTCGTCCCTGATTAGCCTGTGCGGACTGCACAGGCTAATCTGGGACGACACTTTACGCACATGAATTAAGCCCAGTTTTCTCAGAACAAGACACGTTCTTGCGTTGAGCGGACCCTCCGTCTAGTAATAGTTGTTATTCGGAACTCTCCATTCTGGGTTTTCCGATATTTGAGCACGCGCGGTAGGTACAAACAAAAGCTGACTAGCATATTTTAAAGCGGGTATATACGATTTTGTCAAATATTTATGAATTTATATAAACTGTGTAAAAAAACTTATTATATATATATTTCAATTTAAATTAAAATAAAAGTTAAGAAGAACATGTGTCGAAAAATGCGAAATAAGCCAGATATTTAATTCTGAAATTGAAAACGGCTGTACAGCCGAATTCGCCAGCATGTATACCGTACATGTACGATGTGCATCTAAACTTACGAGGGGTGTTCCAGAAGTTCGTGGATTTTCGCTATAACTTTCATTTGGTAACATAGATGGACAAACAAATAGCATGTTAAGAATATTTCGTCCTTTCCAAATCTACTCTCCAAATATCATGGAAATACATAAAACAATAAATATATATCAGAGATTTAAACATGTGCACAATGCGCACACCGACGCACGTGTAACGTTTCTGTTCAACGTCAATGACGTTATGAAGTTAACAACTGTCAAATCTTTTCCACATAATCACCTCCAACGCGAATGCACTTTACGTGTCGGGAAATCCACTTGTCAAAAGTGTCTGTATACCAGTCAGCGTCAAAAGACGACACGATTCGCTTTGCTGCAACTATAAGTTCCTGTTTACTTGCAAAGCGAATACCGCGCAACTGTGATTTAACTTCCGGGAAGACGCGGAAGTCCATAGGGGCCAAATCCGGGCTGTAAGGATGACTTAGGCGCTGTAACGTGAAATTTGCCTTAAATTCTGTTTATTAACGACATTTAAACTCAATTTAAATTCGCGTAACGCTCATACTTATAATAAAATACACGCGTGCGCCGCATGTCGTTACTGAGGTCTCTATGGCAACGCGTTTCAAACGCGCTTTATGAAATTCATGCATTTTTAGCTTATATATAAAGTCCGTGATAATTGGTTTGTATAATATGTAAATTTCATTGACTTTTACCAGCAAACTAATAAGTTATAGCGAAAATCCACGAACTTCTGGAACACCCCTCGTAGTTAAACGGTTTATAATACAAAGACGAATGCTTCGGTTATTGTAGGAAAATATGTACGTCACTATCGGCTCGGGGCGCTAATTTCTCTTTGCTGCATTTTATGAAATTCGGCTTTAATGTATAATTTTTCTTGCCTATTTTGTGTTATTGTAACATATTTTATCAATATATTACAATTAAACACATATAAAAAATCGTATATACCCGCTTTAAAAGAGAGTGAATCAATATTTTCTCTTATCGCTGAAGAGTAAAGACCACTTTTTCTGCTCAAACGTTCGTGATAGTTGATAAAAATACCAGAAATTAATAATTTTTCTTTAGATGATCTAATCTCGATAGTGTTTAATTTGTAAGAATACTATGTAACACGATATAATGCTGCATGTACATGTATACCGCTTCGGTCACGTAACTATGTCATTGCATATACTGTGCGTAGGCCTGGGCATACAGTTTTAATGGAAGTTTGTCAACTAAACTACCAAGACATTGACGCCATCGTATATATTATATATTCAAATATACTTAAAATCATACAGACAAGTACCAAACAACAAAAACCTTACTATCCTCAGTCTATTCGTAGTACTATAACTAATATATCGTTCCATATCAGTTGGATATTTATGTCTAATGGTTTAGCTCTATTGTGATGCTTTTCTTTAATCAAATCTGAAAAGTAAAGAAAATTATTCGCTAAAGATTCAGACCTTAAGATTAGAAGACACATCACTAAAGAGCTTCACCATATATTACTTTTGTTTGCTATATACTTATAAAGCATGCCGAAAAAAAACAAGAACATCAATAATGTTTTTCAGAAGAAATATTGTAATGTCAAGCCGTCTGTATAGGTTTCTTCAATACAATACAGCTGACAAAGTATTTTTTCGTGTCCTTTAAGAATGTTAGCTACTGGACCCATTCGTATAGGCGGCGGTACATCTGAACGGTGTATTTAGACTTTAAGCCTGTATAAAACGTCTGACATACGTGTATATCAGTGTTATATTTGTCATGTGTGATTATAAATAATAATAGTTATAACAACAAAAGACTTGAATTTTGACATTTCCTAAAAGAAACACTACTTTCGTTTAAATACTTATTATCCACTACTGAATGTGAAGCAAATCGGATATTGACGTTACTGGTCATTACTGTATTAATGGCATTGTTTGTACCTCCCGCGCGCGCTGAGAAATCGGAAAAAAACCCACAGGGCGCGAGTTCCGAATTAAATCTATTGAACACTAGTGCCAAATCCTAAACTACTAACTCGTCTTTCCAGTCCTAACCAAATACCCAAAGCAGAGCATCTTCTTGAGTATCTTGCTTATCGGCTATCTAGCTATCTCACTTAACTCTCCATGGCACATAACAATGTTAGCCCTCATTGTGCTTACCGCGGACCATACACACATTTATAGCATCCTGTTCAAAAGACTGTATCATACAGTGGATTCGTCTATATAAATGATGACAATAAATGCAGCATTGTATAAGTATGGTTTACACACTGTTTATTACACGTTTTCCTCTGGTTTATATGGACATTTAAATGATTTAAACAGGAGGAAAAATATAAATCATTGAATCATACAACATTAACAATCATCGTTGAAAATTATCGTTAGATGGCTTTCAAATATTTTTAAGTGTACACAGGTAGGAAAAATGACAAAATTTGTTGCAATCAAATATCCCAATGTATTTAGCGGAACACTTGACATACCAAGCAAAGTATTACCATTTAAGCCATACATCCTGCTTCAAACTAAATTGTTTCAAGATACAGAAGAAATTAAAATAACTTGATGATGTGATTGTCTCTATTGTCTTGTGATCTTTGAAGGAGATGCGGAGCAGTCTTCTGAGACACTTTTGTCTTGTTCTGAGAAAACTGGGCTTAATTCATGTGCGTAAAGTGTCGTCCCAGATTAGCCTGTGCAGTCCGCACAGGCTAATCAGGGACGACACTTTCCGCTTTTATGGTATTTTTAGTTTGAAGGAAGTCCCTTCTTACCGAAATTCAAGTTTAAGCGGAAAGTGTCGTCCCCGATAAGCCTGCGCAGACTGCACAGACTAATTTGGGACGACACTTTACGCACATGAATTAAGCCCAGTTTTTTTCAGAACAGGACACACTTTTATTCGAAGGCCTGCATCTTGAGTTTTGTGTCCGCGTGGAGCGTCCTGGCGGCGCAGTAGTACAGTAGGATGGAAACTACCAGATACTTATAGAACCTGTACTTGATTTGGAAGCTGGCGGAACTGGTTGATCAAAACATGCTCAGTCTTGCCGTCACCGCCATGGCGGTTCTTATCCCGACCTCAGAAGTTTGGGTGCCATAATTTGACAGGTTACTCCAAATTACTTGAATCTGTTCACATCTCTCAGCACCTCGCCGTTCATGGTAACGTTTGCGTTGGTTGGTGTTGTTCGTGCTGTTCCATCCCATAAGCTCCTGTTTTTTCAGAATGTCTGTTGGTAAGGTCTTGGAGATCACTGCTGGTACCATCATTGAGCTAAGTAGCATCAGTAAATCGCAAGTGAACGATGGACCTGCCACCATTTGATATGGAGGTGTGGCGGTCTTTGATTGCCTCGTGTCTAACCTTCTCAGGAACAAGGTAAAACAGGGATGGAGAGTTGAGACGTCCATAACCGACACCCACTGAAGGCAAAAAGTAACCTTTATGCCCAATGAGAAGAACTGCGCTGCTGGCGTTTTCGTATTCTTGGTCGACTTGCACCAGTCCTTCCAAATTGATCAATTTTTTCAGAACCCTCATGTCACACGCGGTCGGAAGCTTTCTTTTAGTCTTTTACAAATTTATAACATATTCATTATTAGTTTACCTATTTAAAGGCGTGTGATTGTGTCTGTGTTTGAATATTTTTTGTTCGAAAGGTATTCAAAGAAAGAGAGTGAGTATTGAATATAGATATATGACTAAACTCCAGAAACGTCATCAGGCAACACATTATTGAGGGCTCGGCTTTTATTAATCACAATCGATATATACGAAATGGCATTTAACTTTAAATCATATTTAAAGCAGTGTGCAGCGCCATCAAACGAAAATATCCGTCACACTCGATGAATTTCTATAATAAAAAATATATTGTACACACAAGTATAGAGCACGAAACACTTAATCTCGCAGTTATGTGTAGTCTGCAAACATTCTGGTCCCGTCTACGCACTCGAACAACTGGGACTGACTCATATGACAGAACGTACGAATCACAGAACGTACGAAGCACAGCGATTACATCAATTCAACTTTCTGAGAATTTACCTATGCAAACACTTACATACGGATTATTCATCACGCCTGTCCAAATTTTAAGGAGAGTAATTAACTGAATAACACAACTTCGCTATTATGTTTATTTAATAAGTTACAGTGTGCCACCAAACAAAGTATTACACGGACGTGATATTACACGATTAAGGCAGCGGTCACTCTAGTGTGACGAGTGGTTTCTTTTAAGTAACGATTTGCTTTAATTGCATTGTGGTTTTGGTCATTACTGTACTCCTAACGCCCTGCATATGAATGTTCTATTGGGTATACAATACACTTTATTATGCAATTGCCATTCATATAAATTGGTAAATTATCTTCACAACGAACACGCATGTGACAAGCAGCACTCTATGACGCATGTGGTCCTGCCCCACATCCTCGGACAGTATGATCTCTCACTGGCTTGACGAATCTCATCTCTCATTTAGTGAACTACTTCAAACGCTCGTGTGCCCCGTGCAGGATCCAACATTTAATACGTCGTATTATTGCATTGTCTGCACAACCGTTAGGTCATTTCATGTGCTCTGTCTCGTTTTACGTGCATGGTTTATATTCTAAATATATATCATTGACGGATCTACTTATCTTTAAAACGCCCACAACAGTCTGGCATGCATGGATATAATTAAACGATGTACCGGTACTTTAATTGATTTTAAAATGTATTTACTTTCAATTTAACATATTTGATAATTATTTTAAGCTTCGATCAATCTTTTAGACTTTTTATTTAGACTTTACGACTTCAAACGGTATCAACGTTGATTTGTTGTTCAATGATACATCTTCTTTTCGGACGCAGAGTTCTTCACAATTTATTATAAGGTAGTTGTATAAACGTTTTATATACATTTCAACCCAGTTTTTTTTAATTTACTTTATAAGTCTTGACACACATGTCTTTGAGAACAAGAGATCTGCCCAAGAGCTCGGACGTACACACATTCCACAGTCTAAATACTAAATAAAACAAGTTTGAAATCAACACAAGCCATTCAAATTTATAACGAGTGTGTCTTAACGCACGTCGAGATGTGTGTGGACTTTTTATCATCCTATTTATTTTATAGAGATAACTTATGCAAAATAACATCAACATGGCCCTTTTTTGACGTTCATAAAGCATAGAAAGTATGATGAAAATGGTCATGAGAACTGAATAGAAAGACAATTTGCGATCACCGTCATATTAAATGAGTATTGTTTGAATAATGAATACCTATCTTACTAAGAATATAATTTCAGTATGCAAAATCCATGTACAAAACTTTTGATTTTTGACACCATATACAAATTCAAAATATACTATAAGATAATTGATGAAAATAAATAAAAAATAAATATGCGAGCAATACTTTTTACTCACGAATTAGGTAGTCATAAAGACAGCCCTGTTGACACGTACTTTGTTGTTCATGCATTACGTGTTACCCTAGCAGTTCACAAGTGTCAACAGCTCTGATCTAAGCATGGATACAGAGCACTAATGCGCTGTTTCGGCGTGTGTGTTTTTTTACCCAGCAATTCACCTTAAATGGCTTTTACATAACGCCAGCAGACAGGCATGAATATATTCGAATATTTCATAGGCTGATTCGAGATTAAACCTCTGAACTTTGGCTACATCACTGATTCTGTGCTCAGCGCAAAGAATGTATCACTATTCAGTGTAGGGAATCCCGGACTACTCTCTGTATGTTCAAACGACACAAAGTGTGGCCCAGTTACAATTACGCTTCAAAATCCATCTCGCAGAATTTCAGGGTTAATACTGGTTCACTAAATTGTCCGGGAAATATATTATTAAATATCGATAAACACAGTTTTGCTTTCAAGATGAGAAAACAAACGATCACGATAAGATGAAAATCGTTTTATTATCCAACCACAAATGTTTGCCGTACTCGGTCAGCACGTCTGGAAATCGTTCTTAAACGCCTGGATAGGCAGCCCTTATTACAAATTTGCAATTTTAATTCAATTTTGTATCGAAAAGAATTGTGCTCAAATGTCCTATTTACAATTCGCAATGAGATTTTTAATGACCCATGTCACGCGCAAATGGGTTTATTCCATATGCGCCCATCACATGTATAGCCCACTAATCCTGCGCATCTCTCAGCCGAAACACATAAGACCCATTTTCGCATGACACATTTTCGCATGACGCGTTTATGAACGTGCGATTTAAATGTGTCGAAAGAAAACTGCGTGTAAATCAAATTCTAACATACGATATATTTCGATGGTGAAGAAATACACCCATAATAAGGTATGATGTGCACACCCGTTCTATAATTTTTATCTTATGTGTGGTTTGACAATGATAACACACATACCATGCGGTGAATATGCGACTTACAAGTTAACAAACACAATAATTAAACTTTTTGTTTTCAATTTATTATTTAGAAACGATTGCAAACTTTAGTTCAAAGACAACATTTACGCTTACTACCTTTTTAAAAGATATTTCTTGTTATATTTAGCTGATTTTTATATTCGGTTTTAGCAATTATAAAGATAACAAGATAACATTTTTGTTGCTGTCTATATTACATTATGGTGTTTACTCGCATAGTATAATTTTTACTACTTATACTAATTTTACTACTTATACTAATGTGTGGTTTGCCTATTATAACACACATTTCATGCGGTGAATATGCGACTAACAAGTGAAAAAACACAAAAGTTAAACTTTCGTTTTCAGTTTAATTATTTAGAAACGTAAATTTCAAATTAAATTTCAAAGTCAGCAAAAAAAATATTCTTATTATAACACACATTTCATGCGGTGAATATGCGACTAACAAGTGAAAAAAACACAATAGTTAAAATTTGTTTTCAATTTCATTATTTAGAAACGTAAATTTCAAATTTTATTTTAAAGTCAGCATTTACGCCGACTACCTTTTTAAAAGGCAATTCTTGTTATATTTAATTGTTTTTAATAATCGGTTTTAGCGATTATAAAGCATTTTTGTTGTTGTCTATCGTCCCCCTGTAGCTATTGTTGAACTCATGATCACCCGTGCAATAGACCAGTTTCACATTACTACGACTGTTGCTATTTTTAGATATCACGTGACGCGTCGAATTTCAGAACGAAGCTGAACGTGTTACTTTCTTTAGTGGTGAATACCGATATTATATCAGTTGATTATTATTGTTTACTTTCGGAAGATTCATGAGCACTGACACTGGTTACAATAACGTCAAACATATGCTTACAGGCATGTGTTCAGTAAATACATTCATTTATAAGTAATACTATAAACATTAAACATTTTAACATCTAACTAATAGTTAAACGACATAATATTTAGTACCATTAGTGAATCTTTTTATAAAGTTTATTTCATCTATATACAAATAAGAGTTACCCATTACCAACAGAGTAAAGGTGGTCTAAAGACTCGGCATCGATAATTAAACAAATCAAAGATATACAATATAGCTGTTTAATACACTAACATAATTAAGCGTTCGGATGACAATGCATACACAAATCCGAAGAATTGTTCATTTAGATTTTATTCTGCTAATAAACAAGTCCACACAATTTCCAATTAATAAGATACGTTCAGTAACTCTCAATATCGAAAAATATTGAAGGCCAATAATTAAAAGTTCGGCGGACGGCCAGACCCTTACGGGCCTGTCCCGCGATTCACAATTACAATGAGAGCACCGACCCTTAATACAAATAAAGACAATACATCTGACTTTTTTGTAAAGCGCCTTTAAACGCACAATACTGTATGAAAAGGGCGCTATATAAATGTGGTATTTTTATATATTATTTTAATCCGATGTATATGCTAGCCGAATCTCTACAAAACAAAATCTGACCCTCTTGTTATACTAAATGGTTGCCTATGGATCCTGTAGCTACAATAAACTTGTAAATAATGAAAATGACCTACAATATCGAAACATTTTGTTATGAAGAGGGTCGACTTTTGTTTGGTTTTTAGCTTAATTTGATTTTCTTTATTGTACCTTGCAATCTGATCGCTGTTATGCATGATCTTTTATATACCGACAATGGGGTTTAATTTAATCATGCTAAACTGTCTTTACATTTGAAGTCTGTTATACAATAATGTTTACATTTGAATTATTTGCCGTAGTTGTCGACCCATTATAATCCATGTATTACGTCACAATACAATACATAGCTTTACATGTATATAACTGTATTTCTCAACGGTATGGGTGTGTTGATGTGTGATATTTTTTATTATCGATCGAACGTGTAAGAGGTGTGTTGAATAACTATAAGACAACGCACTATTAAAGGCGAAGTGCATGACACTATCTAAATGTTTGTTTTTAATTGAATACGTTTTCTTTTGCAAATGAATGATAATATTGAAGAAATCCATAGACAAGTTTAAAAAAACGGACGTGATTCAGACTAAATTTTCTATGCATGCATATTGATAACTCTTTATACGATAATATAAGTGAAAAATATATAATAAATCGCTAATCTTTGTATTTTTCGCAAACATTATTTAACACCTTTGTGGTCAAAAATAGTGCTCGTTTTGATAATGTTGTTCCGCACGCTACCTAAATTAATTTATGTACTTACAGTTCTCCCAAATGCACCAAATGATATTATTAACGATATAAAATCAGCAATATTTAATTTCATATGGGACGGTAAACCTGGTAAAATTAAACGAAATCAGTTAATTCAATCTGTAGAATATGAAGGTATCCAATTAACTCATTCTTGAATGCAATCAAATTCATCTGGGTTACAAGATACCTAGATAATACCAAAACAATAAATGGCAATTATTCTACCAGAAAATTAAAGAAAAAAATGGAGATTCCTTACTTTTTGAATTTTGAATGTAACATCAGCATGAATATTTTACATGAAATTGCAAAAGAAAACATATTGCTATCTAGTGTTCTATCCGCATGGAGTAATGTTACTTATAATCTAGAAACCCAAACCAACAGTAAAACTATTTTATGGAACAATAAAGACATAACTTCAAACAATATGACGTTTTTCTATGAACATTGTTTTAACGAAAAGTCGTGGCGACTGTCGCGCAAAATATCATGCGTCGCCGCGACTGTCGCGCAAAATATCTTGCGTCGCCGCGACTGTCGCGCAAAATATCGAGTATCGCTTCGGATAATATGGGGGATATTTGAAAAATATAATATCGTGTATCGCTTCGTGTGTCGCGCAAAATGTCGTGCGTTGCTTCGTGTTTCGTGTGTCGCCCTTTGAACGCGAGACAAGACTCAAGTAGCGATACACGATATTTAGCGCGACAGTCGCGGCGTCGCACGATATTTTGCGCGACAGTCGCTGCGACGCACGATATATTTAAGATTTAACACGATATACCGTCTTTTGCGCTACCTACACAATGGCGATATTTCGTGGTACATTCCTCGCGCGTCGGTTCGTGCATCGCGCAACATATCGTGCGTCGCCTCGACTGTCGCGCAAAATATCGTGCGTCACCGCGATTGTCGCGTTAGCTATCGTGTATCGCTCCGTGTGTCGTGTGTCGCCCTTGATGAAAAAAGGGCGGGATTATAGATGGCACTATCCTGATTCCGTAGTTAATAACTATTATCGATTCAGAAAAAATCTGTAATACGATGGTTTTAGTCTGAAAATATGAAAACATAATCATGAAATATATAATTAAAATTATTAGTTTTTTATCTTTAAACACTGTCAAATTGCTGTAAGTGAAAGCTTAAAAAAGATCGCCAGTAAATATGGTCATTATATTATTTTCCTTAATATAACCTTCAAACTTGTAGAATGTTATTAATACATAAACTTCCTGTTCTCTTTGTTTCCATCTTGACTAACCGTTCTTTTTTCAATATATTGTTGTATCATGCACACTTATAATTTAGTATAGTTCTGTTATTTTCTGATTTGTTCGCAAGTTGAATGACGTGCTTATGACCGCTCATACATAACAAGATAATTGTTCGCAGCGAGAAAAAAACACACAATTATACTTTCAATGAACGCAACTTAATATCTATGTGTAACAACTCTGGTTCTGGTTTATAGCTGTCTTTCTTTGACATTATTGATTTCCGTCGCCTTGTTGACAAGGGACGTTAAGGGCCGTTATTTGCCTAGAAAATATTGCTATTTTTTATTATTTTATATTGCATTATTCAATAACATATTGTGAACAATATGACGTGCTCTCTACGTTGACGTTATTGCATCGTACGCCGCATACATGACGTCACATTGAACGTTCTAAACTCGCGCGTTTCTTCGCAAAACGCCAATTTTGAGCATATTATTATGTTTATCATTCTTTTACGACAACAGAAAACACATTAACCAACTTGATTTTGCTAAAAACTGCAATATGTTTTCGTGATCTAATCGTCTATATCGTTTAATTTTTGGTTAACGTGTGTGCTGAATGTGAAAAACACATTTATTATGCTCCCCCAAAATTTATTTTGGGGGTAGCATATAGTCGCCGCTTCGTCTGTCCGTGCGTGTGTGTGTGCGTCTGTCCGTCCGTGTATAATTTTTGTCCGGGCTATTTCTCAGCAACTAATGACCGGAATTCAATGAAACTTTATGGGAAGCTTCACTACCAAGAGGAGATGTGCATATTATCAGCCGGTTCTCGTCGGATGATTTTTCACAGAGTTATGGCCCTTTGAAATTTTCCATTAACTGTTCATATAGTGCAATTCTTGTCCGGGCTATTTCTCAGCAACTAATGACCGGATTTCAATAAAACTTTATGGGAAGCTTCCCTACCAAGAGGACATGTGCATATTATCAGTCGGTTTTGGTCGGATGATTTTTCACAGAGTTATGGCCCTTTGAAATTTTCCATTAACTGTACATATAGTGCAATTCTTGTCCGGGCTATTTCTCAGCAACTAATGACCGGGATTCAATGAAACTTAATGGGAAGCTTCACTACCAAGAGGAGATGTGCATATTATCAGCCGGTTATGGTCGGATGATTTTTCACAGAGTTATGGCCCTTTGAAATTTTCTATAAACTGTACATACAGTGCAATTCTTGTCCGGGCTATTTCTCCTCAACTACTGACTGGAATTCAATGAATATATCTGAATATATTATGCAACATTGTGACAAGAAAACCTTTGGAGAGCATCACCCGTCTCCGACGGTTTCTTGTTTTCTTCTAAATCGAAATTTGATTGAACCATTTAAACTTCATACATTGAACGGTTGTTTCCATGCATTATCGCGTACGCAATGAAGTTGCTTTTTACCAGCTTAACTAATAAATAGGTGGAGTATTCCCTTTGATTCACGGGAGACCACTCAATTAACTTATTTCGGCCAATGGGAAGCAATCTTATCAAGCGAGCGGGATAAATCTATAATGAAGATATAGAGTTTGCTTCGCATTATGTTAGCTTGAAAATTAAAAGTAATTTACTCAAATATGCGGTTAAGTATCGTCAACATATTTTAACAGACATTCATGTTGTGGAAAACGTGTTTTTTGATAGCTATATTATATAAAAGTCATGAAAAACATACTTGTATTTACACAGATGAATTCACACGAACACCAGGTAGAACCAAGCAACGTACCTTCCTTCGGTTATCCTTAATCCATTGTTTTCTAATTTAAAGTCCATCACATAAATTGCTACGTGTTAAAAATGTTTCAAGGTTTCAATAATCCATCGTATTCACACAGATACAAAATTGTAACAGTTTGTAGTAGCTTTAAAATTCAGTTTGAATATTCTCGACTTGCTCAATAATAAAGTGTTATAAAAACTCTGTTAATTTTTAAATATCAATCGGTTATAAAACATGAATTAGGCTTATTCTATGTCGTTGTATAATTCAAAGTTAAAACGAAGACCGTCACTTCAACTCGATATTTATTTTCAGTATCGAAAACGATTTGTTTAATGCGTCATCGATTTAATTGTGCGTGAACAGATCAGGGGCTCGAAGTCTGCTACGATTTTAACTGTTATATTTTAATTTAAGAATTTTATATTGACTTATTAACATGGGAGGCGGAAAACTACAACGGGCGAGGCATGGTCAGGGGTGATAACCCCAAAAAAGGGTTAGGGTAAGAGTTAGGGTTAGGGGCGGGTTAGGGTTAGGGTTGGGTTTAGGCTTACCCAAACCCTAACCCGACCCCTAACACTAACCCTAACCCTTACCCTAACCCTCTAACCCCCCCTTGCGCAATACCATACCATGCCTCGCCCGTTGTAGTTTTCCGCCTCCCTATTAACATATGCTCTCATTTAATTTTCATTTAGAATGTCTAAATATTAATCTTGTGCAATATGCACCAAGCGAGTCTGTCTGAAAGAAAGGAGGAAATTGAAAACAGACGGAAATGAACCACTCATCAAGTACTTTCGAAAAATTATGATTTTGCAAGATGAAGTTACGGACGAAGATGTTCACTGCCGTCTTAAATATACATCAAAATCGGCGGCAAGATTAAGTACATCTCCAAGGAGATTTCCGCAACATGAATCAATTTTTTCTTTGCCATTACCATTGCACATTAAATCAGCTGAGCTCAGCCATACTCGTTGTCCTATTTGCAACAGAAAGGGTGCTCGTTCGAAAGGTTTTACAACAATAACGGGCGAGGCGACATTGCATATTTTCATCGACAAAAATATTTTGTTGAAAAATAATGCGCGATGCTGTAAGACTCACATGAGTCGGGGAAAGTTTACGCCGGAAACACTTTCTGCTGATATTCTAGGCAAAGTCAGGTCCACAACATACTGTATATGAAACCGGAAGAGATTAGCAATTTTATCGACTCTCTTAGGCAAAGTGTGACAAA